>NC_063059.1:30640442-30995442 GCF_018812025.1 Megalobrama amblycephala | reverse complement strand
TCTTACGCATGCGCTCATTTCAAAAACTCACTAACAGTCTTTGGTTTCTCAGTCGACGAACGTGTGAACAGCTTGTAACAAAACTTAAAAAACGAGTCCTTCCCTCTAGGTAGCTGATGAAAACCTGTGAACTGATTGAACTCGGGATGTTTTTGCTGGGGAAATCAAAAGGATGTGATGTTTATACATGCTCCCGAGAGCCTCTCTTCCGCTCTATGACACCTGAAACGAATGCTTGTGTTCAGGATAATGCCAAAAGAGATATTCTGTACTGTAATGTCAATGTGTCATGCAAATAAATGGATTAATTCAAACTATATTCTCAGCCATATCTGTATAGTCTATCTCATATATATATATATATATACTTTATAATCAGACTGTCATAACTGCAGTTACCTCATCTGTCGACATGATGCCGGTGAACTGCAGAGTTGGTGCAAGATCAGATGATTTCTTAACTTTTCTCACCACTGTCATGTTTTTTTTGTGCTTTTTTTGTTATTGAAATAAAAGTGTGCAGCGCTTACAAATTCATCTAAACGGATATCACTGCAAATGTATTCCAACTTCTTTTTACTTCTAAGTGAAGAACAAAAATGAAATTCGTCACGAGTATATCGGTGCCTTGAATCACGTTCAGTCTCTTGTACGTAACGTGCACTATGCATGCGAGCACGTTGCTGGCTGCAGTTCACTTAACAGCCACTGGTGTCGCTAATACCAAGGGTTTCTGAATTTTACATATAACCCCTTTAATTTTTTTCAGTAGAATAAAATGATTAATGCTATTGATGCATTATTATTGCTATTAAAGGTGCTAAAGAGGATCTTTTCGTCGACTGAGAAACCAAAGACTGTTAGTGAGTTTTTGAAATGAGCGCATGCGTAAGAACAACCCCCCTCCTTCACAGCTCATTTCAAGGGAACGCCTCCCAAAACTCGTGCACAAGTATTGGAACACAAGTGTTTACCACCGGCATTCGCTGTGTTGTGTTAGTGGATTCATTATGTCGGACTCACCGCAGGTAACTCATAATCTGCAGTTGTTACTCCTGTCTCCTGACAAAAACATTGCATGCGGCGCCTGTGGAGTGTGGAAAGTTACTGGAGAGCGCAGCCGCGCTCATCTCTCAAAAGGAACGTCATGGCAGTGATTGACAAGCCAGAGGGCCAATCGTTTACGTGATGATCGCGTAAACGATTGGCTGATGTTTTTAAGGCCCTACCTCGTGCACAGATGATGTATATTAATATTATTACTTTCAGTGCACCTAATAAATAGTCTTTTATCAGTTAGTAAAGACAGTTTCAAGTAATATTGCAAAAATGTATAAAACAAAACATCCTCTTTGGAACCTTTAATGCCATGAATGCTATTAATGCCATGATTTCTGAATGGTCTTTAGAAAGCAGAATGAAAAATGGAATAGTAATCAGATTCAGTAAGTGTTAGTAAGTGTTGATATTTTGAATTAAAATGTAAAAACTGCAGGCTTTAAAATACATTTAGTAATTTTTGTAATCTTTATTATCTTAAATTTTCCATTGCAGCTCCCTGAGGATTCCCGGACCCCAGTTTGAAGCCTGCTTTAAAACATAGGAAAGGAGAAGGAGAGTGAGTTTGATTGTGGTGTGACTCACTGATGAAGAGATTTCTCTGGCTCTGCCAACAGTCCCGGAGACTGAGGAGGAAAGGATGCCTGACTTGTCGCTACAATGTAACAGTTGACAACACAAAATGAGATGGACATGAGTGCAGGCGCTGAGAGGAAGTGAGAGTAAACTCTAATGGAATGAACAAAACAATTGAAGTATGAAATGTGCGCATGCTTATAGGGCATTGACTGAGCGGGAGTCAGCGTTGTCCGTGTATCACTGGCCCGGTTAGAACCAGATCAGACGAGCCATAGCCGAAACAGAGCGCGGCGGCGCAGTGTGACTCACTTGAATTATCACCTCCTCTTTGGACTGCTGGAGGACTCCATGTCTCAAAACATCAGCTTTGGGTAAAACCTCACCAACAGTGACAGAAGATATTTTGAAGAGAAGGCGGTGCAGTGTACCAATTACCAAACACATCACATTTTAAAAAATAAAATGATAGAGAATTTAGAACAAGGCATAAAAAAGCACCTTAATAGCATAGGTCTCATCTTTAGACAGGTCCTTCACCTTCAGAATTGGACCAAATGAACCTTTCGCTATAAAACCAAGAATCTGAGAAGAGAATCAGATTAGTTACAAAAGACAAAAAACCCGTGTGAAAAAGAAGTGCACTTGTGCTGTACTTCAAATCTTAATAGTATATTTTTAAAAACCTGTACTTATAATATAATATTAATGAAAAAATGCCACTTATGTATACTTAAGGTACACTTTCATGACTGTTTCTAAACACACTTAGTTAAAAGTTTTACTTTAAAGTACAATTTAAATCTTGTTTTGATCATTTTTTGTTATGCTTTAAGGAAGTACAATTATTTTGATGTGTTCACTACCATACAAAAGCACATGTAAAGTACTTGATTATAATTTTAACTGTAGTGTGTTATTCGATATTATAACATGACGCTCTGAAATGCTTGATTCTGATTGGTCAGTCACAACATTCTGACATCGGGGTCCGGATCACCTTGTCAGAGTTTATTTTGGCATTATCCCCTACTTAGATGTAAAGTTAATATATATTTTATATGTACTAAATTACAACTTCATTGTTACAGATGTGTTCATTACAAACATATGTAAATACATGACATACAAGTTTCAATAGAAATGACAGTAAAGTATATTTTATAGTGCTGTCGAATCGATTAATCACATCTAACATAAAAGTATATACATATACACACACACAAAATTTTGTTAGATGCAATTAATATTTTACCATAAATGTTTGGCAGTACAAATAACAAATAATAACTATTTTTAAAAGTATGCTAAACAAGCAAAAGTTCACACAAAAATTAAAATAATCATAATTTACTCACACTTATGTCATTCCAAACCTGCATGACTGTTTCATCTGTGGACTTCCATTCTTCAAAATTCCTCTTTATGTGTTCCACAGAACAAACATAGTCATATGGGTTTGGAACAACAAGAGGAGTGTAAATAATGAATTTCTATTTTTGAGTTATGTCACATTTTTAAAGGATTTTATGACTTGTGTCCAAGAACTACCTGTAAATGCATGTGTCCAGTACACCTGTGTGGGAATTCCGGCAGGAAAATGGAAATAAATCCCGGCAGTGCCCACTCTAGATGAGGCCCCTCAGGGTTTGCGTCTGAGGGCCGAGATTGCTCAGAGATGGGGTATTCTCTGTGCTGGGCCCTGCGTCTAAATGGACTGTGATGAACAAGCGGAGCCGAGAGAGACAGGAAGCCCTGATGACATGACAAGGATCTCCTCTTCACCAGTGATGATGATGATGCCTGCAGCGAAAAGGACGATAAACTACTGTATAAAATATGATACACTTATGATAATGCATAACAGATCAGAAACTGGTGTGCATTCAAACCAATGCAATGGCCCCAAAAACTGTCATTACATAGCAAAATATAAAATCAAGTGGTATTTCAAAATCGCAGTGGGTGTGATAAACTCTTATTCTCTGTAGACAGTGTCAGTAACACTATTTTATTATGGAATGCAAAGAAATTCATACTTTTGTAAGTGAAATACATTTCCGGGCCAAACTGTATGACAATATTCAAATTAGTGTTTATAGTAGGCTATATGTTTTCATTATTTTCTACATTATACTACATAGATTTATTATAAAAAAAAAAAAAAAAGCAGCTATGCCATAGAAGAACCATTTTGGGTTTTCCCAAAGAACAGTGAACAGTTCCATTTTTGCCTTAATGTGAAGAACGTTTTAATAATCTAAAGAACCTTCTGTGCAAGGAAAGGTTCCATGGATGCTAAAGGTTCTTTATGGAACTATCGATTCCAATAAAGAACCTTTAATTTTAAGAGTATCTTTATTACTAATATATCATTTACTCTTGTAAACCACTCTAATAAGATTGAGTAAACACATTTAATTGAATAACACATGAGAATAATTGGAACCTCTCATGTGTCAATGTAATCTGAATTTTGCCTCATGAAATTGCTGTTTTAGCCTCTATTTTAGTCGCACGAAACTGCAAAGCACAATCAATATTTAAATCAGACCGATGTAACTGTGTGCACACTGCGGTTTTGTACAAACTATATAGAAGGTGTGATAATTAGAGTAGTAAACACTCTTACCTTATTTTTACTCCCGTCGCCGCCCATCACATTTCATAAACAATAAATAAACCACTTGAGGTCTTCTTTAAAAACAAACATATTCTCCCACACAAGTCCGTCAATAAAACGTGAACTCCATGTCAGTTATTAATATCAACTTCTTTTCTTTTCCACACAAAAATAACGCTGTTTAAACAAGCACATTAGTCGGCGTCCAAACCTTTGATACACACATGAAGCGCCGCCCACTCATTAATATTAACATATAAACACTGATCTCGTTACAGCGATGGACTTCATGCATCAGAAACGTCATAATCGATTGATTGCGTAACTCACATGCTTAGGGACGTAACCTTTTTCCCCCTAGTAAGTGGCTTCTGATGTCCAGTGGAGAATCAATGTATTTTTGAACGATAAAATAATTATATATAATCTTATACTATAGTATATTATGCTTTTCTGTATAAGGAATTAAAATTGATAAATATATTTCTTTAAAACACTGTTAATTGTTTTAAAGAATCATTATAATTAATGCATCCTTATTATTACTTATATCAAAGCTTTAAATAACTAATTACTACCAATCCAGAAACAAATGTTTTTAAAAAAAAAAACACGTTTGAAAAGCATATTGGGGCCTGCTTTTATTTTATTGACAATTTTTAATTTACATGCTTGGTGACATTTAATACCTCCCATTATTTGTACAAAGAACAATACTAAGACAACTGCCAGACAATATTGCCTGACACAGTGAGGGAAAGAAAATCTAAATATAGTGCTCATTTTTAAACATTCAAGCTGAAACAACATCTTTCACCTTTGAAGCTGACAAGCAAAAACCAGCAGCATCTGAAGACATTATCGAAATGATACAGAAGACAACCACAGATACAAAAATATCAGAAAATATTTTGTGTAAAAAGTGCCATAGTGTTAAAATTACAAAGCATTAATCAGACAGGCTGCAAAAATGGCATAAAACAAGATGCTTCCCATGACATCCGAAAACAACTGCTCCGCGAGCAGAAGATCCTCAGTCCATTTGCTTTTGTATTGCACTATGTAGTAAGTACAGTGGTCAACAAACTAATGTCAAGTACAATTTAATGTTGAGCTCAAATTTTTTGTTTTCTTCACTAATCGTGGGATAATACGAGTTTCCAATATATGTGAATTTCAGATTCTTCTTGCTCTTCCGTGTGGCTCCGTCAACATACACAAGTATCTCCTGATCCAGCAGGAGAGGCGTCACAATGCTCGAAACACAAAATAGAGATAACGGAAAGATAAACCGTTGAATTGTGGGACACTGCGAGGATTTTATCTTACTTGAAAAAGAAAGTTTAATCCTGTATGAAGTTCATTTAAATATGTTGAAATGATTCATGGCACAACAGGAGCACATAAAAACAATGTTAGGTGTACAGCACTCGTATTAGACAGTAGAACGACAATCTCATCTTCTCATTGCCTGCAGTCACGGCTTGACCATGGTGCTGGTTTTCGTGTCCGCACCCAGCGCGGACGTTTAAAGGCACCAGTGGTGAAGATGACTAGGTTTGTTTATCATAGTTCCCACTGACGGGGACTCGGTGAGATACAGCAGTGATTCTTCGAGACCGGGAGTTTCACTTGCGGCGACTGAAGATGCTCTTTTTGCTGGAGCTCTTGTCGGCGGTGCTGAAGCCGATCAAAAGTCTTGCCTTCTCGTCCTCCACCTGCTGCTGGAGGCTGCTGTCTGTTTTCCCATCTGTCGCTTTCCCCCGAGACTCGGAGCCTGAGGCTGGTTTCAACCGTAGCTTCTCCTTTATCATCTATTTATTTTGGGACAGAAGTATGATGGAATTTGAACACTACAACTACACTCTCATATGAATGTTAAAGTTGAGTTTGGGACTGAGAGCGATTACCTGTGCGACCAGAGCCTTACGACTGTCTCTCTTCACAGCCATTGCGAAGTCCAGCCAGGTCCAGGTGTTGTTATGATACTCCAAACAGGGCAGAACCAGGTTCAGATCCTTCCAGTCTACACTGCTCTTCTCTCCCTACAGATACACCACAAGAGAAACACATAGACATGCTAGGGAATGTGATAAATTGAATATTAAAGGGATAGTTCACCCAAAATCCGGTTGGTGAGGTCTGAACGTGCTCTGATGACGGAAGTGATCTCTCGCGTGTATATGTCTATGAGTGCATTCTGACCTCACCAACCGGATACGCAAGGCAGTTGGACATAGTGGTGTATTAGAGGTAAAAAATGATATAAATACTGTTCGGTTTCTCGCACAAACTGATAGTTTCGTGTCGACATCAATGTGTCGTCACGAGCCGCAGGGTTTAATTTGGATTTGTCTGTGCATGTTTTTTTTTACTCTTATAGATGGAGTTCCCATTGACATGTATTATAGTTAAAGTTGGAGTTAAAACAGAAACAAAGTCACCTACATCTTGGATGCCCTGGGGGTAAGCAGATAAACATCACATTTTCATTTTTGGGTGAACTATCTGTTTAACAATAGATATTTGCAATGGTTCTGCTGGAGAAGTAAAACAATAAATATTACAATGATTTTATACACACACTATATATATATATATATATATATATATATATATATATATATATATATATATATATATATATATATATATATATATATATATATATATATATATATACAACAGTTCTTTCTGGTTCTCGAATCTTATTAGCTGAGAGCTATTCTAGTGATATTATTCTCTCTATTCTAGCACCTTTTCAACGTTCGTATCACTCCACTTGAAGCGACTGTCATGGCGGACGAGCAAATCTGCTAGACTGGGTAAACCCAGTCTGATCTGCCGGCGATTTGATTTCGCCCGGCAACACAGTCTGGAAACCCATACATTCATTTCTACTGCTTCTGTTACACTTTTGCCGGAACCAATCACAGACTGGCTTATCCACCTTGCTCGCTATTGGCGGGTATAACACGATGATGTCTACCCGTCTCTCGCACAACCTTTGATTGACAAGCGATCTAACCAATCAGAACACAGAATCCGCCATTTTGTCCGACAAAGCAGTCAGGAGTTAGAAGATTAACCTCAGTGGAGTTAAGCTTGAAAAATTGTGTATATTGACGTCTTTCCGCGTTTGAAACAACATTCCTTCTCATGTTCATTCATGTTTATTTGATGCTATAAATGGACTAGTAGGAAGAGATGATTGGTTCAAGAGCGCTACAACAAGTCACGACACATTAAAGAGCCACAAAACGGTTTTTATTACTCACTTTCATGTTTTTTTGCACAACCTGCAAAAATCGCTCGATGCCATTTCTGCTTCTGCAAACCGCTGATCAATGCTACAAACCAATACAAACTAAACCTGTCTGGAGTTTTCGCGTCGCTCTGCAAAGTACGTCACCCGGATCATTGATCTGATTGGTTGAAGGACTATCCAATTGCGTGAATAATGCTCGTTGATCACGCCTCTTGTGCAGTAGAAAATACATAAAGACTCCCCAGACCAATGTTCAATTTTAAATTGAGCTTGGTCTGGTGATAGCCAGACAACAAACCTGCCGTATTTTTTACAAAAACTACACTGTAGTTTTAAGAGCTTTTTAGACAAGAATGCAGTTGTTTAGACCTGAAATATGGGACTCATCTTTAATCATAGTGCCTATTTTACAATTTGTTTAGACGTTTTCAGAGATGCGAGCTTCAGGCCGTCAGTGGCTGTTCTGGGGTCGTATAACCGCCAAGAACAGCTTCATCTCAGCCAGTGCTTCGGGTATTAAAGCAATCATGTCTCTTTAGAAAATTTGTACTTTGCTCAATTCATATGGATTAGTTTTACGAACACTTTAAGAACATTTTTGAAGCGTCAAATTAGTAGTTGCGTTGACTGTCAATGGAGGGACAGAAATCTCTCAGATTTCATTAAAAATATCTTTATTTGTGTTCCGAAGACGAATGAAAGTCTTGCGGGTTTGGAACAACATGAAGTTAATGATGACATAAGGTCCATTTTAGGGTGAACTTAACCTTTAAAGGGTTAGTTCACCCAAAAATGAAAATTCTGTCATTTATTACTCACCCTCATGCCGTTCCACACCCGTAAGACCTTCGTTAATCTTCAGAACACAAATTAAGATATTTTAGTTGAAATCCGATGGCTCAATGAGGTCTCCATAGGGAGCAATGACATTTCCTCTCTCAAGATCCATTAATGTACTAAAAACATATTTAAATCAGTTCATGTGAGTACAGTGGTTCAATATTAATATTATAAAGCGACGAGAATATATTTGGAGCGCCAAAAAAAAAACAAAATAATGACTTATATAGTGATGGCCGATTTTAAAACACTGCTTCAGGAAGCATCGGAGCATAATGAATCAGTGTGTCGAATCTGCTGTTCGAAGCGCCAAAGTCACGTGATTTCAGTTTGACACGCGATCTGAATCATGATTCGATACACTGATTCATAACGCTCCGAAGCTTCCTGAAGCAGTATTTTGAAATCATCACTAAATAAGTCGTTATTTTGTTTTTTTTTGGCACACCAAAAATATTCTCGTTGCTTTAAAATATTAATATTGAACCACTGTACTCACATGAACTGATTTAAATATGTTTTTAGTACATTAATGGATCTTGAGAGAGGAAATGTCATTGCTGTCTATGCAGGCCTCACTGAGCCTTCGGATTACAACTAAAATATCTTAATTTGTAGGGGTGTGACGAGATCTCGTGGCACGAGATCTCGCGAGACTAAACTGTGACGAGATTTCTCGTCGAGGCGAAAAGTAGTCTCGTGATGTTGCCATGACAGAGTGTTAGGATGATTAGGAAAGAATATGCCACCGCTACGTTTACATTATGCCTCCACTGTCGTTTTGCTTTGTATTTAAATAAAAAAAAAACATTTAATTCAGTTGGATAACGGTCGCCGCCGCTCCATATTTACAGAGTACGCGCGACCGTTTAAAAGTGAAAGTAAACGCGCGCGCGCATTCAAACGTGATTTCAATACCCCGCATTTTGAAAGCGGCTCACTGATGAATACAGATATCTCTCAATATGAAAGCTATTTTAGGCTGGGCAGTGTAGTTGTAACCATCTCTCAGCTCTGTATCAAAGAAAAATTTGGTCTTATTTGATCTTTGAATATTGAGAGAGTGCGATTATGGTTGCACTTATTGTAAAGTGTTACCATAAAAATGAATAACAGTTTTCTCTTCTTCTTATTTACTAGTACAAACAATAAGGTTTCATTTGTTAACATTAGTTAATGCACTGTGAACTATCATGAACTAACAATGAATGACTATTTTTATCAACTAACAAAGATTAATAAATACTGTAGCAAATATATTGCTTGTTGTTAGTTGATGTTGGTTAATACATTTAATGTTAATAAATGAGACCTTATTGTAAAGTGTTACCATTTTTATTTATACTGTTTTTATTTCTGTGATCAGTTTGAGGAAAGGAGTTCAGTTAGGAGGTCAAAAGCTGTAGAAGCTCATAATTCATGTACAGTAAGGTCTGAAGAGACTGAAATCACACAGGAGGGAAGTCAGTCAGTTGAGTTAGTGGCAAAACCTTTTACATTACTTGAGTATTGTTGTCTTTTACTGCATATGATAATTCAGTCTCAGAAAGTAGAACTGAAATGACATTCATTACAAAATGATTAGTTAAAACATTTCAAATACACCTGCAGAATATTTTTTCTAGTCATGTATTTCGCCATCTTGTCTCGTCTCGTGAACTCAATCTCGAGTCTCGTCTCGTCTCGTGAGATACTGGTCTCGTCACACCCCTATTAATTTGTGTTCTGAAGATTAACAAAGGTCTTTTGGGTGTGGAACGGCATGAGGGTGAATAATAAATTACATTATTTTCATTTTTGGGTGAACTAACCCTTTAAGAGAAGTATTTTAAAAACATAACTGCCAGGACCAACCTTGTAACTGACGCAAAGGGGAACCTGAGGAATCTTGATGTAGATGAAAGAATTATTCATGGCTGCTCTCTCTTTCATCTTATCAATGTCATCAACAGGATGCTGAATGGGGGAGAGATTAGATAACTTAAATATCTATCATAAGTAGATGTTTTAACTGTCATCTCATTAAAATAAAAATACCTCAGGTGGTTTGCGAAAAGACCTCCTGACTCCAGCGGTTCGATTTAACCCTTGCGTGACCCCTTTCCCAGGTCCAAGCCCTCCTATGGAGTCTTCAGAGAGCTGCCTGGGTTTCACGACACCTGTGAATCAAGAAATCAAAAACACAGGACGCAGGTCAGTGGAACGAAAAAACGCAAGGTCTAGAGACTTAAATCTTCTTTTAAGTTGAGCTCTGCACTTTTAGAAATCCATGTCATGCGCGAGTGCAACGGTCAAATGGGTCTGTCTAGCTTGCGTTTACATTGAAAAACAATGGAAAAGTAGCACAGAGTAATGGAAAAACACGTTCTGTGTAAACGGCCGCTTGAGACACTCCACAACGTGCACGAAAGTCACCCTGAAGCAATACCAGACACAAAACACTTCAATGTCAAAGGAACGATGAGCTTTTAATAGCCAAGGATGGGCATTACATCAGCAGACAGCAATCTAATACCCTCACAGGAATACAGGGTGGAAAAAAAGAGAAATGGAGAAAAAGAATCGATGTAAACTGATATTGATCAGCATGGGGCAAACTATTGATGTCAGTACAGCGAGTGCAGAGAGCGGTTAAAACGGGAATGGAAATAAAATGAGTTCACCAGAAACCAGTGATACTCAAATGGACCAAATACGGCTTTCCCAAAGGATCCCTTTTTTCCCAGTTCTTGTAATTTACAAATGAATTATAATTTTTTTTTTTTTTTTGTGATATAGTTGAAAATAGTTGTATATCCCTGTTGTTGTGGGATGGTCACCTCATATGCTCATGACAAGAAAGAAAAGTTCACAAACCTGTAGTAACAAGTCTGAACTTGTCTTCCTCATCCCCAACCTCCTCTTCTTCCACATTTCTTCCAGGGAAGAAAAACCCCATCATCCTCTTGAAGAACTGGTACATTAGCTGAATGGTGAGTGGTACCACATTTACCTACAAATAAAAAAATATTTTTCAGAAAGAAGAAACAGGTATATGTGTGATTAAGATCCTCCAGTATCGTGAAGCAAACAGCACTGGATTTCATGGTAGTGACCTCAAAGTGCTCTTTCACGGAAATCCCTCCAACCGGGGGGCGGACCTTACTGAAGATGCGGAGGGCAAGCTGGCGTCCTGATTGGCAGGGGCTCTGAGGACGCAGAACCACCTACAACACAGAACATTAGCACAATTACACCCACTTGACTGAATTAGTTGTATTTGTTTAGATGCCATAAAACAAAGGAAAAATGGACATGGTTACATATCCTGCCGGTCAAACCCAACCGAAAATGACTGGACGAATGTAAAAATATAAAATAATGAGACAAAAGACAAAGTGCAGGTGAATTTTGTCCAAGCAGGAACATAAAAACTCTCTGAGCAGGCATGTCTGGATGAGGATGAAGGTGTCGGACTAACAAACATAGGATTTTACCCACTCCATACATACCCTTACATGCTGCACAAGAGAAACCAAGCAGAGTTATAAGATTAACACATAGAAGAGATGTGTACAATGCTAAAATGAACTTGTTGTGGATTGACTGAATGACTAGTTGGAAGCCCTGTATAATTAGGCTGGTTTAGAGTCATGTTTACAAAACGCTGATCCAAAATGTTTCTTAGGGATGTACAGTACAGGTGCTATTATAGTGGATTATAATACCAGGAACACTGATCTCATCAACAATAATTGTCATGAAATTAAAGGGTTAGTTCACCCAAAAATGAAAATAATATCATTTATTACTCACCCTCATGTCGTTCCACACCCGTAAGGCCTTCATTCATCTTCAGAACACAAATTAAGATATTTTTGATGAAATCCGATGGCTCAGTGAGGCCTCTATTGAGAGCAAAGCCATTGAAACTCTCAAGGTCCATAAAGGAACTCAAAACATATTTAAAACAGTTCATGTGAGTTCAGTGGTTCTATCTTAATATTATAAAGCTTATAACACTTTTTGTACATCACAAAAACAAAATAACTTTTTAACAATATATAGTGATGGCCGATTTCAAAACACTGCTTCGAAGCTTTACGAATCTTTTGTTTTGAATCAGTGATTCGGATCGCGTATCAAACTGCTGAAATCACGTGACTTCGGGGGTCCGAACAACTGATTCGAAACAAAAGATTCGTAAAGCTTTGAAGCAGTGTTTTGAAATCATCCATCACTAGATATTGGTGAAAAGTCGTTATTTTGTTTTATATAAAAGTATTCTCGTCGCTTTATAATATCAAGGCAGAAACACTGTAGTCACATGAACTGTTTTAAATATGTTTTGAGTACCTTTCTGGATCTTGAGAAGTTCGGTGATATTGCTGGCAATAGAGGCCTCACTGAGCCATCGGATTTCATCAAAAAGATCTTAATTTGTGTTCTGAAGATGAACGAAGGTCTTACGGGTGTAGAATGACATGAGGGTGAATAATAAATTACATAATTTTAATTTCTGGGTGAACTAACCGTTTAAGTTAAAATGTTAACTAATCTTTAACTAATTGACTAGTTAGTTGTTGGACAACTAATAAACTAGGTGACAGTCAGGGGACATGATAGTCAACAGGTCTACTAGTTGTCAAACTAGAACATCATTAATATATCACCTTAAATGTTAAATAATCTTTAACTAATCGTCTAGTTGACATCTAACTGACTAGTTGGACAATTAAACTAGGTGACAGTCAGGGGACAGGACAGTTGACAAGTCTACTAGTTGTCAAAATAGAATATTGCTATCATATTACCTTAAATATTACAGTTAAAATGTTCAATAGTCTTTAACTAATTGACTAGTTGACATCTAATTAATTGACTAGTTGGTTGTTGTAATAAATTAGGTGACAGTCAGGGAACAGGACGGTCAAGTCTAATAGCTGTTAAACTAGAATACTGATACCATGTTACCTTAAATATATTACAGCTAAAATGATAACTAATTGTCTAGTTGACCTGTAACTAATCAACTAATTAGCTGTTGGACAATTAGTAGGCCGTCCTGCTTCCTCTCTAAAAAATGGCACCAAATAAAAATGTGCACTAAACCAGTCCCATATGCAGGCTTCAGTTCAGACAGTATTTAAACGTGTCAAAAACACAGAAACATTTGCAGAAGTTAGAGATCATTATTCTCATATTTCATCTACGTCCTCTTGGACATCCAGTGGGAATCATTAAGCAGCTGTACCTTGTACACAGCATTGGGAAGCAGGTTGTTCATTGTGAACCAGCCCAATTCCAGGAGATGCTCTGCTGTGTCATCAGACTTGTTCAACTGTGGAAGAGAACATCCCTTTAAGAGATCTGTAGCCAATTATGCACAGTCACATACATAATAACTAACATTTTACCAATGATTAGCAAAGAACATTCAGCAACTTCAACCAAAACCTCTAAATTGTCCTTGCAGACTTACCTTGCTGTACATGAACCTCTGCAGTTCAAGCTCAGCTATCCCCAACTGTCCATCTTCTTCCGTGAGACACCATCGGGCCTGAGCGAAGTAGATCTCAGTACGACGTACAACGCTAACGTCTTCTGGGGGTTTCCGCAGCTCCAGTTTGTTTGCCCTTTGCAGTTGGAAGTCCTTAAAACACCTGAGAGGGAGCAAAGAACTTTGATATATCTAAACATTTTAATCTTATATTGCTAATGAATGATCAACTGCAAGAATTGTGATGGTGACCAACCGGATGAGGATGTTGAGCTCCTCACTCTTCATCTGCATGTCCGTCTTTTCTTGGTTAAGCTGATTCTGCAGCCGCAGGTTGATGTCTGACAGCTCGTCTCCTCTGAACTCCTCTGATTGGGACTGTATGGAGTCAGATCAAAGGTCATTACGCACGAGTAGTTTGGAGAACATGATCTCAGATGGCTCATAGTTGTTGTGAACTGAACACACTAGAATGCAGATGTGCACTAACCCTCATGTTGGAGTAGATCTGTTTCTCCAGGCACCGGATCTGAGCCAAATGCTGACGTACTGCTTCCTGAAGGTGCAAGATACTGCTACGCTGTTCCTCAGGATTGCTGGAGATCTCCAGCTGGAAACGCACACGCTGCTTCCTCTCACTGTGCTCCTATATAAAGCAAAAGATGTGGCAAATCAGCGAAAAAGACAATTTCATTCCAAAATTGGTTTCCAGACAATTACAGCCAGTTCAAACCTTGCGTCTGGGTTCCACATGGAGCAGCAGGTTATTGACAATGTCCAGGATCATGGAGTACTGCACTGGATTGGTGGAAATCTCCAAGTCATTGTGGATGAGGGTGAAGGTGTCAACTGCACCTGATATGACCGGAAGAAAACAATAATATAGCTCTGACTGAACAACTTACAGAATCTTGAGTCAGTTCTTGTTTGGTTAGAGGTCACATACCAGCCTGTTTCTTTAAAAGGTCTTCCTTCTCATGGTGGTCACGGATCTCTGGTGGTTTGATGGTGGTGGCCAGTTCAGGGTCAATGTCGTGGCTGTACCCGATGTAGTACATGCGACAACTACAGCGAGAGATGATACGCTGTACCTGCTGGGTCTCCTGCACCTGAGACGGCTGGTTCCAGTCTAAGGAAATAGTTAAAAAACACTAGACTGTGGCTGCTGATTGGACATGCAAAATATGCCACCACAAGGATGAGAGACGGCCCACTTGTAGGTAAAAAAAAAAAAAAGGGAGAAAGCATAACTCTCAATGGTCCTGACCCAAATGGAATCCGAAGCTCTCACTGTCTTCCTCCAAGTCCACACTTTTGTTACGTAATGCCACTATGACAGTCAGGTAGAAGTCTGCTGTGGAGCTCGTCTCAATACAGGCTCGGCAGAAGTACACATCGAGGGCACATAGTGATCGCTAGAAATGGGCGATTTCGAAACACTGCTTTATAAAGCTTTGAAACCTTTACGAATCTTTTGTTTCGAATCAGTGGTTACAGGCCCGGATTCGCTAATCGGGAGCACCGGGAGAATTCTCGGTGGGCCGGTCAGTTTATTTGGCCGCGAGGGCCGGTGTTGTCATGGCACTGGGTTGAAACAAAGACAAGACGTGTCACTCGTATTGTTTTGAATGGGAGAAAGTGTAACGCGCAATATGGCGGAATAAGTCCCACCTTCTAAATAAGAGCCAATCGCTGACTGGTAAAGTCATCGCGTCACTTCAGCGGCCGTTAGAATCAGTCACTTCAGCGGCCGTTAGAATCACCGGTTTCTATATAAACAGTCAGACGCGAGCCCCCGAAGAGACGCGCATTTAGGTCTGCGCATGCGCATTAGCTTGATCCAGCCTGAAAAATACATTTTTTTTGTCATGATTCGAGCGTTTAGAAACTAAATTTATGAGCCGGTTGTTGTTAGATTTTATTGGTGATTTCAAATATGAAATTTAATCGTAAGGTTGGCGAACAGTTTTGGAGAATTTCATGTTTCCCCATTCAAAGAGGTTGCATGATGCCCAGGATGCCCGAGAGGCGTTTCAAAGATGGGCACCGAGTGAAATGACTTGTCTTAAAGGGACTTTGGTTGAAATATGGATGCTCTAGAAACTGTGGACGCGGCCAAATGTACTAAGCTGAGTAGCCTAACTTCTTCCTTAAAACCATTCAGTGACGGATTTAGGCATGGACGGCCCAGGGCGGCACAGGACACCCTCGCAAGAAAAAACAAACAAACGAATGCGCGATCGGGTTTTTACCGCTCATTTGCACGCAACGTCAATGATATCATGTCACTCGGTGGGTAAGTTAACCTGGTCGGGAGGGACTCGGAGTGTGCGCCCGGAGAAGACAACTCACTCAAAAGTATACGAGAAGAAGGGATGAGGTGACGTCTGTAGGGACAGCGGGACAAGTTCTAAATCAGCTCTAAATTATGGTAAGGCAAAAGGTCTAAGCCACCGGAGGCCGATTTAAGTAACGTAAATAAATAAAAAAAAGAGGGGAAAACATGCAAAAGATAAAGGCATGTATGCAGCTTACTCATATCGTAATAATAGTAGGCAAATAATAAAATATAGGGCCTATCACTTATGTTATGTTGCTTGCTATGCTATTACACATTGGCCAACAATATTCATTTTTCTGTCCAACTAGCTTACATAACCAGACAGTAAAATGTGATTTTGTAAGGTAACTTTTTTTTTAAACAAACGTAATAGCCTACTTTAATATTTTACTGTAAAGTTGTGCAATTTTGTAGGATTTATGGTATTTTGTGTTATTTATTTGCCTCAATTTGTAATAATTTAAGTATATACATTTATATAAAATAGCAAAATTGTATGTTAAATCCACTTTAATAAAGATCTACATTTCTAAATTTCATTCATAGTGATAGACATGAAAAATGTGCCTGGGTTTAGTGGACGATTACTGCCATCTACTGGAAAGCAAACACTTAATTAAATTAAAATTAAAATAACATGAATTTTTAACTACAGCCACTAGATGGCTAGAGAATTAATCAATGGCGCACATTATAAAATCATTATTATAACTATAAAAATAACTTTATATCAAATTTTAGCATTTTTTGTACTATCATTTGTACTATCATGGGTATTTGAAGATATTTTTGAAAAACACATAATTATTTACAAGGCTGTAGAGAACAGTGCACTATTGCAGACTTATATACTGAGGTTTTAATTACATTATTGTAATATAGTCAGTCGTGAATTAAAGTGGGCCGGTCTAAGGCATGAAACTCCAGGGCTGAAAATGAGTCCCAATCCGGCCCTGAGTGGTTCGGAGCGTGCATCAAACTGCCAAAATCACGTGATTTCAGTAAACGAGGCTTTGTTACTTCATAACTGTTTTGAAACGTTTCGAAATTTCAATGGTTCGCCGCTGGGGGGCGATGATCTCTGTGAACCCACGAATCATGCGGATCCCCCCTGCCCCTTTGACAGACTGGGGACAGCTGACCAATCAGAGCAGACTGGATTTATCAGAAAGGCAGGCATTAAAGAGAACAGAACTAAAACAGAGCATTTCAGGCAGAGAGTGAAAAGAGGTGGCGCAGCAATTTACAGTATGAGAAAGAATAGTGTTTTGATGTGTGCAGACCCCAAAAATAATATTTTGAACTTAATATACGCATAATATGAGCACTTTAAAATGGCGTACCTGTGGTGGTGCTGACCATGCCTCCAACAGCCTGGCCACTCTCCATCAACTCCAGCACTGAGTCCAGGTTCCTCTGCCTGTGCTCCTCAATGTTCTTCACCTGTAGGTCCACAAAATAGGATTTGGCTGCTGTAATGCAATGCTTTTTCAGTCATTAATTGTATTAAAGTGATATCTGGACTTCTAAACTCACCTCCAGCCACAGCTGCCAGTCTTCTTGTTCAGAGGGGTTTTGCTCCATGGTGGCAAAATACTGCATACCATCTAGCAGGCACGTCCAGGTGGTCTTCTGCTTGAGTGTGTCGCTGTACCAAGCGGGATGGTGTTCACACTGCAGTAGTTGTGCCTTGGCGGCAGATACCAGCACACAGCCGGCAGTCTCCGTGCCTCGCAGCATCATCTAAACACCGTGCACATGGGAAGACATTTAGATTTGCTAAAACAGTATCTTGAACAATGGGTTACTGCTCTTAGAATTCGTACCTGACAGTTGACGAGCTCTATGAACCAGTTGCGGTTGTAAACATCATCAGTTTGGCACGCGGCAATACCACAGAGCTGGTCGCTCACTCCTGCGTCCTCTTCGGAGAAGACCACAAACTTATCAGTCTCCTCGATAAGCTTCTGCAGCATGGATGTTCCTAAAAAAGGATCACAGAAACAGATCAACTGGGTTAAAGGAAGCCTAGGTAGACTGAAGACTTGCCAGTTTCAAATTCAAAACATATTTAAATAATAAAACCTCACAAATGAACTACAATATGCACCAGATTTTTGGGCCAACGGTCAAAAGAAGAGACTACCTTCATTCTGACTTTTCTCTGGGCGGGTGGTTGCGGTGATGACTGGTGTAGCGGGAGCCGTGTTTGAGGAGTAGCTGGACATGGAGCGCTTCAGCTTTTTCATCTGCACCTGGGTGTCGATTCGCAGACCCTTCAGAGCCTCTGTGGAGAGGTTCCTCTTCAGCACGGCTGCTTTCTTATAACCGTCATACAACCCAAAGGCAATGTTCCTGTTGGTGGTGGTCCAAGAGGCCCGGAGGTCCACTAAACATAACTTGTGCGTGTAGGAAGCATTGCTCTCGTCTTTTGAGTTCACCTCCTGAGACAATTTAAGCAGTGATATGGATTGATATCAGTGAATAAAGGCTTAAACACATTAGGGACATATTTTACAACAAATATCATCTGGGAAAACCTTTGAGTGATATGTAATGTAATATAATAGTGTTGTCAAAAGTACCAACTTCGGTACCAAGTCGGTGCTTTTGACAAGATGTCTAATTACACAAATGTCCCTGTGTACAGATGTCCAATTACAACATGTTTTTGAAGCATTTTGTAGCCAATCACAGACATATCTGTTGAGCCCGTGAACACAATGGCCAATCACAGGTGTTTAGTGTTGCTTTTGTCAATGAAAATTATGACTAAATATCGTCGTCAACGAACCTTTATCACGTGACGAAAACGAGACGAGACGCAGCGTAAATGCCAGTCATGTGACGATGACTATAATTAAACGTATAATGCAATATTGTTGACGAATAAAAACGAGACTAAATGTGGTTTACAAAATAAAAACTAAGCTAAAATGTCTCTTAATTTTCGTTGACCAAAACGAGATGAGACGAAATGTTATAACGTTATTACGTCTCGTTTAGTTGCGTTATTATTATTATTATTTTGCAGTATTTCTGTTCCCTGTGTCACTTCAGGAGCTGCATCAGGTCACACTGCGCAGACGCAGGCGACGTTATAGTATAACACAAAATAGGTATCACCTTAAAGCTTAGAAACTCGGCTTTTTAATGCATCTAACCATTTTGAAAAACTCCTAACGAGTGCTGAGAAGTGCCTTTTAAACCTGAGTTTACCGTCTGTGGGCGCCATCTAGCTGTGAAAAAATGAATAACACTTTATTTAACTATACTTTATGCCACAAAATTTGAACCAGATGCTCACATGTAGGAGAGCATCACCAAAAAAATCAGCAGTTTTTCAGCATGAAAATAATATAATAAGATAACCTTGTTTAAAATGGGTTTGGCTAAAATAAAATGTTTGTTTCATCTATACTACTAGGTACTTATACTATATTGACTGGGTTAAATAGAATTGCATTACTAAAAAGAGACTTAAAATACAATTTTCATTGACTAAAATTAGACTAAATGTAATCAGTTTTCGTCGACTAAAACTAGACGAAAATAGTCATGGGTAATTCTGACTAAAATAAGACTAAAATGCTCAGACTTTTAGTCGACTGAAACTTGACTAGACTAAAAAGAGTATGAACGTGACTAAAACTAATAAAAACTAAAATGACCGCTTGACACAAAGACTAGACTAAAACTAAAATTAAAACAGGCCGCCAAAAACAACATTACAGGTGTTTAAGAATCTGCGCAACAGCACTCAAAATGATAGGGGGAAATAGTCACATTTTTTTAAGTTCTTTTGACAACACTATAATATAATGCATGGTGAAATATTATTTCCTGTAGATAAATGATCATGTATGAGAAGCGAATCACCTCCTCTATGCGGTTGCTCTGTCTCTGGTAGCTGAGCGAGGACAGGCTGAGCAGGTGGGTCTTCTTCACCTGGGCGTTGATCTGGTGGTCGGCAGTCTCATCCCAAGTGGAGGCCATGAGGTGCACGGTGACCAGAGAGAGCTCGCTCACCATCTGAGTAACGTTCCACTCTGAGATCAGTCGCCTCATCACAGTGCCAGCTGTAAAACATGCATCAATCATTTCAGCAGAACATTTCAACAGCGTGTTAAACAGAGAGAGTGACTGAAGGCTGTTTGCTCTCTCACCCTGTGGGATGAGCCTCTGTGCTCCTCTGGTGAAGACATGACCTTTACTGCACTCCACCTGAATGCCTCTCTGCTGAGCAAATGATGCCCAGTAATGGACCTGCGGAGGCACATTAATACAGGTTTAACTCATATATTTTTTAATCACATTTAACTATCTTTCCAAAATGACAAAAGATGAAAATCCTTTGAATAATAAGACAGATACAGATAGACAAAATATTGTGTGACTGAAGCCGGTGTTTCACCTGTAGCTGTGGGAAAGATGCCGTGTAGGACATCTGTTTGTAGTGCTGTCCGAGCTTCCTGCGGCTGGGTCTGAGGCTGTGGAAGAGCTTGCCTCTGCAGATGGGTCGGGACACGCTGGTCCAGGTGGCCCAGAAGTTCTGCATCCAGCGCAGGGTGCTGCTGTAGAGGAGGATTCTGGGCTGACAGGGTTCTGGGAGAAAATACACATATGAGCCTTTTAAATCAAAGCTGAAATTACCTTTAAGGCTGGAATACACTACACGACTATTGCTCCAATCTTCAGTCTGGAAAAGTCAATGCTGGTTGCCTGAAGTCTGAGCCAGTCTGCAGATCTCAGTCGGATTTGATAGATTTCACAGAAAATCGTCTATGATGGGCTCAGACTCAGATTTTTTAGATTTCAACTTTGATTCCTTCCGAGTCGATAGATATCAAACATGTTTGATATTTTGAGTAGATTTTAGAACACATAGTTTCTGTGCAAGTTTGTGTTTGGAACAAGTCTGTTTGCGTGTTTAGTGCATGATGGCAGTTTTCTCTGTAACCATTTACAAAGTCTTACAATGTCTAGTGTCTAAAATCTGTTCCGATTTTAAAGGTTGTGTGGTGTATTCCAGCTTTTATCAGCATTTGGAAAAAAAGTCTATAGTTCTAACTTTTGCCACAGTGCTGGTCGAGGTCCATGGTGATGGAGAGGTTGAGGTTTTCAGAACGGAAGGCCCTGTAGGAGTCATGTGGCTGGACTGAAGTGACATCCGCAACGTTCTCTGCAGCACAGAGCATTACGGCATGGTGGTCATGTGGATTACCGTGGCATAGCCATTGGAGGTCAAGGGTCATACATAGGCTCGGGAGATGCAGGAAGCAGACATCATCATACCTGTATAGAAACAGACCAGACACAGTTAAATCATCACAAAGTAAAACGTAAGTCACATTTTAATGCAATGCAACTAATAGTCGTGTACTTGGAGGCTGTTCTAACGTTGACGTCCAGGTCACCCTTGAAGACAAACTGCCCAGGATTCCAGTCAAAGTTCAGCTTGCTCCACTCCCAGTGCAGGTTCTCTGTAGTGTTGTAAGGGTCCTACACAAATTAAACATTCTAGTCAACACTAGATGCTTACATGTGTGAGGGGTTTTTAGCAAGGAGCCTGGGAATGTGTGTTAGTACCTCAGTAGCGAGCTGATGCAGGTTGGCCTGTTCGATGTCCATTACCCAGCGGCCATGAAGAAGAAGTCTACTTTTATCCCACCAGGTCAGTAGAGGGGACGGGTCAGCTGAAGGTTTGGTCAGTAAATCAACAGCCTGGCCAATCAGCGTCCAAGCTGGATCCCAGCATGGCCCCCACACAATGGTGTAGAGGGAAATATTTGCTGTACGAAGAAATAGACCAGTTGATTCATATTGTTGTGCCATCACGTTACAGACTTAAGCCGAGTTCAGACTGCACAATTTTCAAAGTAGTCGGGTCACTGTTCTTTTCACACTGCATGACTATCTTGGCCAGCATTCAGTCGCTGCTGTGTTCACACTGCACGATGGATCAGCGACAGAAGGTTTACAATAGGAAGAATTGCAGACAACTCTGTCTGGCACGCAAACTACATTTCACAACCAAACACACGCGAGACATGACAAGGAAACAACGTGATATCACGTGTTCAAGACCAGAGTTCTCACGTGAGACTGGCCCTGCGTCTCAATCAGCTACCTAACTCCCTAGTTCCCTAGGTCGTGAATCAGTATATAATGAAAGTGAACGTGGCTGATACCCTGATCAGTGCCCTGATTACTGACTAGGGAGCTGATTGAGACACACGGTGGGATTATTATTTAAAATAGTAGCCCGCAAGAAGCTTGAAATACAAATGGCCTGTGCGCTGATTTGCAGCGAAAACAACAAAAAGAAAAGAATATGGAGGAGGAAATGTTTGGGGAGACGCGAAGAACAAGGATTGTGTGTTCTGCAACGAGAGTTGGAGGTAAATACATAACTTTTCAATGTGCTGCTGTTGATGGTCAAGCAAATGTTTGTGCTTTGGTTCTGTTTGATAGAATTGTAATGTTTATGTGTACGAAGCCATGCTTGCTGATATTGTGGTCTATAACTCCTCCCCGAACTCCCCGCTGCTCTGTATCTTGCTCTCTCATTGGCTGTCGGTCATCGTCAATGTAGTTTTTAGTCAGAACACTTTTCACACAGCAGGATTTTGAATCGCCGACAGGTCCAGATATTTAGCATGCCAAATATCTCACGGGCGTCGGCGACTCGATTCTCTCAGATCACGTCTTTGCTCATTCACACTGCGTGATTGTCACTCGCGTGAACGAGCACCGATTTGCCTGTGATTTCGGGCATTTGTCAGCGATTTCTCAAAACCTGTCGGCAAGCCAAAATCGGGGCTAAAATCGTGCAGTCTGAACTCGGCTTTACATGATCAAGAGGGTGTTGTGACTCACAATGGACATCGTAGTAGAACTTCAGTGGTGGCATATTTCTATAAACGGTCACATCACCCCATGGCTGGCCGAGCTGGACAACCTGTTTGCGCTTTGCTCTCAGCTGCCCATCCTGCTCAGTGCCCATAAGGCGTCCCGACAGGGCCCACTCTCTGATCTCAAACAGGTATCGAGGGTAGTCCCGGATCCGCACTGAACCACAGAAGAAAATGAGCATGTTAGCCATCATGGACCATGATAAGTAAATTCTGTATTAGAACTCACAATTGATTTCAAGAGTTTATTGTTAGCATGTTTTCAGAACTGACTTAAATAACTTATTAATTGGCATTTCTTTAAGATTTTCCAGTGTAGCATTAGCTATTCTTCACATTAGCAAAATCTGTCAACTTAAAATAATGTCTAGGTCAGGATTTCACTGTGTTTGGAACAGATGTGTCAGATTACTGACAGTAGATATGCAAACTAGCAAAGCAAGCATCATTAATTGGATTATGTATGAACATCGGGGTGTTTAATTCTGCTTCTGAAGTGCCACTGTCCAGTAAAGTTTAGCTCCAACCCCAATTAAACACACCTAAGTCAGCTAATCCAGGACTTCCGGATTGCTAGAAACTTTGAGGTACATTTCAATTTATGCATTTGGTAGACACTTTTATCCAAAGTGACTTACATTGCATTTAATGTAAACATTTTATTAATTCACGCATTCCCTGGATATTGAACTCATTACTTAATCTTTGCTGGCGCCATGCTCTACTGTTTGAGCTACGGTAAAGTTGTGCCATGGCAATGTGGAGCTAAACTCTGCAGGACATCCAGGAGCAGGATTGGACACTCCTGTATTGAAGCACACTTCACTTACCCAGAAATGCATTAAGCTTGAATTTGAAAGCACGGCACCACTGGACCACCAGCTGAAGGCCATCTCTAGGGAAGGGGCTGATGCCATCAATGTCCCTCAGCTGCTCTCGGATCTGCTCAGGTCCGTGCAATGACTGATCCGCAAGTGCCACCAGCTCGAACTCCGACACCGTCCAGGTGAGCATGGACTTGCGCATGGGTGTGTTGGAGTACAACCTCTTGGATCGCTGAATATAGATCTCAATGTGCTTGCGCTCAAGGGAGGTGTAGAGCTCCTCAATCTTACGGGCCGGCAGGAGCTCGCCGTGCTGTTTGCGTAGGTCAGCCACTTTCTTGTCTAGCAGCTGCAGGCGTTTGGCGCTTTCCTTGCTTTCGTCCTTCATTAGCTCGTAATTGTCACGCAGTTTGATCTCAAAGACGTCGTCCAGGAACACGAAGGAGAACTGATTTATGCGGATCACCAGGTCCGGTGGCAGGCAACAAGGCTCTGCCGGCAGGGCGGCACTTCTGTGTAGTGTCTTCAGCCACTTCTGCACACTGATGGCCTTGTCGAAAGTGTCTGAGAAGTTGTACTGATAAGGGAACTCAATGGTAAGGTTGGGCGCAGTGAAAAGCCAGGTGCGATTGCGAGATGTTTGGAGGAAAGGGAATTGAGATCTGTGCTCTTGCATCTCCTCGAGATCATCTAGCATCTGCACTTCTGCACCAGAAAAGGAGAAGATATCATTGCCATCAAAGTTGAACACCAGGTGAGGAGTCTTCATAAGCATTTCTCCAGACCGTTTGGAAAGCGAAAGTGCTTCTGCACTGAGGATGATGAAGTTCTTCTCGGCCACATGGGCGGTAAGCCGAGTGCTTGCCAGCTCTACACACACTAATATGCCAGAGGAAGAGGCTGCAGACTCGGTTTCATCCTTTTGTCGTAGCCTTAGTGATGCAGAAAGAGCCTTCCAATAGCTTTGGCTCTCTGTGATGTGCTGATACAGAAACATGTGATCCGATGGAGTCCACTGCACTGTTAAAGCATTTTCACTCTGCACCTGATCATATAAAAATGGGAGGAAATGAAATCAAGCATCAAGCTGTGGTTAACGTCAGCATGAAACAGAAATTACAATGTTTCCTTCCTTATTGTGACGTATATCTGAGTGAAACGGCTAAGTGAATGAGAAAAAAAATTTGACTGGATCATGGTTGATTGCTAATTGCTGTGATCTCATATGAGGGACAGGTTGCTGGATGTTTTAAACAAATACTGTATTTTATAGAATAAAAGTAACTTTATTTTTCATTTATTATATGCTGCAGCTTAGTCCAAATGACTTATATAATGCAATTAAAGGGACAGTTCACCCAAAAATGAAAATTCTGTCATTTTTGGATGAACTACCCCTTTAATATCAAGCACGCAAAATGTGCAAAGCGCACACAGAACCTGCAGTCCTGGACTTAAAGTCACAATTACAGTGTTGACACAAATAGCTGTCCCCCCACAAGTTATCACCCAAAATGCCACCATAACAAAACACAAAATTAAAAATGACATGGTTGTAGAATAACGCGCAGTCTAAAACATTGCTTCTTTCTGGGTTTAAATTTTAAATGCCAAAATACCTTCAGGCTGCGTTTGCTGATGTGGTATGAGACCGTGAACGTGGTTAGGGTCAGAATGGGGTTGGGAGTTTGGGCGGCTGGGCTGCAGGGCTCCATACTCTCAGTGAGGGCCTTCACCACAGCCAGAGAAACACCCTGGACAGACACACTTGAGTTCTCCCCTGATCCTTCAGCCACCACTGTGTCCACCCTCACTGCAACAGCCCCTTTAATGCAATACAGAAAAACAAACTCACATACTGGAACAAGCTAACATGCATTAAAATAGTTTTGAAGAGAAAGAGTGCAACTGGTATTTTATGCGCTTCTTTTACTTCCTACCTGCAACATTGGAGAGTGTGAATGTGTTTACATCCTCAAGACTGAGTTTAAACGTAAAGAGTGGTGGGCATGTTTGAGGCTTTTCTAGAGGGGAATGTAGGGAGACAATTTCTGCTTTGTCCAGTTTAAGAACGGAGAACAGACGAGACAGACACAGAGTGCAAGTCTCGGACACTTCCAGCTGCAGGCCTTTCAGACTGGACTCCATACAAACACTCCCAGGAGGGCTGGAGTTCACTGTCCTTGGCTTACTATAGCTGCCCTGTGAACAAATTAAGAAAGGGATCATGTGCAGTCAAATGGACATTATTTCAGAATATAGTCCATCCTGCATAATGAAAGACAACTAGATAAATACATGACGATTTTACCTGCAGTGTGAGGCAATCTAGGATAAGGGCTTCCCCCCAGACATGTTTTCCAGGTGGGTGAGGAGCCTGCTGGATATGGGAGCCCTGGCCCACACGCCACCAGAAATGATCCAGGGAAAGAGAGGCTTTCTCAGTCACAGTCACACTCTTCACGCCATCCTCTTCTGAGTCCAGCAAGTGCTGCAGTTCTGTGAGGCACACCATAGTCAGTCACACCTCACAACAGACACTTTTGAGGGTCCAATCAATTGAACACTTAAAAGAAAGTAACGAGTGTTTAAGTGTTCAGACAATTTTTTATATAACCAGAGTTTAAACAAAAAAGGAAACTGCTGCTACGCAATTTTTACTTCTCGTAATTTAACAACTTTTTTCTCGTAATTTAATGACTTTATTCTCAACATTTTATCTCGACTTTCTCGAAATTTTACGACTTTTTTTCTCGTAATTTAACAAGTTTATTCTCTACATTTTATCACGACTTTTTTCTCGAAATTTAACGACTTTTTTTCTCGTAATTTAATGACTTTATTCTCAACATTTTATCTCGACTTTTTTCTCGAAATTTAACAACTTTTTTTCTCGTAATTTAACAAGTTTATTCTCAACATTTTATCTCGACTTTTTTCTCGAAATTTAACAACTTTTTTTCTCGTAATTTAACAAGTTTATTCTCAACATTTTATCTTGACTTTTTTCTCGAACTTTAACGACATTTTTCTCATAATTTAACAAATTTGTTCTCGTAACTTGACTTTATTCTCAACATTTTTTCTCGACTTTTTTCTCGAAATTTAACGACTTTTTTTCTCGTAATTTAATGAGTTTATTCTCAACATTTTTTCTCGACTTTTTTCTCGAAATTTAATGACTTTTTTTCTCATAATTTAACAAATTTGTTCTCGTAACTTGACTTTATTCTCAAAATTTTTTCTCGAAATTTAACGACTTTTTTTCTCGTAATTTAATGACTTTATTCTCAACATTTTATCTCGACTTTTTTCTCGAAATTTAATGAGTTTTTTTCTCGTAATTTAACAAATTTATTCTCAACATTTTATCTCGACTTTTTCCTTGAAATTTAACGAGTTTTTTTCTCGTAATTTCACGAGTTTATTCTCAACATTTTATCTCGACCTTTTTCTCGAAATTTAATGAGTTTTTTTCTCGTAATTTAACAAATTTATTCTCAACATTTTATCTCGACTTTTTCCTTGAAATTTAACGAGTTTTTTTCTCGTAATTTCACGAGTTTATTCTCAACATTTTATCTCGACCTTTTTCTCGAAATTTAACGAGTTTTTTCTCGTAATTTAACGAGTTTATTCTCAACATTTTATTTCAACTTTTTTCTCGAAATTTAACGAGTTTTTTCTCGAAATTTAACAACTTTAATCTCGAGATGGTTTTACTTTTTTATTATTGCTTGGCCCTAATCCTCTTCCGTAAAATGTTGCCTTGGCATCTAACTGAAATAAAACAAGTTTCAAACGAAGTACTAAAATACGGAAATAAACAAATGAAAACTTAATAAAAAATATTTAAAAAATTAATACAAATGACAAAAGCATGTAACAAAAATACTGAAAATTTAAACTAAAATTAAAACTGAAAATATAAAAAAATATTAATTAATAGTATATAATAATACTAAAATAACACTGTCTACAGAACATTCACATCATAAGCCAAAGTGGCAAATTCAGATTTTCTGCTCAAATCTGATTTTTTTGTGAGGTTGTTCACATGACCTTTTGTGTTCCATATTTGACACTGATCGGATGCTCTTAACCTTTTAACTATCATTAATATAGTGTCTTCATTATCATTTATCATATTCTATTAATTATATAATAATTGAATTGTGTAATTATAAAATATTACATTCATATTAATAACATTTTAAGCAAGAACATCTTAATTATTTGTTCTTAATAATATTAATATTACATTATAAATTATGTATTTGTAATAATATAAGGTACTAATTATATTATTGGCTTAAAAAGTAACTAATTGATGAAATTAATAGGATTTTACAATGCCACAATGTGATACTACTGGGCAGATCAGTGTCACAAAAGAATATTTTTTATGTATAGATTTTCAGAACATAACATCTTGGATGCAGCTAAGCTATATAATTTTTTTCAGAGTGAATTTATGTCTAATGTCTGACAGAACAAAAACCTGCTGTTGTTGACTTTTTCAGTTCGAAGAAGAAAGGTGAGCCAGTCAACTGTCCATTGTGCTTAACAGCATTCAATAGCCACACTTTGCTATTTACCAGAATTGGCTGAGATGAAGCCCAAGGCAAAGGGTGGTGTATCTCCTAACTGCACGGACACATTGACATTGGACACGGAGGAGCTTATCAACACGGGAGCATCCAGCTGAGGGAAACGCCTGGGAGACAAAAGGACACTTATGTGAGAACAATAAACAAGACCTCCATCACAGCCAAATCTGTGACGCTCAGAAAGCAAGCGGACGATTAATACCTTTTTTTACGAGTCGTTTTTTTGTGCGAAAGCTGGTCCCATGACAACATGTCCAGCCAATGGGAGAACTCTTGATGACGGTAGTGGATGATACAAGTGTTGATGGTGATCGTGCTAGAGATGTCAACAGATGTCACCTTAAGCAAGGAGACAGAAACAATAATGAAAGATGCATGTATCAAAAAAAAAGACGAGTGCTTTGATTTTGATAAAGAATTCATATTGAAAGTGACAACAGAACTCACCTGCAGTATGGTTCTGAGATTGTTTAGACATATAATCCTCTGTCTACTTTGTGACAGCAGAAGGCCATCTGAAAAATACCCAGTCCCCACAATGTTTATGGTTAAGGTTGTGTTCAGATCCCTAACCTTAAGTATAATTAATAGTAATAGTGCTAAAGAGTGTGTTCTTGTGTACTTCACCCACCCTCCAGCAGAAGCTCCAGGCGGCTCTGTGGGAAACTGAGCTCAGGGGTGAAACTCTTCAGAGGAAGCTGTTCATCATCACGATCATAACCCACCTTCAAAGACTTCAAAGTCCAGTTCAAGTGTCTGAGAATCAAACATAGTTTGTTAGAGCACAAAAACAACATTTAAGGTTAATCACAATGACTAACAGCACAGCTCACCTCTTCTGACTGTGCATGGAGAGTGTGATATTAGTGTTTTCAAAATCCACATTGACCTTCTGTGGAACCAGTTTGTGAAGCCCCTCAATTGCTTCTGTTTGAATGTAAGAGTCCTCTGTATCACCTTCAAGAGACACAAACATTAAAAATCTTCAACAGAGTTGAATTTACAGCAGGGTCATTAGTTAACTAAGTAGGTTTTCACACTGGGTACGTTTGCTGCGGTCCGAGTCCGAGTGTGATTGTTCTCGGTGCCTCCGCAGCTTTGGTCTGGTTTCACACTCAACCTTGGTGCATTTACGTTCATCTTGCATCATCAAATACATGCACAGCGCATGATAGAGAACAGAACGTGGGTGAATATAGTGTTTTTTTATTAATTTGGTACTATTACGTGCAGCAAAGTGAACAAGATATGCATTTACTATATGTACTACTGTGCAAATGGACTCTTTTGAGGAGACAGTGGATTGCGAGCCATTCATTTGCACTCACTCTGCACGATGACACTGTACACTCACTCTTGCTCGTATCCAAGGTAAAATAATCACATTACAGAGGTGTTTTGTTTTGTTTAACTAATAACTAATGACGTTGTCATTGGCTAAAACACATGCGCAGGTTACTTTACTTCCTGAACAAGTGCGCACCCGAGTCCGAGTTGCTTTCACATTCATGCATATCATACCGCAGTTCCAGTGCAACCAAACTCAGACCACCTTCTATAGGTAGTCTCGGGTTTGGTACCCAGTTGCACTCCCAGGTCAGCATGACAGCTTTCACATTACCAGTTTTTCATACAAACCGCACCCCGTTTCAAACTAAACTGCCAGTGTGAAAGCACCCTAAAATTAAAACCATTAAAAAACAACAACCTTGAACTGAAATAAAAGATATTCAGCTACATTTCTTATTTTTCTTTAGTTTAACATGAAGCACTAAAATAACAAATTGAAATAAAAATTATACTACATAATATTAACATATATATTATAGCTTTATATCAACATATTTAATAATAATAATAGTAATAATGACCAAAACACAGCAAATTTTGAACAAAATAACCAAAACTTTAACTAAAACTGAAAATGGAAAATATAAAAATAAAAACTTTATAAAAGGATAATAGTAAAAATATTAATAAAAACTATCATAGTATATCAATGATACTAAAATAACACTGATTTACAGTAGGGCTGCACAATTGAAAGGGATAGTTCTCCCAAAAATGAAAATTCTATCATCATTTTCTCACCCTCAAATTGTTCAAAATCTGTAAAATTTTCTTTGTTCTTTTGAACACAAAGGAAGATATTTTGAAGAATGTTTGTAACCAGACCACTTTGGGGCGCCATTGACTTCCATAGTAGGAAAAAAACTACTATGGAAGTCAATGGTGCCCCAAAACTGTTCAGTTTAACACATTCTTCAAAATATCTTCCTTTGTGTTCAACAGAACAAAGAAAATTATAAAGATTTTGAACAATTTGAGGGTGAGAAAATGATGACAGAATTTTCATTTTTGGGAGAACTATCCCTTTAAGAGCTCAAACTTTATTACTTAAAAAACATGACGTTTCGGCCGTCCAAGATTTTCACCAGTAAAAATAAACAATTTTATTTTGTAGAACATCTATAAAATTACAATACTACTATATATAGCTGTCTTCATTTCTTCATTTTCAAATGTTATAACCAAGGATTTATTTTGGAAAACTGCAGGGAGCCCATAAAACTTCTCTTTTGTAGACAACAGCCGGTTCATAAGCCATTTTTCTCATTACAAGTTTGGAGCATGTTGCTTTCCCAAAAGCATGTTATAAGTGTCCCAAACTCAGAGCAGCTGCAGAGATGGAGTTTATATGGAGTAGAATTTACTGTGAATCGAGCTGCTCTGACACACTGAAAATACTGGAATATAAAATGCTTGCGTGTAAATAAACAAAGTACTGTGAAACACTAAGCAATATCACAATTTTGGTTGTATAATGATTAATTGTGCGACCCTAATTTAATATATCTAAAATTTAAAACCTGATTTGGTCAAACCTGCAGTTTGACTGGTGCCATGAAGTGGTGCAGATCCTGGAAGTTTGGGTAACTGGCTGAGAAACAGACCCTCGTGAAGTTCAGCCAGCAGAGTTCTGACACACAGTCCCAGATGGCCTGGCCTGAGATCAGGCAGACTCACGTCACCATTCAGGGCCAGACTCAGGGACACCTCAGCCAGACAAGTGTCCTGCTAATGAGAGGGCAAGCACTCCGTTATCACCTTGTAACCCAATTATTTATGTTTTGTACACAACATAGTGAAGTAAAACCTTAACACATGTACAGTATGTATGGTGTACGTACCAGTCTGCTGCTCTTCAGAACTTTACTGCTAAGTTGTCCCACTGAGAAATCCCAGGCCAACCTAACAACATATCAAAAAGTTGTCATTTTAGTGGGCATTGGGTAAAAATGTTTCTTTAAATGCTTGCTCAGGGGCAAAATGGTGCAAGTTTGTGGCTTGATCCTTGTGGGAAATTGAATAGGGATGCACAGTATACTGGTCGGTTATTGGACAATATTGAATAAAAAGAAAAATATCAATATCGATAGATATTGGATATTTAATTGTACATGTTAACTTCCCCTATTTTTTAAATTTAGATTACACTACCATTCAAAGGTTTGGGGTTAGTAAATTTATTTTTTTTTTTTTTTTAAAGAAATTAATAGTTTTATTCAGCAAGGACACATTAAATTGATCAAAAGTGACACTTAAGACATTGTTACAAAATATTTCTAGAGAGAGACTTCTTTCCAAAACATTAAAATCTTACCAACCGCAAACTTTGAATAGTAGTGTTCTGTTTCCCTCATCTAATGCTCACTTAAAGTTCACTTAAACCACTAATGATTTAATAACACTTAAATATAAAATTTTTCATACTGTACATTATAATATTTGTGATGCCAAAATTAACTTGCAGCTGATTTTAGTTTCTTTTACTTTTAGAGTTTTACTTTTAATTTATTTAGACAAAATAGTTTTAATGTAGGCCATTTTTTCTTTATTCATGGCAATTTTTTATTCATTTATATCAACCACGCCCACAGTATGAAAATACCAGCTTATATCAGTGCATCCCATCTAGCTGCCAGCTCTGAGCTCTACCCACAATGCACACAGCTATTAGTCACACAACACCATGCAAAGGTCTTTATAAAGAGCAGAAGTTCTCCTTTTCCGGAAGTTAATCACCTTTTACTTTGATGATCCAGCAGCAAAGCGATGGCAGAGGATGTCATGTGCCAGAGTGACTCAGGCAGGGCCAGATTCAACACCATCACATTTATGGAGTCGATGTGGAATGACAGCAGCTACAAAACAGAGACAACTGAAAACTTTAAATGAATTGTATACATTTACAATAACACACTTTCAATGGAAGTCCATAGAGAAAGGCATTCTTTGTAAAAGAAATTACATGAACTCTTTCAAATGAGAGGAGATAAATGTTTGGAAATAACTGTGCACAGACCAGTAGACTTAGTAATGTTTAAATCTTGTGTTGACATACTATAATTTTTTTTTCCCGCAGAACAATATGAAATTATCTTCTGTGGTAATCATCAGCACGTTTGGTATGCATTAAGCTTAACTCTTATTGAACCTGGAACACTCCAAAACTCTAAATGGAACTCAAGTTCTAAATGTTGATCACCTGAGAGAAAAAATGCAGAGTAGAGGGACTGAGAGCAGGTTTTTTAGTATTCTCTTCATTGCTTTTGGGAGCGCGGGGCCTAAAGGGCTCCTGCAGGTCAAAGCGGACCCGGGCCTCACCCACACACAACGCCAAGAACCTCCTAGTAAATACAACACAATGAAATACGATCATCAACAGACCATATGAATTCTAACTGCATTCCTTTACTATACTTACGGCAAGTCCGGGTTTACTATTTTACAAGAAATCCATATCCTGTCAATTTCCTGCAAAACACAAAAGAGAAAAATGCTTTATAGCTCTAGAAAACATATAAAACATCAAAAGTAGTTGCAGCTCTTAACCCTATAAGTCCTAATGTATCTTATTTGATATGAAAATTTTTAAGGCATGATCAAAATGAATGATCAATCTACTCCATGCTTTCTATCACATGATTGATAGTTTATACTTTTTTCAGCAAGTATAATTGTAAATACGTCCCCTTCAGGTTGTGGTCTTTTTGCTGTGAAATATTTACTGTTTTTTATGCAGTAAACGTAAGAATAACATCTATATCGAATAACGTAATAATAATATATTGTTATTAATATTTCAAGATGAAAATTTAGTGGATTGGCACACCTTCGATTTTTAAAAATATGTTAAAATGTGAGACTTGAGGAATGTTTATTTGTACATCTCTCAGACATTGTATTGCATTATATATTTTAAAACAGCTTAGATCATAAAACATTTTTATTTTATTTATTTAATCTTATGAAAACATATTGGGAGATACAGAGTGACAAACTGATAATTATATGCATTTTATGCAAGTAGTCTGTTATGCTGTTTTATCCTTTAAATGCATACCTCGGGTCTTTAGTGACCCGGGACGTCATTCACTACCCTCCTCGTTCATTTTTTAAAGTTAGACATCAACCTTCTTGGTATTCCTCAATCAATTCATTATAAAGAATATAACAAGAAAAAAAAAATCATAAAATTATAAAAGAATGCCTATTTTTGTATTCATTTTTTGTAAAAATTGTATAGGGTCGCTAACGACCCGAGGTGTGTATGAGTGTACGTATATTTTTTCTGCACAACAATAATTAAATCTTAGATGAAGGAATAAGTGCAGTTCACCTTTATTCCACAAGGTGGCAATGTCTGATACACAATGCTGAAGTGACGACTCATTCAGACAGAAACCGAAATAATAAGAGAAACATGAAATGGCTCAGCGATTTACTGCAGAGCAAGTACTGAACGCAATCAAATATGACTGTAACTGTTACTGGATGGATCTGGTGAAGCTGTTAGCGATCGAATATTGATTTTGAAGATTATATAGTTTTGAGAATACGTTTGAGATCACGAATGGGCTCATATTTGTGAACTCAAACATAAAACTAGCCCATTATTTGCTGAATTTACTGGCAAATGAGCTCTGACGAGGACAGTGATGATGGCATAAAACATCTGCTCAAACGGAGCCCTTTCAAGCTCCAAAAGGTAACAAAATATGCTTTATTTTATTCTTCTGTAATTGTTACTCTAATATCAGAGGAGTTTTATATTATCGCGACAGGTAGAGATCCTTCTGATATAGATCCGGGTCGATAAAGACCCAAATATGTAAGAATGATTGGCGAAACAGTCATGCATTTAAGGGTTAAAAATCTTATTCATTTACATTACAGTTATCAGAATTTCAACTTTTTAGCCATATAAATATCAGCAACTGCACCAATTTGCATGTTTTTGCTTATAAATAAGAGCCATAAAAGCCTGATGTATCAAACTCAACCATGATACTCAACATTTTTTTTTTTTTTTTTTTGTTCAATAAACTCTTCTATTGAAGAAAAAAAAAAAATCTGACATATATTTCATGTCAAGCTTTAAAGGTTTAATAGGATAGGGCTGCAATAGGGCTGTTATTAGGAGTAATGCAATGTTTTATTGATGCAGAAACCAAACCCACCAGAGTGTGTTGAGGCTGAAACTGAACACTGATTCCTCGCACCGAGAACAGACCCACAGATTTGATCTTGAGCTCAGCGTTCAGGACATTGTAGAAAAAACGGACAGCCAAACTGCAGGCAAACCATCTAATAAAACATGAAGAGGAGAGCATTTCATTGGATTTTAATGTAGACATTGCATCTCATTTTACCTCTGTAAGTTGACGTATTCATTCTTGCATGCTGGATTCTTACCTAAAGAGTGAAATTAATACAACTGCCAGGATGAGAAATACTGATATGGCAATCAGCAGAGCAGACATTGTGCTGCAGATGTTTCTTCACATTTAGCCGACAATCATGGCACGTTGACTCCAGACCACCTGTCAAACAGTCACTGATGTTAATTCCTCTAGAATTATCAACAAAACATGGTAGTTATTAGTTAATACATTAACCTGAACAGGGGGGAAAGGATGAAAGTTTAAGGATTAACATTTTAAGAAACCAAATAAGTACATGAGTCATTCCATGAAACCGGTACGATTTGAGTCCCTCTGACCTTTTTCAGTGTATTTTATCCATTGGGTCACCAAAATATATTTTTAAAAGCTTTTTGTATTAATTGAAATGTCTCCTTTAACAATGTTTAAAAACATGACATACATTTTATCTTCATATTAGAAATTATTTATTTTTTTCAGATGACACCACCTATTTTGTCGTGTCCCTCAAAGCCTTCTATGAAAGTGTACTTGGGATATGAATAATAAAATGAGAAAAAAAGTCCATTTCATCTGTGTTTTTTTTTTGTTGCTGGTAATGTTTTTTTTTGTAAGTAAATTCATGATTATTCATTAAAATCACATCATTTAGTTCCATACCTCAGTAAACCCTCAGTCCCGTTACACAAACCATCTCCCCCTATAAAAATAATGAACTACTTATGTGACATCATTAATAGGAAGTGACATCATAGATGTCTTCTGAACAACATTTTGAGCAGACACAGGCAAGTTACCACCTTCTTTAATAATTATAACTAAACTATGTTGTGAAATTGAGTTTGTCAAGCTTAACAACTCAACCCCATTACATCAATTAAAGATAGAAAACTATACTTGTGAAAATTATCTTTGTTATTTCAACATTATTCATGATTTCTTAATATCATGCATGCCATGTTCGCTCCATTTATTTACTAGATTTAGATCATAAGAATACTAATTTTAGTTCAAATTCTGAAGTTCTGAAGTTTGATAAATTATGAGGTTGCTGTCACAAAAAGTGCCCATTTCAGGCTTTAGTATAGCAAAAGTGTGAGATTTTATGTAACTTTTATATTTGCAATTACTGAATTAGTGTGAGGGACATCTGATTAATAGGAAAATGTTGATTTTATCACAAATACATTTTATAATAATATTCAGAGAGCTCCCATAGTGTCCATAACTTAAAATAATGACTAATAATAATAGGGATTTGATGCCTGAGATGGGAAAATATGTTTTTCTGGAAGTTAAATATGTCATTAATGTTGTGGGGTGTTCAGAAAAGTAATACATTTTGGTAAAAAATCTAAAAATGTGCAAGTCCAAATCGTACTGGTTTCGTGGAATGACTCATATTATATATATATATATATTCAGTGTCTTCTGAAATATTATGTATTCAAAATACCACAAGTTACAAACCTACAAGTGAATACTGACACAGAACCAGAATGTGTTGCATTAATCACCATTTCACAGAGCCAAACTGAGAGCTTTATGCAATAAACAATATAACATTAATATTATATCGAGTTGTATTCTCAACACAATCTAATAATTTGATTGTCAGTCTCAGGGTTGTGCCACTCTGGCACTGCAAACAGCTTTTGGGCGGATCTTGCAATACCGCACAAAACAATATTGCACACACCCAAACCAAGAATGGTTTAACTAGCTAATTAAAGGTATTCACTGTAATTTGCATTTTTAAGTCGGGTTACCCACCTGAAATGGTTTGTAAAGCAGACCTATGGATCTTTACGTGTACACCGCCCCTCCGTCTCATGCTAGGCTAACTCAGCTAGCAACAGGAACATGACAGCCCTCTGACAACACTCTGACACCCTAATCATGTTTACATGCCTCTTAAAACACATAACTACAAATACACACGTTTTACCGCTGATAAAACAGATTTCATTTTAATTTAGGATTCAAGTAATTCCACTTGTAATACTTGTTTAAAGTGTGAAGGCAGAAATGTTAACATTTTACATGTTAGGTGAGTTTTTCATAATAAAAGCCCATGGGGAGCGCACAGAATTAAAAAAAAAAAAAAAATGTTTTATTTTAACTAAAGAACCACAAACGTTTAGTAAGTCTTACCATTTTTATAGGACGCAATCCTGCAATGCCTGTCTTACTTTTACTATTATAAATGATTGTATGCAAATCTTCAATTTTATGATTTGGACAGTCAGCTGACTGTCAACTTTATCTCTGAAGTTGTCACCTGACCTGACCACAGTTCACCTACCAGAGATTGCATATTATAGGGAGATGTATTACCATTGGAGAAAGCGTAACGGCTAACTTAATCACGTGCGGCACCTCTCAGCCTATCATGTAATGGCAGTGACATCAGTCGTAACATTCCCTAGACTGCCTTCTCTTAAAAAAATAAATTTTTATCAAGCTAAAATCTACATATAGTTCCCAACGAAAGTATTGTTTAGTGTAAAACATGCTGAAGATTAGCAAACAGGCTGTCAATTAATTAAATGATTAGCTATTTCCCCACAAAAGCTGTTTAATCAGCATAGTGAAGCCCCTCATCCATTGACATCCATTCAGAAAACAGCCTCTGGTCTCCTTCACTGCGTACCGCTAGAGGCGGAGTGTTAGCATTAGCTGTTACGCTTTTTTGGCTAAAGGTTGCAGACTTGCCTTCCAGTGGCTTTGTCACCTACCCTACAGGTGTGTTCGACTTAAAGTGGTGTATGACATTAAAAAATTAAAATACCACGAGAGCAATTAGAGAGCAGACACCTCCGTATGCTTTCCAATCGCTCTCACGGTACTTTGAGGCCATACACCGATAGATCTGCGCAGCGCCGCTTCAAGTCGAACACACCTAACATTTTTGACTAGAAGGCCCCTCAGTTTGGCTACAATGTTTTCTCTGGTATCTCTGCTATAATTATGACAACACTGCTTGTTTATTTATTTATTTTTTAATTAACGTAACTAGGAAGTGTTGATATTTTCAATTAATTAAACCAAAGTCCCTTTCAGACAAGTCATTTCACTCGGTGGCCATCTTTGAAACTCCTCTCAGGCATTCAAGTGCAGCGCCTATCTCTTTGAATGGGAAAATATCAAATTCTCCAAAGCAGTTCGTCAAGCTTTCGATTAAATTTCATATTTGAAATCACCAATGAAATCTGACAACAACTGTATCATAGATTTTGTTTCCAAACGCTCGAATCATGACAAAAAAAAAATATTTTTCAGGCTGGATCAAGCTAGTGCGCGTGCGCAGTCCTAAATGCGCGTCTCGTGTCTCATTTCAGAGGCGCGCGTCTGACTGTTTCTATAGAAACCGGAGCTTCTAACGGCAGCTGCAGTGACGCGATGACTTTACTAATCGGCGATTGGCTCTTATTTAGAAGGCGGGACTTATTCCGCCATATTGTGTGCTGCACTTTCTCCCACTCAAAACAATACGAGTGACGCGTCTTGTGTCTTTTATTAAAGACTCTTTATCATGTAGAAGCATTACAACACTGATCTCTGCTGGTCACTGGAATGAAACACAGAAAGCTTTGTCTTTCTTTCTCTGCACTATGGAATGTACCATTGATGCTTCTATGCATTTGTAATCGTAATCTAATAATTACAATTAATTTATGTGGCACCAAAGGAGATGTTTATTTGAATAGCCACTGAATATTTGTAACATTTCACTTCCTGATTATCCTCTTTATTTATCAAACATATTTACACTTTTAAGAGAATAACATCATCATGAGAATTTCTTTAAACCAAAATCAAATATACATACTTTTCATCATATCCGTAAGTGTGTGTCCAAATGCAGTTTTGGGGATTGTAAGATTTTCATTTTAGAATAAGTCATTATTTTCATAAAAGAAACCTGAATAGTCATTACTAAACCCTTGAAATGTATAATAACAATAATCTGGTTGACTGCACACCCTGGATCTTTTCACGCAGATGTCTTTATGCTGAAGCCTTCTGCTTGTTGTGTTTGGCAAACCACTCATCACTCTTATCTGCAGCCATGGCCTGTGAAAGAAACCAAACAGAAACACATGAATGCGGCTTGTAAGTGGATCACAGGATTTATTTTATACTCTAATATGGAGAGACTCATTACCTCATCCAGTAACTCATTTCCCTTAGGGTCCATGGCAGAAAGCTGCCTGAATGCCTCATCACCCACAAAGCAGATCTCATGACCATCCTACATTATGTGGAGATCAGAGTCAGCCAAGTGTTCATTTGGCAAATACTCAACATTCAGTCTCAATAACATTACACAATAAATTCTCACAGGATCTGCAAGAATGACGACTTCCACTGTGGCTTTTCCAGGTGTGTCCAGACTCACAAGAGGGGTGAGGATTTTGTGCTTTTCTTTTTTCATTAGGGCCTCAATGTCTGGTAACTGCAAAACAAAGACTTTTCAGTCAAATTACACCAAGTAAAATCTGATGTTGGTTCTGAGTCAATTATCTGACCTGATCCCGAGGGCAAGCGAACGCGATCCTTCCAAAAGCAGTTCCATGTTCCACAGCACCTCCAACGTCCTGTAACTCCAGCTTACACTACAAAAGCAAAGTTTGGGGTCAGTAAGATTTTTTAAAAGTTTTTTAAGTCTCTTCTGCTCACCAGGGCTGCATTTGTTTGGTCAAAAATACAGTAAAAGTAGAAATACTGTGAAATATTATTATAATTTAAAAGAACTGTTTTCTATTTTAATATATTTTAAAATGTAATTTATTCCTGTGATGCAAAGCTGAATTTTCAGCATCATTACTCCAGTCTTCAGTGTCACACGATCCTTCAGAAATCATTCCAATATGCTGATTTGCGTCTCAAAAAACATTTCTTATTATTATAAATGATTTTTTTGATGAATATAAAAGTTAAAAAAAGAACATTTATTTGAAAAAAAAAAAAAATGTTTTTTTTGTCCAAAGGCCTTAATAATAATAAAAAACAAAGATATGACATCCAAAGTTTGTAAGGCAGTACAACTAGATCTCTTTTATTGAAACCAAAAGGTTTTAATTATTTAAAGTATTTTATTTTAAAGATTTTAAAGTGTGAGAAAAGGTCATTCGGTTTAACCGTCCAAAGGCCAATACAGCCATTTAATTTGTGATTAAAATATCTTAAAATGTAATAAATGTATATATTTTTTATTCTGGCATGATTTTATAAACATCAACATAGGGCAAAATGGTATTAAAATTATGTGTAGAAGTTGTTGCTTTGGTATAGAGAAAATGAATTTCATTGATGTCATTCGAAGTAACCAATTTATATTGGTTATTTATATAGCGACCATTTTGGATCAAGTCATGTGGTCAATATCATGTGACATCATTCAGACACCTGCAAAGGACCACATGATCATGAAGCAAAGTAACTAACTCTCTTTAACTATTTGAAAAATTTATGTTTTCACTTGTTCATACGCATGTCCCGAAACTTCAGGTCATTCAGTACAACTGCTATAAAACATGGAGAATGTTGTAATATTTTAAAAACTTGTAATAAATATAAAATGTTTGATTGTCCTTTTGCTAGCTAGATATCAATTAGCATTGTTTGAAAATATCGTCATTTGGTATAACCAATACTGACTTTTTTGGTGACAAATTTTATCTTGTAAAACATGACAAAAGCAGTGATAATTGATTATAAAAACCATATAATCTCATTGTTAACACTTAATAAAACTTAATTATATCTCCATTATGTTTTTTTTTTAACTTTTATTAAAACCTTATTCATCAATGACACATAATGTCTTTACTGTCACTTTTGATCCTTGCTAAATGAAAATACTAATTCTATAATTAATTTGCTTTTGAACAATAGTGTGTATATGTATTCGTATAAACTAATTTCCTGCCATAAGGGCCTGAGAGAAGTTTTATAAAAAGAGGATAACCAAACTTAAGGCATGAATTCATAAGGTCTTGGTGAGTGGCATGTCCTCATAATTTAATTATTGCCAAAAATATAATAAATGGATTATTTTCAGCCAAACCTGATTATCTGAGAATCCCATTAAGGCAATCTTTTTGTCCTCATTTTTCTCAATAACTTTCATTCCCAGCAGGGCAGACCAATAATTAATAGAACGCTGCAGATCAGACACTGCCAGGGAGACTTTCTGGACAGGATCTATTACCAAGAAAAGAAACAATTAGTTAGGGGTCAGTATATAATGGCACACTTAACTACTACAGTTACCTCATATATTTGCTTCCACATTTCATAACAGAAGTTTCCACATCCCTATTATAACACAAGCTATAATAGCTATAATTCATTCAAATACCCACCACATTTTGGCTGTTCCTTGTCTATAAGGAAGAAGCGGTATCCCCCTGGGGCTTCGGTCATGTAGAGAGAATCTCCAACTTGTGAGAGAGGCCAGTTTAACCTCTTGGCATTACTCACTGCCTGACTAGACTGGAGAGTGAGACCCTAATATTGAAGAGCACAGATAGAGGAAAGATCAGGATCCCACTTAACAGAAAATATACAGTGTTGGCCAAAAGTCAGACACTTCTAGTGAAAATGCCTCTATTTCATTCTGATTTAATACCTAAATATAAATGATTGTAAAAAATTGAAAAATTATGATGAAAATGATCCAAAGAGAACAGAATTGTGCACATGATCAGTTTCACAAATGTATGTACATTTTATTAGTGGTCTACAAATAGTAAAGATTCTTAGATTTTACAACATAACTTCATTATGTCGTATTTGTTTCAAAGTCCTTGTTTTTTATGTTATTATGTTTATCACATTACTTTAACCTTGGAAAAGTGTTAACACTTCCGTTCAAAAGTTTGGGATCGGTAAGATTTTTAATGTTTTCGTCTGCTCACCAAAGCTGCATTTATTTAAATAAAATTACAGTAAAAACAATAATATTGTGAAATATTATTACAATTTAAAATAACTGTTTTCTATTTGAAAATATTTTAAAATGAAATTTATTCCTGTGTTGGCAAAGCTGAATTTTCAGCATCATTACTCCAGTCTTCAGTGTCACATGATCCTTCAGAAATCATTCTAATATGCTGATCTGCTGCTCAAGAAACATTCTTTGCTAAATAGAAAGTTCAAAAGAACAGTGTTTATTTGAAATATAATCTTTTGTAACATTATAAATGTCTTTACTGTCACTTTTGATCGATTTAATGCATCCTTGCTGAATAAAAGTATTAATTTCTTTAAAAAAAATAAAAATTATAAAAATTCTTACTGACCCCAAACTTTTGAACGGTAGTGTATAATGTTACAAAAGCTTTGAATTTCAGATAAATGCTGTTCTTTTGAACTTTCTATTCATTAAGAAATCCTGAAAAAAAAAAAAGAACACAACTGTTTTCAACACTGATAAAAATAAGAAATGTTTCTTGAGCAGCAAATCATCATATTAGAATGATTTCAGAAGGATCATGTGACACTGAAGACCGGAGTAATGATGCTGAAAATTCAGCTTTGATCACAGGAATAAATTACTTTATAAAATAGATTCAAAAAGAAAACAGTTATTTTAAATTGTAATGATATTTCACAATATTACTGTTTTTCCTGTATTTTTAATTAAATAAATGCAGCCTTGGTGAGCAGACGAAACTTCTTTTAAAAACCCAAACTTTTGAACGGTAGTGTGTATATTTTATGTATATATATATATATATATATATATATATATATATGTGTGTGTGTGTATATATATATATATATATATATATATATATATATATATATATATATATATATATATATATGTGTGTGTGTATATATATATATATATATATATATATATATATATATATATATGTGTGTGTGTATATATATATATATATATATATATATATATATATATATATATATATATATAGGTGCTTAACAAATTTATTAGACCACATCATAATAAATAAATAAATAATTTCAGATTATTTATATATTTTCAAAGGTCTCAGATGGTTATATCCTACTGTATGTGTGGTTTCAATGATTAAATGTATGAGGAATTTACCAGGAAGTCATTGCCAAGGCGATATTCACCAACTCCATAATTATAGGTCAACTCTGCCACAAAGTGGTCATCTTCTGGTCCAAATCCCACCATGGTTTTACTCCATTTCCCATCATATGGACTGAAAACACAAGAGCAGATCCGTTTAGAAAGTTCCCTTGATACAGGTTATACAGGTTGTTAATTAAGATAGTCAAATACAATAACATCAAACAACAAAAAAACTATGAAAATATGACTAACCCATTGCAGGTTGCTTTGCAGCCCTCCTCAAATTCTTCATGACGCAGAATCTGTAGATTAGAGTCATTTATTACTGTTTATAAATCTGGAATTTGATAATGAACATGGATAGATGGAAAATATGCGACGTGTCAAAACTGCATTTCTCAATAACATCATTAACAGTCTTATCAGCATTATTAGGAGGCAAAGTTCTCAGTGCATTTAGAAGACAGAACTGGAATATTACAATAAGGTCAGTAGACAGCTCTTCTACCTTCATTCCTAAGACATCCCTGTAAAAGGTGGCTGTTCTGGTCCTGTCCCCTACTTTAAAAACAAAATGTAGTGCTCTTCTAAGTGCCATCACTCTTGAAAGTCTCCCACTGTAAACGCCACGATCACACACTCTGTACCGATACACGCACCTTACGATCGACTGCTCTGCTATCGACATCCCACAGACTAAACCAACATTAGTGTTTAATTTCTACGAGCATTTGTAATGCCATTATATATGAGAGCATATTGCATATTCTTTTTATATTTTTTAATGCAAAAAGATCTACGACATTTTAAATTGAATATTTATAACATATTTCTTGGTCAATTCTTATATCGTTCTTTGGTACAGTCCATTCTAGTGATTGGAAAACTGAATCAATCGTACGAATCGGCTCATTTGAACAGTTCGGTCCAAAGAATCGGTTAAAAAAAAATAAGGCTTTCACTAGCATTTAACCAACATAGAAAAATATTTAGAACAACAGAACATCTGGGTGAAGTCTATGTACAGAAAATAATAAACTAAATAATAACAGTAGTAACAAAATAATAAAATATATAATTATAACAAATGATAAAAAATAAAAATAATAATAAATAAAAAAATATTATAATACAGAAATCATGTAACAACTGAACTTAGAATTTGAACATTATATACAGTACAGTCCAAAAGTTTGGAACCACTAAGATTTTTAATGTTTATGATTTTTTATGATTTTAAACATTTATGATTATTTTCAATGTTGAAAACAGTTGTGTACTTTTTTTTTTCAGGATTCCTTGATGAATAGAAAGTTCAAAAGAACAGCATTTATCTGAAATACAAAGCTTCTGTGGCATTATACACTACCGTTCAAAAGTTTGGGGTCAGTAAGAATTTTTATTTTTGATTTTTTTGAAAAGAAATTAAAGAAATGAATACTTTTATTCAGCAAGGATGCATTAAATCAATCAAAAGTGGCAGTAAAGACATTTATAATGTTACAAAAGATTACAAATCAGATAAACACTGTTCTTTTGAACTTTCTATTCATCAAATAATCCTGAAAAAAATATTGTACACAAATATTTTGTACAATTGTACACATTAAATGTTTCTTGAGCAGCAGATCAGCATATTAGAATGATTTCTGAAGGATCATGTGACACTGAAGACTGGAGTAATGATGCTGAAAATTCAGCTTTGCCATCACAGGAATAAATTACTTTGTGAAATATATTCAAATAGAAAACAGTTATTTTAAATTGTAATAATATTTCACAATATTACTGTTTTTTACTGTATTTTTAATTAAATAAATGTAGCCTTGGTGAGCAGATGAAACTTCTTTTAAAAACATTAAAAATCTTCGTGGTTCCAAACTTTTGGACTGTACTGTACATTATATACATGTGTGTAGGTCTCATGGGGGTGTGTTTACTGGCTGTTTGTTTATTTCTGGTTGTCCCTCAGGAGATGGCAGGATGCTACAAATCTTGCAGCTATGTTGGAACATTTGGCTTCTTTGCCTAGAATGTAACACAGTTTTTGGATTGGGCTACATGTGTTAAATTGGGGAAATATTTTATTAATTTTCGAATAACATTCCAGTTTGTGTTGGTTTTTAATGGTGTTTGTCCAATGGGTGATGTACTTGTCTTTTTCTGTGTTTATAATTTGTGTAAGCCGAATGTGTGTGAGTGTGTGTGAGTCCTGAGGCTGGCCGATCTCTGCGGGTGTGAGGTCAGTCAGTCTCAGCACCAGGTGGCACAGGGGACTCTTACTTACACTCAGCTCTTGGTGTTTTAGGGCTTTGTAATGGTATGTGTTGGGGTCGCTTGTTTTTAGGTGTTTCCAGAATCTGATGGCTATTTTTTGGATGTTTAGAAGTAGAGGGTATTGGCCTAATTCTGCCCTGCATCCGTTGTTTGGTGTCTTTCTTCAGACTTTGAGTATTCTTTTACAGAATTTTAAATGTAGAATTTCAATCGGATGTTTTTCCCAATTTAAGAAATCAAATTTTATAGAAGGACCCCACTTCACTGCCATATAAAACAATAGGTTCAATTATAGATTTGAAAAGTTTGAGCCAAATTTGGATTGGGATGTCAATTTTAATTGATCTTTTGATGGCATAGAAAGCCCTTTAAGCTTTCTCTTTGAGTTCATTCACAGCCAAAGTAAAGTTACATGTTGGAGTTATTTTCAGGCCAGGTCATCTGCATAGAGAAGACACTTTATTTCTGTGTCATGTAGAGTGAGACCTTGAATGGGAGCGTTTTCTATTATATTGGCCAATTGGTTAATATAAATGTTAAAGAGGGTGGGGCTTAAACTGCAGCCCTGTCTCACTCCACAGCCCTGGAGGAAGAATTCGGTTCTTGTGTTTCCAATTTTAACAGCACATTGGCTGGCTGTGTACATTGATTTAATCAAATCATACAATTTCCCCCCTATTCCACTATCATTAAGTTTTAGGTATACTGTAAAGAGATTGCTGTAAATTTTACAGTAACTTACTGGCAGCTGGATGCCAGTAATTTACTGTAAAATATTTTACAGTATTGTTACTGTATTTTTCAATTACAGTATTTTGTACAGTACTGTATTTCAGTTACAGTATAGTACTGTAATACAATATAGTACCGTAATTTAATTTAAAGTATTTTAGTGCAGTACTGTATTTCATTTACAGTATAGTACTGTAATACAGTATAGTACTGTAATTTAATTTACAGTATTTTCCAGTACAGTTTTGTTTTTAATTTACAGCATTTACTATTGTGTTGTCATTTAATTTAAACAAAACAATTTTTAACCTGTATAAAATGATCCAATTGTGGTACAGCACTGTAAACCATATTTTTTTACCACTCCCCCCCAAAAAAATCACAATAACTGAACATTTGTCCATATAATATTCTTTTTAATCATTTTAAACCTTTTCTTTCTTCTGTAACATGGCAAAAAAGTACACATGCTGAAAAGCAAAACAGGCCTTAAAAATGCAGTAAAAGTCAGTTTGTGTTGTGTTACATTTCAATAATTACGGCAGTCAAAGTTGACAAGCTTTCAGATGAGAAACACCTTGATGGGTTCAGGCTGAAGCTTTTCTTTGGACCTTTTGAGATTCCATCTGATCTTTGACTTGGGTATTTGGTGCCATCAGGGTTGATTCTCGGAATGAACCTGCAAACACAAGAAACAAAACAAAGAAACATTACTTTTCAGACCAGTGTTTGCAGAATTTGAGTTCTGTATGCATTTTGATGTTAATAAAAGCACTACACACTACATCTGATTCTGAATGAACCTACAGGGATGGTACATAATTAGTAGGGGTATAACTACTATCAAATTACTCATGGCTCAATTTATCACGGTTTTAGGGTCACGGTTTTGGTATGGTTTGGTATGTGCTATGCTCAGGGAAAATAGGAAAACTGTGAAAAAAAAAAAGAAAATAACAACAAATAAACAAATATATACCCAGGTGAAAAAAAGTACATTTCTATAATACACTTAAAGTGCTCTATTTTCATGCACTAATTTTGTACTTAATATACTAAAAATTATTCTTGAGTACTTCTTAAGATCATCTTAAGATCATCTAAGTGTACTCAACTGTGCTATTTTGAGACACCATGAAATATGAACTTAAATGTGCTTTTAATATACTATCTCTGTATTTAAAATGTATTTAGATATCACTTATAGTACATTTGAACCTATAGTGTACTATAAGTGATAACTAAATATATTTTTAAATACATAGTATATTAAAAGCACATTTTAGTTCATATTTCATGGTGTCTCAAAATAGTACAGTTGAGCACACTTAGATGTTCTTAAGATTATCTTAAGAAGTACTAAAGAATAATTTTTAGTATATTAAGTACAAAATTAGTGCGTGAAAATAGAGCACTTTAAGTACATTATAGAAGTGCACTTTTTTTTCACCTGGGTACAACTGAGCAAAGATACAAATAATCTTCACTGTATAAATTAAACAAAAATTTATCATTATTAAAGTTACAAAAGCTATTCAGTCAAGACCAGTGAGTGATTTCTTTATCATTTGTTGTTTGATAAACATTAAAAACCCAGACAGCAGGAATGTTAGGCTTCTGTCACAACATAATGTGTGATTCAATTCACTGATACACATTGTGTGGTCTTTTTCGACTGTTTATGTTCACTTAAGACATAACCTATTATGTTTGATAGGATACTCGCCGAGATAATAATTTTTGTGTGAGTTTGTCTGTTCAAGTGCAAAACTTGAAAGCGAACTCAGTATTTGAGCGCTGTCTGAGATGCAGCTTTCCATGCGCAAGGTCTCTTTCAAATCTTGTGCTCGAATGTTTAGACTGGCAAGGCTTAAATGAGTTTAGTTTAAACACAGATGGAAATATGTGCTGTTCAGGTTTCACCTGAGGTCGCACTCTATCAACACCTGGGCGATAACGGCATAAATGATGGCACTTGAATTGAACAAAGTTCACAATTTTTTTTTTAAATCATCATTGTTGTAATGTATTGACCTCTGTCTGTCTGTTTTACATGTTAATTTCAACAAACCATTATAATATAACCATTACGAATGAGTCGTCAGACATGATATGAACCGTGGTGAAAGTATGTGCTGAACCATGGGTGGAGAATGGTGCGGTTTGATTTTTTACAGAGAACCATGAATAAAATAACTTAAAACCTAAATACAATGTAAGATAATGTATGTATGTAATGTATGATAAAAGTATCTGCCAAAAGCATGATCATAAATGTAATGTAAGAAATGTTTTGGCTTACCCAATTCTGCATTCCAACAAAGTGGACAGCAAATGATGAAAAAGAGTCTGTTGGCTAGATGATTATTCTGCCCTTCATAGTCAGCATCCATGTTTTTTTGCTTAAAGACTCTCCTGTAAGAGACAAAGTCACAGCAGCCCTTTAGTGTTATGATAGTTTATAGGAAATACCATAGAAAACAAAACATATGACAAACAACGAGGTGAGATGTTATGTTGTAACTGGCTATGGTGCTTATAGTTTTTAATAAATTAACCAACATTTATAAACATTTTATAATATTTAATGGCTATGGCATTTTATAATACCTTATAATATTTCATAACTTTGCTATAATAATAATGACAATGGCATATTGCTAACCTTTTTCCTCCTCCTCAAAGCATCACTCTTTCTGTGTTAGTGAGAGCAGCAGCAGTGGTACAGTCCAGAGGAAATGGCAGCTGCAAATTCAAAATAAAGAACATGCACTGAGGGATGATTGTTTAAAGCACTCTTAACTCTGCGGCTGGGTAAACCTCTGTTCTCTCTCCTTCCGTTGGTTTAATCACCAGTTACATTATAATATGTTTGCCTGCTTAAATAGCGCTTACTTCAGCTAATTTACTTTGTTAACTTGCTCACCTGTTGATGTTACCGCCGTTACGACGGCAATCACAAGAAAAGACTCCAGAATGATCCTCCGACGATACAGATGACATGATCCCGCAAAAACTTGAAAACAAAATACAAAATAGGTACTTAGCAATGGTGTTGCTTAACTCAGTTTACCTCAGTATTTCAGTTAGGTTGCTATTTACATTGTGTTACGCCTGCCTAGATAACTAACCTGTGATGAAGAGGCAGCGGGACAAGTAACGTAATTATGCTGCTGTGTTTAATAAGTTTAACTTTACGTCAGCTAATTTTGGCGACGTTAACTTACCAGATGTTACCGTTATGACGGCAATGAAAAGGGTCCAAAACCTCCGACGTTGCAGACGACATGACATGATCAAAACATGTAAGTTACATGAAAATACTATTTAAAACTTAAACAATGTTGTTGTCTAACTCATTTAACATAGGCCTACCCCATCAGTATGTCATGTTAGTTCTCTGCTGTTAACGTTAAGTTTCCATGGCTCTGCCTGATGAGCTAATGTTAAAGAGACAGCGAAACACATGCACAAAAGTTATGTTTTTCAGTTTAAATAAAGCTTATTTCGGCTAATAGGTGAACTTAACTTACCAGATCTGAATCAAGTGATCATATCACCGTTATAACGGCGATCCGGCCGACAGTCAGAAAAAAGGCACCAACCTTCCGACATGAAAAATGACACGATTATTTTGCTGTTAACATTACAAATTAAAACATTTGTGTTTGTTTTTGCAAGTTCACTACTGTAAATTGATTTACAGTACAGAAAAATTACAGTACTGACCATATATTTTCCCATAATCCTTTGCCGTTTACAGTAAAATACTGTTCAAATTACAGAAATCCGTTACAGTATAATAATATAATCCTAATTAAGTAAATATAATCCTTCATGCCAGATTGAATCAAATGCTTTTTTGAAATCAACGAAACAAGCAAAAAATTGTCTTTTGTTTTGATGTATATATTTATCAGTGTTTGTAATGTGAAAATGTGATCGGATGTGCGACATTTTGGAAGAAAGCCAATTTGACATTTAGGCATTGTGCTTCATAAGGAAGTCTAGGAGTCTCGTGTTTAAGATGCTGCAGAAAACCTTCCCCAGGTTACTGTTCACACAAATGCCTCGGTAGTTGCTGGGGTCTAATTTGTCACCATTCTTGTGGATGGGGCTAATGAGGCCCTTGTTCAGATCTCAGGGAAAAACCCGACACTCAGAACATCATTTAATAGTTTTAGCATTGCCAGTTTGAAGCTTTGGTCTGTGTGTTTCAGCATCTCATTCAGGATGCTGTCAACACCACAGGCTTTCTTGGACTCAAGGACCCGTAATTTGTCTTCCAATTCTGTTATTGTTATGGGAAAATCTAAGGGGTTTTGATTTGCTTCAACTGATCGTTCCAAATTGTCTAGTTTATTAATTATTTCATTTTGATTAGAATTTAGAATTTCAGATGGGCTATTTAATTCTTGGAAGTGGTTTTTCCATTTCTCCCCATCTTGGATTGCCAGAACTTCTTGATTTGGTTTGTATAGTAATCTCCATTTATCATAAAATTTGTGTGAATTTATAGACTTTTCGATTTCTTCAATCTTTTCTTCAAACTGGTTTTGCAAAAACTGTGCTTTTTTCTTACGGAATGTGGCTTTATATTGTTTTAGTGCCTCACAGTAATGAAGGCGGAGGTCCGGATTATCTGGTTGTCTGTGTTTTTGATTTGATAAATTTCGGAGGTTTTTTCTCAGAGCCTTACAGTCCAAATCAAATATTTTTCTTTGATTTAACAATTGTTAAATTACTTTTTTGTGTTGTTTTGTAGAATGTTAGATCTTGTACTTCCTGATTGATGCCGAATTGATTTTTAGGGTATACCTGTGTTTGGAATGAATGTAAGAGAGATTGAATTTCTGAAGATTCAACAGCATTGATGTAATTAGTGGTGCTGTTTTCTGGCCATTTAAATGATGTTATTTTGTTAATTTGATATGGTTTTTTAATTGGTTTAGGTGATGTTTCAGATTGCTTTATATAAAGGGTGATTTGGCTGTGGTCTGAGAAAGGTTTTAAGGGTTTGACTGTGAATGCTCTCAAAGAAGAAAGGTCGAGATCTGAGCTGAGCTGTTGGTGTATCGGCCGAGCGAGTCCCCTCGCAGTCTTCCGTTGACGATGTACAGAGCCAGTCCTTGGCAGAGCTGCAGCAGTTGCCGTCCTTGAGCGTTCACTGTGTGATCACAATTTTATCTGGTGGGGTAACAAGGGAATAGGTCATTACTGCCAGTGATGAATCGAATGACTCGAGGGGGAAAACAGTTGGTGATATTGATCTTTTTTGACTGATTCTATAGACGGTTTGAATCAACACATCAGCAACATCCAGATTTTACTCCACAACAGACCATCTACACAACTATTCCAAAATGATAAAATAGCAGGACTGGAGACAGTATCAAAGCCACTGGAAGGCAAGCCTGCAACCTTTAGCCAAAAAAACGTAACGGCTAAAGCTAACACTCCGCCTCTAGCGGTACGTAGTGAAGGAGACTAGAGGCTGTTTTTTGAATGGATGTCAATGGATTAGTGATGGGAAGTTCGGATCATTTTACCGACTCAGACTTTTGAGTCTCGTTCAACAAAATGAACGAATCTTTTTTCGAGTCATTTCGTTCATTTCGTTCATTTTAGCAAAATGTAATTAAAATGTTACGTGTTACTTCCCCAACACATCTACTACTTATGCAAACGTTGATCCCACTACAAACAATACAAAACTACAATGCTATAAGATTCAGAAATGATTAATTCATTACCTGGGTCTTCAGTTTATGACAAGCTGATTAAGCTCACCTCACCTCTTGTCTGACAAGTCTTCGGGTTTAAGTCATTCCTTAATGACGTGACTGGCAGTCCCATGCTAAACCAATGCAGTCTGAGCCGGTAAGAGAATTGATTAGTTCATTTCATGAGTCTTTCGGGTTTTTGAGTCGTTCCTTAAACACGTGACAGACCCATACACTAAACCAATGCATTCTGAGCCGGAAAGAGAATTGATTAGTTCATTTCATGAGTCTTTCGGGTTTTTGAGTCGTTCCTTAATCACGTGACAGACCCATACGCTATTTCTGACATTTCTGTCACTGTTTTTGTTACTGTTTCTTGAGGATCTGTGGTGTGTTATTATAAATAAATAAAGCCCTGTTATAAATATCAGCAACATCCAGATTTTGGATAAATATAATATAATAATCCAAGCCTACAATACAAAGTATTTATAGCCTAGTTTGTTCATTTTTACTCCAATTTTGAGTTTGCTGTTATAATAATTGCTTTTCCTAGGCAGACTTGACATATTGGTCTAATATATAAGAAGATTGCTCAAAAAGGACATAATGACATAAATTAAAAGCAAATAACATTTTGAATTTGAATTATTAATGTTAGTTTAAAACATCAAGGTTTTGATAACTTCAGCATTAACAGTTGTAACACAAACTCAAACAAAACTGGAGAGTTAACGTTATTTACTAATAAATATAATGTGCTTGGGTCACACAGCATAGCGTATGGGTCTGTCACGTGATTAAGGAAGGACTCAAAAACCCGAAAGACTCATAAAAAGAACTTACTCGGTTACTAACGTAACCTCGGTTCCCTGAGATATGGAACGAGTACTGCGTATGGGGGAAAAGTCTCCCTTTTTCCCCGCTGCTGAAGCCTTTTTCAATAACGCAGTGTAACTGCACCGTCATTGGTTCACTCATAGACAAGTTGTTGAACCAATGGCGGCGCGGCATAGCTGCGCGGCCTATGGCGACAAAGCGCGCGAATATTCCCGCCGAAATGGGCGGGGTATAGGGCTATATAAGCAGGCGTTTCGCCATAGGATTTCAGTGTCAATCGACTGAAGCGACGACCCTGAGCCGCAGCCTCGTGGCACGGCAAGTGACGCAGTACTCGTTCCGTATCTCAGGGAACCGAGGTTACGTTAGTAACCGAGTACGTTCCCTTTCGATACTTCACTCGTACTGCGTATGGGGAACGAATTCAACCACGCCGTGCCACGGCTGGGAACGATATAGCTTGCATTTGGCCAACCCAGAGGGGGGCCAAAAGGACAAGCGGAGGCAAAGCCTAACCGAACCCATGGTTACACTGAAGGAAGATACTTCCTATGGTGGCGTGAAGCGGGACTTGTTGGAGGCCGCTAATCACACCGACAGGACCCGAGCTTGTAAGGTCGGGACATCGAGGTGATAGAACCTGACAAAGGTGGACGGCGAAGACCAGCCGGCCGCCTCACAGATGTCTTGGATGGAAACTCCGTTGGACCAAGCCCACGAGGAAGCCATTCCTCTAGTGGAGTGGGCCCTGACTCCTATGGGGCAATTAGTGCCCAGTGAGGAGTAGCACAGGTTAATAGCATCCACTATCCAACGGGAAATGCGTTGTTTCGAGACCGGAGACCCTTTGGTGCGGCCGCCAAAACAAACAAAGAGCTGATCCGACTGTCTGAAAGACTGTGATCGGTCTATGTAGGTCCTCAATGCCCTGACTGGGCAGAGTAGCTGCAGCTCTGGTTCGTCCGCCGAGGGAGGAAGAGCAGAGAGCGAGATGACCTGAGCTCTAAACGGAGTTGAGAGCACTTTAGGGACGTAGCCATGCCTAGGTTTCAGAACGACCTTAGAGTCACCAGGCCCGAATTCGAGGCATGCAGGGTTCACGGAGAGGGCCTGCAAATCGCCAACACGCTTTACCGATGCTAGTGCTAGTAGCAGAGCGGTTTTTAGCGTTAGGGGCCTGAGGTCGGCTGAACCCATTGGTTCAAATGGGGCTCCTTTCAAGGCCCTGAGGACCAACGAGAGGTCCCAGGAGGGAATAGTGAGAGGGCGAGGAGGATTCAAACGCCTAGCACCTCTCAAAAAACGGATCACAAGCCCGTTTCGTCCCACTGATTGGCCAGCAATAGGAGCGTGGAACGCTGCAATGGCTGCTACGTAAACCTTAAGCGTGGAAGGGGAGCGCCCCATTTCCAAGCGTTCTTGGAGGAAAGACAGTATGGAAGATACGTCACTCTCCACAGGGTCTATGTTGCGTGTTGAACACCAATCAACAAAGACTGACCACTTCTGGTCGTAGAGGCGCCTCGTAGACGGGGCTCTAGCCTGAGAAATGGTATTTAGGACGTCCTCGGGGAGGCTAGTCGGCTCCCATCGAGGGACCAGAGGTGCAGAGCCCAGAGCTGCGGCTGTGGGTGCCAAATTGTTCTGTTTGCCTGAGAGAGGAGGTCCCGTCTCAGGGGAATCGGCCACGGGGCTCTTAGAGAGAGCCTGAATAGCTCTGAGGACCAAACCTGGTTCCTCCAGAGCGGGGCCACCAGAAGGACTCTGTGCTGGTCTTCTCTGATACGCCTGATGACCTGGGGGATCAGTGCGATCGGAGGGAAAGCATAAAGGAGCGTGCTGGGCCATGTGTGGGCCAGAGCATCTACTTCCTTCGAGAAAAATGTTGGGCAATGAGAGTTGTCTTCTGAGGCGAAGAGGTCTACCTCTGCCTTCCCGAAGAACTCCCAGATCGTGAGGACCACTTGGGGGTGGAGCATCCACTCGTCGGAGGGGATGTTGCTCCGTGACAACATGTCCGCACCCAGATTGTTCCTGCCAGGAACATGAGTCGCTCTGAGCGACTGAAGCCTCGGAAGAGCCCATTCCAGCAGACGTTTCGCCAGAGCGCATAAGCGGCTGGACGAAAGACCGCCTTGGTGGTTCAGGTATGACACCACCGTCATACTGTCTGACCGAACTAGAACATGACGTCCCGTCAAGTAAGCCTGAAAGAACTGAAGGGCTTTCATCACTGCTAGCATCTCTAGACAGTTGATGTGTAGATGGCTTTCCTCGTGGCTCCACGAGCCGAAGGCCGGTCTGCCCTCGCACACAGCGCCCCAGCCCAAGTTGGAGGCGTCTGTTGAGAGCACCGTCCTCCGTGAGACCGCCTGTAAAGGGACTCCGCGCTGGAACCATACTGGATCCATCCAAGGTTTCAGGGCTAGAAGACAGGCCCGATTGACCTTGAGACATAGGCGGCCGTGCCGCCATGCGCTGGGAGGAACCCGGAACTTCAACCAGTACTGAAGAGGCCGCATCCGAAGAAGGCCTAGCTGCAGCACCGGGGAGGCGGAAGCCATCAGCCCTAGCAGCCTCTGGAAAAACTTCAGAGGGAGATAGGCTTTGTTCGTGACAGATGCCGTGAGCTGCTGAATTGCCAGGGCGCGCTCTGGCGAGACTACTGCCGTCATACGGACCGAGTCGAAAACTGCTCCCAGAAACGAGATTCGTTGAGTGGGGCATAGCGAGCTCTTGGCTAAGTTGACCCTGAGACCCAGGCATTGTAGATGGCTGAGGAGCACGGATCTGTGGCGTTCCAGCTCGTCTCGCGAACGGGCTAAGATGAGCCAGTCGTCGAGATAATTCAGAACCCGGATTCCCATCTGTCTCAGAGGGGAAAGCGCCGCGTCCATGCACTTGGTGAAAGTGCGGGGAGCCAGAGACAGCCCGAAGGGCAGGACCGTATATTGGTATGCCACCCCTTCGTATGCGAATCTCAAGAATCGTCTGTGACGGGGGGCTATCTGGATGTGAAAATACGCATCCTTCAGGTCCAGCGAGCAGAACCAGTCCTCGGGGCAAATGTGCGCGAGGATCTGCTTCAGCGTCAGCATTTTGAACTTCCGTCTCATGAGGGAGTGATTCAAAAGCCTGAGGTCTAGGATGGGTCTGAGACCGCCATCCTTTTTGGGGACCAGAAAGTAGCGGCTGTAAAAGCCTGTCTCGCTCTCTGACGGAGGAACCATTTCCACAGCTCCTTTTTCCAGCAACGACATGACTTCGGCCCGGAGGACATGAGCGTCGTCCGGATTGACCGATGTTTGAAGCACCCCAGCGAAGCGGGGGGGCCGTCGTGCAAACTGGAGCGAGTAGCCCTGGTTTACGATCCCCATGACCCATTCTGACACACCGGGGATGGCCTGCCAGGCCTCGGCCCGAGTGGCTAGGGGTTGAATAATGTTGGGTGACAGACCGTCGTTGAGAGGGTCGTACACCGCGAGGGGTGGAAGAGGAAATTTGCTCTTTTTGTGATGAGGTAAAAATTTGTTCGCCGTGAAAACGGCGTTTGGAGTGGGCGCAACAGGTGTGGGCCCAGCTGTCACTTGGAGTTTGTTTCCCACGCCCGGAAATAAACGAGGCGGAGGGGAAATTACTCGTGGGAGCTTTTGGGGTGGTCCGGTCATAACGGGACGGTCCCCCATCCTCTTCCTGTCCGACGAATCAGGACGACTTCGGAGGCACCGGGTCCAGCACAATCCTGGGCCGGGGTCCCTGGCGCCTCGGGAAGGGAGGGCGCTTCGCAGGGCGCGAGCGCTGGCGATGCTCCTGGGGCGGCGCTGCCTGTTTTGCAGGTGGGGCTGGTTTGTTCTGCTGAGCCGGCGCAGTCCTGGGGCGGCTAGACGCAGAAGCGGAGCTGGAGCGCTTAGGCAAGAAATGCCTCATAGCCTGAGACGATTTCTGCGCGGCAGTAAAGCGCTCAGTGAAGCCATCCACTGCAGGCCCGAAGAGACCAGAAGGCGAGACCGGGGCGTCTAAGAAGGCCGTCTTGTCTAGGTCTTTGATCTCCGTTAGGTTGAGCCACAGGTGGCGCTCCAACACGACCAGGCTGGCCATGGAACGACCGATGGCCTGGGCCGTAGCCTTCGTAGCTCGCAGGGCAAGATCCGTGGCGCTGCGGAGATCTTTGAAGGCTGGCGCGTCGATTCCAGACTCATCCAGAGAGCGGAGGAGTTTGGCCTGGAATACTTGAAATATGGCCATGGTGTGGAGCGCAGAGGCAGCTTGGCCCGCCGAGGTGTAAGCCCGTCCAGCCAGAGTAGAGGTGGTCCGACAGGGCTTGGAAGGAAGGGCCCTCTTCGTCTTCCAACCCACAGCCGCGGGAGGACAGAGGTGAGCAGCCACCGCTTCATCTAGGGGTGGCAAGTGCTCGTATCCCTTCTCCTCGGCGCCGTCGACGGCGGTGAGGGCGGAGCGGTGCGTAGTGTGGAGGCGGGCAGAGTAAGGAGCGCGCCACGACTTCGTCAGCTCTTCGTGGACCTCAGGAAAGAAGGGCGCTGAACGCTGGCGAGGTGCTTGGCGGCGGCCTGGCAGAAACCATTCGTCCAGGCGGCTGCGAGACGGCTCCTCTGGAGGGGCCCACTCGAGGTCCAGCTCTTCAACGGCCCTAGACAGGATGCGGAAGAGCTCGGCATCCATGCCCTGGCCATGCTCGATGGGTTCCAAGGGAGGCGGTGGAGCGGGGTCTTCCGGCTCGCCAGCCCATCCTTCCGCTTCGGAAGCCGCAAGAGACATGGAGTCGTCTTGTTCGTCGTCTGTTCCCCCGAATGAGACGAGGTCACTCGCTTCTGCGGAGGGACGCTGCTCAGGGCGAGAGAACAGAACGGGAGAGAGTTCCCTGGGAGGAGAGGGCGAGGCACGCGGGGGCTGGGCCGGCGTGAGCTCGCTCAACTCCTGGCGCTGAGTCGCTCTACCCCGCTGTCTTTTCCTCGCCGGCTCGCGGGAGGAAGGAGACGGGAGGGCGCGAGCGGCGAGATCGCCCTCAGTGAAGAAGGCGACCCGCGAGCGCAGGGAAGCGAGACTCATACACTCGCAGTGCGGGCATGAGTCTCCAGCGAGCGCGCCGTCTGCGTGGGGCTTGCCCAGGCAAGCGACACACTCGCTGTGTCCATCGTCGTCGTGCAGGGGGGCCCTGCAAGTACCACATGAGTGGCGGGGCATCGTGAGACGCCGCTGCCGTGAAAACGGCAATTGGGTGGCTCTTTTAGAGCGGCGAGGGCCGCGGAAGCTCTTAGAGCGGTGAAAACCGCTGAAAATCGCTCTTTTAGAGCGGCGTTTAAGCCGCGGATGAAGCTCTCAGGCGGCGCGCCGGATGGCGGCAGGGGACGCACAGGAAGCGGCCGGAAGCGGGAAGCGGGAGGCGGCGGCTCGGCGACGGCGCTAGAAGCTGCAGTCCGCGAGGGCGCCGGCGCTTTCTTCCACCGGCGAGTCCAGGCGAGTCCGCTGCGGGAGCCTCTTCAGACGGCGGCGAGAGCAGAAGGCGGCGAGCTTCTTCGGCTTCAGGCGGAGATCAGCGAAGAGAAGTAGATGTCGTCGCTGAAGGAGAAAACACTGAAATCCTATGGCGAAACGCCTGCTTATATAGCCCTATACCCCGCCCATTTCGGCGGGAATATTCGCGCGCTTTGTCGCCATAGGCCGCGCAGCTATGCCGCGCCGCCATTGGTTCAACAACTTGTCTATGAGTGAACCAATGACGGTGCAGTTACACTGCGTTATTGAAAAAGGCTTCAGTAGCGGGGAAAAAGGGAGGCTTTTCCCCCATACGCAGTACGAGTGAAGTATCGAAAGGGAACTAATCAATTCTCTTTCCGGCTCAGAATGCATTGGTTTAGTGTATGGGTCTGTCACGTGAGGAAGGACTCAAAAACCCGAAAGACTCATGAAAAGAACTAATCAATTCTCTTCCCGGCTCAGAATGCATTGGTTTAGTGCAGCGGTTCCCAAACTTTTTTTCCTGCGCACCCCCTTCTATGTCCCAACCGGGTTGGCGCACCCCCAATCCCCACTTCAAAAAAAAAAAAAAAAAAAAACGCAACAAAGCTTTGTTTTATCGCCATATAAAGACTCATGTTTAATCATGCGCAAATAACCAGAACACGCATGACAATAACAACATCAACAAAGTTTCAATATTATGTAACAAAGCTACGCACAAGCTTCCACTTTTAAGAGGACGAGTGACAGACACAGGCTCAGTAACAGAAAGCACGGTTATTTTCAGCCGCGTAAAAGAAACATTGCAGCAGCTTGAACTTCACTGCACAACATGCACTGAGGCTTCGGGCAAGATGTATCCAGGCCCGGCGCCACGAGGGGGCAAAAGGGGGCACTGCCCCCTCAGTTTCAATTTGTCCCCATTCACCCAATCGATTTTAACTTTTTTTAACGCCGGTGTGATAAGAACGTTCAATACGCCACTGCTAAATTCAAACCTGCTTTCCCGCTGCTGGCGCTGCGCCAGAGATTGACGCGAGGGAATTGCAAGTTGATGACAAGCAATTAATTAAATTATAATTAAATCATTAAAAATCAAACAAATAGACTAAATAATATTCAAATAAAAAAAATTTGGCAACAAAACTTAATATTTTATTTCTTTATTCTGCATGTGACCATTCAGTTACAGAACTGAACGCGTCTGCTCAATTCAAAGTGGGCTGAACGGGAGTCGCACCTCACTTTGCCCATTTCGCCTCACCTTTGACTGACAAGATGATGGAGGAAAATTTAGTTTCAAAGAGAAATGTAAAAGCGCCTATTTAAGCGAGTTTGTCATTTGTACTGTTTTGTTGTTGTGCTTTTTATTAAGAATGATAATGAACTCATTATTAATGAACCCATCATTAAAATGCATTCACGGGCGTTCATAACCATGAACGCCCGTGTCCACTGGCGCGGTGCCGTTATGAATGCCCGTGCGCTCTCCCGAGTCTCAAATGAGTTGACACGCATATAGTGCCTAGCCTGCAGTGCATAAAAGAAGAGCAGTGCGTAGAAGACAGCATCTGTCTTCTACGTTTCTATCAAAAACTAATAAATTATAGTTTTTTATTTAAAATAAAAGCGATTACAAAGGAAATGTTTACTGTTCGTGTTTTTTATTGTATGGAAAAATCCCACTTAAAAAAACAGACCGCCATTACATTTTTCCTCTCGCGCACCCCCTGGTGGCAGCTCGCGTACCCCTGGGGGTGCGCGCACCACACTTTGGGAATCCCTGGTTTAGTGTATGGGTCTGTCACGTGATTAAGGAACGACTCAAAAACCCGAAAGACTCATAAAAAGAACTAATCAATTCTCTTTCCGGCTCAGAATGCATTGGTAGCGTATGGGTCTGTCACGTGATTAAGGAACGACTCAAAACCCGAAAGACTCATGAAATGAACTAATCAATTGAATCATCAGGTGAACTACTTCTAGCAGGACAGAACCTGTAGAATATTGCACATGCGCGACTGAACGAATCACCCCCCGAGACGACTCGTTCTTCCCGAGTCACATTAAAGATTCGTTCAAAATGAACGAATCGTTCAAGAACGACACATCACTACAATGGATTAGAGGCTTGCTGATTAAACAGCTTTTGTGGAGAAATAGCTAATCATTTAATTAATCCACAGCCTGTTTGCTAATCTTCAGCATGTTTTACACTAAACAATACTTTCGTTGGGAACTATAGATTTTAGCTTGATAAAAATATATTTTTTTAAGAGAAGGCAGACTAGGGAATGTTGCGACTGGCGTCACTGCCATTACACGATAGGCTGAGAGGTACCTCATGTGATTAAGTTAGCCGTTACGCTTTCTCCAATGGTAAGAGATACAGACCCTCTTATCTCCCCATTATAAATCTCTGACAGTATCCCTTTGAAATAAAGCCCGAATGTTCGCTTCGCTTTTGTCCAGTCCGGTGCCTCATACGTCACGACGTCATCGCGCTACAGTACAGAGTTTCCCAAATGATTACTTTCACTTTAACTAGTGAAGCAGAGGAACAATAGATCACTTTTATTCACATTCATTTTAAGCAACAAATTGTGAAAATGAAGCATGTCTCAAAATTGCTCTCATTGCTCACGTATTTACTCGTGTATGGTAAGACAGATAAATATGTTACAGCTGAGTGAGTGTATTCTTGTGTTGTATGATGTTCGTTAAGTTGTTCAAGGTCCTCCACGAGACTATGTTTGTCTGATAGCCTAAATTGAATGTGTAAATCATTGATGTTCTTCTGCTGTTTGTTTGCATGTGTTAAAATCCAGACATATTTCTCCACCCATAATCTAACATTTTCACAGCACTTTCCTGTTGTAGCCTATAATTTTGTTTGGCTTCTGATTAACTGTTAAATTCTTATCCAGGTGCGTCTGTTGATACATACACAGTTTTTGTGATGAAGGGTGATTCAGTCACTCTAGAATATGGTATTTACGTAGACCCACAAGAAGATGAGGTTACTTGGACGATTCATGACTATCTCATCGCTAAAAGAGGTGGATATTTCAGAGATATCTGTACAGATGCTCAATGTAAAGATCGTAATGAGAGGATCAGAGACAGACTGAAATTTAATCGAAATGGATCTCTGACCATCACAAACACCACAATCACAGACTCTGGAGATTATAGTATATCAGTCTCATTCGGAAGAACTGGCAGCGGTGAAGGATTCTACACTGTTGTTGTTCGTGGTGAGTTATTATGTTTAAAAGCAAGTCATGTACATTTAAATCACATCATTAATGTGTTAAAAGAAATTCTCTCTTCATGTTCTGGCTAATTTCATCATAATTGGCCCCAATTCAAAAAGGTCTTTAGTTATTTTTACTCTTAACTCCTAATTTAGATTCTTTTTTTCTTTCTTTTTTTTTTCTTCCCAATTTACCTCAAAATTTTGTCAGAGTTCCCTGACTGGTTTCAATTTATTGCCAAAAAATTCATTAAATTGTTTGTAAAATGTTTTATTGATTCAGCTAAGTTGATCAATATCATCTGCAAAGAGGCTTGCTCCTGTTAATTTCCATCCCTGGCAACAAACTTGGGTAAAGTTGGTTTTATATTCGCACATTCGGACTTCTGATAAATTCAGACTTTCCAATAAATGTGGAATAAATTAATGTTTGCGAATTTTAAGCAGCGACATGATATTGACAACCAACGATTGTCAACTTACAACATTTTTCACAGTCGATCAAAATAGGCAAGTATTGTTTTATTGGCATATTTACTTGTGAATGTCCACTGAATGTCCAATGTAGTGTGATTAATATTGAATACGGATGTCCGAATGTGCGAATATAAAACCAACTTTATCCAAGTTGGCAACAACGAATGCGGTCTCATAAATTGGGCCAGTGGTTTTATAGTGAGACTAGACAATATCCCTGTTGTCTTCCTTCCTGCTTCCACATGGTTTATTACAATTTATTATTATGGGTAATTTTCATCTGTAATATTGTACAGTCTCATCACAACGGTCTTGTATGATGTTAAGTAGTTCATTGTCATTCTTGAGACTCGTTGTAGGCTATGTTTGTCTGATAAGTGAATGTAAATCAATGATGTTCTTCTGCTTTTTGTTTGCATGTGTTACATAATGAATCCAGAGATATATCTACTCACAATCTTTATGATCTGTAGAAAAACATTTTCACAGCACTTTCCAATTTTGTTCGACTTATATTTAATTGTTTATTTCTTCAGGTGTTTTTAGTGTTGATACAGACGGAGTGCCAGTGATGGAGGGAGATTCAGCCACTTTGTACAGTGGGGTTCAAATAAAACAAGAAGAATGGATTAGATGGTATTTTAATAATAATACTGATAATATAGCTCGAATCGCTGGAGATCTCAGTTATAACTCCGCTATATTCAAATATGATCAGTGTAGTGATTCTGGTAATGAGAGATTCAAATACAGACCGAAGCTGGAGCATCAGACTGCATCTCTGACCATCACAGACATCAGGACATCAGACTCTGGACTTTATGATCTACTGATCACCGGCTTACACAGCAGCAGCAGCAGCAGTACCAGTACCAAGATCTTAATTGTTGCTGTTGATGGTGAGTCATTCAGTGGTGTTTTTCTCTTTACCTGTATATTAATTCACAAACTGTATATAGATAATTTCTTCAAAAAACACATTTATTGTTGAAGTGGAACTTGTAGATTTAACTAAATGTTGTTCAGTATGAATTAAAACTAATCTGTCATAATTTTAATGAGGGGATCTGGTTCCTGATTGTCAGATTATTATTATTATTTGTTGAATCCATTTTAAAGCACTGTGTGTTTTGTCCATTGGGTGGCGATCTGATACTGCTGTATATTAAAATCACCTGGTTAATGAGGCAACAGGTGTGTGTTTGGTGGCAGGAAAGCAAAGAACTTATACTGACAAGAAGTGAAACTCAATAGAACGTTCCATTGCGACACCGGCGCCCAGCAGCAGCCCTGCGTTTCCTCCATTTTGGGGTGAAAGTGACTCGGCAGTCCACTAGTTTCTATGGTAATATCAGCTGCTTTGTTGAAACAAAACGTACACTAAAGCTAAAATCCATCCTGAATGATGACAACACAGAATAAAATGCTATCGTTAATGATATTTTACAGTTCATTTTACGGACTTTGTGTTTAAGTCTTCCACTTTTTCCACAAAACCTTTAGAAACCCAGGTTGGGTTAAAATTCTTTGAAGTTCAAGTATTAGCATTACAAACACTGAATTAATACCAACATATGAAATTAAATTAAGGATATGCATCAGAAAAATTGGGAATGTTGGACAATAAATAGGCCTATATAACAGAGTATAACATCTTGACAGTAACTGTTTTTGCATGTTGTCTTACATTTATGTCTGTTAAAGCAAGACTATGTAAACAAAAAAACAGCCACCGAGTCCAAAAGTGGGAATTATGGGATAACGGACACAGCATAAGATCATTATGTTTGTAGAGTGATCCAGGGGATTAAAACCTATATATTTCAGACCTTGTGGAATTTACTATTACTATTACTCCACTTGGTCTGAAATATATAGGCTATTGTATGTTTTAATCCCCTGGGTCAAGCTACAAACATGATGGTCTTAGAGTCATTCAATATTTAGGGGTACATTTCAGGTCAGCCAAAAAGTCAGGAACTCAGTATTCTTTTATAAAAAAAAAAAAAATAAACTAGGTGGTTGAATAATATATCCTCTTAATGTGCTAAATTAATTATTTGGTAAGCTTAAGCTCTAAAGAGAGCGTTTGACCACATTATGAACACATTTAACATAGCCTACATTTTGTTTAACTCCAAATTCTCTGCACTTTGTTTGAACTAAAAAATATTAAACAGTTGACTAGAAAAGCTGATCAGAGATGGTTAGAAACTGCTGTAGTGAAGCTTAAGTCTTTATTTAAGATCTGTCTTGACACTGAGAAAACCATTGATAGGGTCCATAGTTATTTTCCATACTTAAAGCTTAATTTACTTTTTTGTCCTTGAAGGCAATTCTTTATGTAGACAGACAGCAGTATACATACACATACAGCACCACAACACACAAAATAACACACATATTATAATAAGCAGTGTTGGGGGTAACGCATTACAAGTAACTTGAGTTACGTAATCAGATTACTTTTTCAAGTAACTAGTAAAGAAATGCATTACTTTTTCAATTTACAACAAAATATCTGAGTTACTTTTTCAAATAAGTAACGCAAGTTACTTTTCACATTTATTGACTGACAGATCTCCTGTCCCCATATTGAGAGAAATAAAGTGCAGAGGGTGTTGTGTGCGCTGTGTGAACATGATGATTATTATAGTTTTAGACTAAATGTGAACATGCATTTACTCATTTCACTTGCACGAAAACATTCAGTATTCCTCAAAATGAATAAAAACAGTGAAATGCAATCTCAGCAAACCTGTAATAATAAACTATATTAAATTACACAAATATACTTTGTATTTAATCTCAATTATTAACCAATGTCTTTGCTGCTGACCTTCAATATACCTAATTCAGCCATACTAATAATCAAAAAATACTTTAGATTAGATTTAGAAATAAGAACTAGAACTTCTTTCTTCTCTATTATATTTTTCTTTAATCCAGAATGGCAGCACAGCTGAAAGGTTTGTTTGAGCTGCGCCCTCTACTGTACAGGTGTAAATATGCATTTCCTTCAGCCTGAGGCTTATTGATTTCACTTTTGGTGTAAAAGGGCCTTTTTTGCCAAAAATATAACTTTTTTGTTGTTATTAAAAACAAACAAGCAAGCCCAGCCCCGGTGAGAAAAAGTAACGCAAAAGTAAAGTAACACATTACTTTTCATAAAAAGTAACGAAGTAACGCAATTAGTTACTTTTTTAGGAAGTAACGCAATATTGTAATGCATTACTTTTAAAAGTAACTTTCCCCAACACTGATAATAAGTCATTTAAAAGTATAATTGCAAATGCTCATTTTACATCCCTCTTTTTTGTCTTTCTCTTCCAAGACTTAAGCTAGGGGTGTTCAGTCCTGCTCCTGGAGGGCTGCCATCCTGCAGAGTTCAGCAACAACCCCAAATTAATTACACCTGAACAAGGTCTACTAGGCATACTGGTAACTTCGATTCGGGTGTTTTGAAGCAAGTTGGAACTAAACTTTGCAGGACAGTGGCCCCTGACCTAAGCATACTGATTTTATGCTCTCTTGACTTTCTGTCAAAACAACTTGAAAATTGCTTTCATCAGTTATTTCAGTTGTGTAGTTGATTATTTTCCTCAAAAAGATCCTCCAGCAGCTGTTGGCTTGTGTTTCAGGTGTTCCTGCTGCTGAACAACAGAAAATGAAGAGGAAGTCAGTGAAGGAGGGAGAATCTGTCACTTTAGATCCCGGTGTAATAAAAAACCCAAATAATGTGATGACATGGCATTTTAATGACATTCTCATTGCTGAAATCACTGGAGATCAGAGCAAGATCTGTACAGATGTTCAGTGTGATGAGAGATTCAGAGACAGACTGAAGCTGGATCATCAGAATAGCTCTCTGACCATCACAGACATCATATTCACAGACTCTGGAGTTTATAAACTAAAGATCAGCAGCCCCAGATTCAGCATCATTAGGAGTTTCAGTGTTACTTTAACTGGTGAGTATCATTTAGTCACTCAGTGCCTTTTCCTTTCAATTTCAATATTTTTAAATTGGCCACGTAAATGTTTTCATCTTGGACTGGAAAAAAAAGACTCACTTGTCTTATTCATTATACTTATTGCACTGAAGAACGCCATGGAATTCTGATCTCTGGTCTTTTTTTACATTTTTCACTTTTTTCATAGCCAAAAGCAAAAAGGATTTTTGATAGCCCCTTTGATTACTATTTCCCATGGCAACAACTGCTGTTTCCCCTTTTGTTTCTGAGAACTTTTTTGCTGTCATCATACTTATTTTCAACAGCAACAGCATTTAAATTAAAACCATTTGATTAGCATCAAAGCACATAAGCATGAATCACGCGATATTCATCTTGTAAGTGGCTTAGAAGTGCAACGGTAGTGTGAACATGAGCGTTTTACTGGTGAGAACTGTCTGTTTGCACTTGCACTATATTCCCAAAAGTATTGGGACACCCCAAATCACTGAATTCAGGGTTTCCAATCACTACCATGGCCACAGGTGTATAAAATCAAGCACCTAGGCAAAGTAAGTCTTGTTCATTTAAATCATATCATTAATGTGTTACTGATATTTTTTGGAGTAACATACAGAGGTGTTTTTTTCTTTTTAGCTGTATATTAATTCACATACAGTGTATATAAATAATTTCTTCAAAAACACATTTACTGTCAAATTGAGACTTAAATTGAGATTTAACTACATATGCTGTATATTTTTGTTCTTCAGGTTTTCTCGGTTTTAGTTCAGATGGAGTGTCAGTGTTTGTGATGGAGGGAGATTCAGTCAGTCTACACACTGATGTTGAAACAAACCAACAAGACAGAATTAGATGGTATTTTAACAACATTCGCATCGCTGAAATCAAGGAAAATCGCAGTTTCACCTGTACAGGTGTTCTGTGTCATAATGATGGTACTGAAAGATTCAGAGAGAGACTGAAGCTGGATCATCAGACTGGATCTCTAACCATCACAGACATCAGAACCACAGACAGTGGAGATTATGAACTACAGATCAACAGTAATCAGAGTGACAACATCTTAGGTGTTTCTGTTGATGGTGAGTCATTTTGTTTAAAACCAAGTCTTGTAAGATTTCTTGGATAAAAAATATCCCCAATGTTTCCAAAAATGTTTAAATCGAGAGAAATAAGCAATCTTAACCAGGACACGGACCGTGTGAGGTTTAATATATTATGTGTTTTATTAGACCGGTGAACAACTGCGTGGATACAATTATAGACAAAAATGAATCATTATTATATAGTTCAACACAGTAAGTCTTATTGTTTAAATCTCGTTTTTCTTGATTTACTGCGAGTACCATGTTTTATCATGACTAATATTGATACAGCTCACTACAGTGTGCAACAAGTGTCTTTTTTTTTAAGTTTTAATTTTCAAAAGATTTGGTCAGGAGAAGCTGATAGTTTTTCATCAAACCGTCTCTGATCATCTTAGAGAATTTGATGCAAAAAAAAAAAAAAAAGAATGCAAAATTTGTTCATAAGAACAAAATGTGGACAAATACTTCTTTACAGATTGAAAGTCAAGAAAGAGAGTGAAAATCACTCATATCCACAGTTCCCTCCTGTTGTTTCCAGCAAAAAAGATCCTCCAGCAGCTGTTGGCTTGTGTTTCAGGTGTTCCTGCTGCTGAACGACAGAAAATGAAGAGAAAGTCAGTGAAGGAGGGAGAATCTGTCACTTTAGATCCCGGTGTAATAAAAAACCCAAATAATGTGATGACATGGCATTTTAATGACATTCTCATTGCTGAAATCACTGGAGATCAGAGCAAGATCTGTACAGATGTTCAGTGTGATGCGAGATTCAGAGACAGACTGAAGCTGGATCATCAGAATAGCTCTCTGACCATCACAGACATCATATTCACAGACTCTGGAGTTTATAAACTAAAGATCAGCAGCCGCAGAATCAGCATTATTAGGAGCTTCAGTGTTACTGTAACTGGTGAGTATCATTTAGTCACTCAGTGCCTTTTCCCTTTAAGTTTTAGAATAGTTTTAAATTTATTTTCATTTTAGCCTGTTTGAAAAAGTAAGCTTTGACTCTGCATTAAAATATAACAGATCATCTTCACATGCACATCAAGTGACTTTGATAATATGTTTCAGCTGCTGTAGCAGGAATAAGTGCTAGTGCTGTTGTTGTTGGTGTTCTGCTGATCATTGCTGCAGCTGCTGGTTTAATTTACTGTTGCCAGCGTCAAGCAAGAAGGAAAGGTGAGTACTATACACAGATGATTTAACAAGATGGAAATATGAGATTTAAAGACATCTTTATGTTTTTTACTCTAACCAAAGTAATGTGTTTAAGTTGTTGTTCAAACAGGGACCAGGAGGCAGAGCAATGATCAGGTGAGATACTATCAAAAATCAGGTTCAGATCTGTAAGATGGCAAGATTTTACAAAACTGTGTGTGGTTTAATTCAGAATCATTGCATAGAAACACCAATAATAACTCTTCAAGACATATACACTATATTGCCTAAAGTTTTGGGACGCCTGCCTTTATGTGCACATGAACTTTAATGACATCCCATTTTTAATCCGTAGGGTTTAATATGGAGTTGGCCCACCCTTTGCAGCTATAAGCATGATAAGAATGAAACTTCTAAAATTAGACTTGCTCAATTGAATGTGCGGTCCATGAATAAGAAAGCTGCACTGCTTCATGATATTATCCTCGATGGGAAACTTGACTTTCTTTGTCTTTGCGAGACATTGCATCATCAAAATGACTGTTACAACCTTAACCAGGCCTCACCACCTGGATATACATTCATTGATAGACCTAGAATTACCGCTAAAGGTGGTGGTCTTGCAATTTTATATAAATCTGAACTGTCTGTTGCTCTAATCACTACACCTGAAATGTCTTCCTTTGAGTGTTTGGTCGTGAAAATTAATGGCAAGTCTCCTGTGTTAGTCATACTTATCTATCGTCCTCCGAAGGTTAATTCTGGGTTTTTCTCAGAACTTGCTGAATTATTGACTTTGTTGAGCTCTAATTGCTCAGATATGTTGACAATAGGTGACATTAACATCCATGTTGATAACCCAGACTGTTCTCAAGCAACTAATTTTATGCATGTATTGGATTGTTTTAACTTTACTCAGCATGTTGATTTTCCCACTCACAAATCTGGTCATATACTGGACTTAGTCTGCACTGTGAACATAGATGTAGATCAAATGATGAAGTATATTTCAGTGATCATAAATTATTGACCTGTGAATTTACCATCTCTGCCTCTTTTAAATCTTCCAAGGATCGTATCATAACTTTTAGGAATTTCGAAAACATCGATCCTCAGTTGCTCTCTAGCTCTATTGCTGAGCTTCCTGTGACTGATTCTGTGGACTGTTATAACTCTGCACTATCCTGTTTTCTTGATGTTGTGGCACCTTTGAAAGAACGAGTTGTTTCTTTCACCAGGTCATCCCCTTTTTTATACTAATGAATTGCGGGCTCTCAAAGCCGAGGGAAGGAAGATTGAACGCTTGTACAAAAAATCTGGTCTTACTGTCCATAAATTGATGTTCGAATAGCAGCAAATGAAGTATCATCTTGCTCTTAAATCCACCAAAGAGGCTTATTATTCAAATTTGATTAATGATGGTGCAGAAAATCCAAGATTAATGTTTAAAACAATTAACAAACTTCTTAAACCTCATAATCAAAATATTTGCTCTTCTGTTGGGATGTGTAACAAATTCCATAAATATTGTACAGAGAAAGTTCAAAATATTTATAGTTCCATGGTTATTGGTTCCTCTCTGCTGTCTAATGAGCCCCATCCTACAAATTCATTTTCTATCTTTTCTAATTTCGCTATTGTTAGCACAGCTGATATTTTAAAATTAATCATGTCTATGAATTCATCTACATGCTCCCTTGACCCCATGCCTACTGAGACATTAAAAAAGTGCGTAACATTCTTGTGTCCCTCTATTACTGCAATCATTAATAACTCTCTATCTACTGGTCAGGTTCCTTCAGCCCTTAAAGTGGTTGCCATCACACCAGTTCCTAAAAAATCTGGTTGTGATGTTGAAGACCTGTCTAACTACAGGCCTATTGCACATCTACCTTTTTTGGCTAAGGTTCTTGAGCGAGTTGTTGTTCTTGGCCAGTTGCAGCAACACCTGTCTATTAACAATCTCCTAGAACCGTTTCAGTCCGGATTTAGAACAGGGCATAGCACTGAGACTGCTCTTGTCCGGGTCACAAACGATCTCCTCATTGCTGCTGATATGGGGGTTTCTCATGATGTTCTTCTTGAAAGGTTGCGTATATGGGTCGGAATCTCAGGTACTGCACATGAATGGTTTACATCTTATCTTACAAATCCATTTCAGTTTGTGAGTTTGGGGAAAAATCAATCTGAACCAACATTAGTTCAACAGGGTGTCCCACTTGTCTGTACTTGGGCCCATCCTGTTTAGTGTTTATATGTTGCCTCTGGGTTCGATCATTCACAAGTTTGGGTTAGGGTTTCACTGTTATGCTGACGATACACAGATCTATGTCAGCATGCACCCTAATCCAAACCTTGCAGTTACAACTCTTACCTCCTGCTTGGACGAGAAAAAAGCTTGGATGCATGATAATTTTCTTAAGCTCAATGAGACAAAAACAGAAGTTCTGGTTGTCGGTACTCCAACGGCCTTGCGTAAATTTAACAGTTCCAATTTGATTACTGGCAATAACTTTGTTACTTCGTCTGCTCAGGTGCGCAATCTTGCCGTTATTTTTGACCCACAACTATTGTTTGAGACCCATATCAAAATGGTATCGAAAACTGCATTCTTCCATCTAAGAATATCACCAGACTTCGACGTTCTTTATCGCTGCCAGATGCAGAAAGACTTATTCATGCTTTTATTATGTCGCGGCTTGATTATTGCAATGCACTTTATGTCGGTCTCCCAAACAAGTCTATCAAGAAATTGCAATACATTCAGAACTCAGCCGCCCAGCTATTGACATATACAACTGCTCGATTCATGGGACTGCCCCTGCTTATCTCTGCAGTCTAGTTGCCTCCTACACTCCAGGCCGTTCTCTCCGCTTCTCTGGGTCTTGTATTCTTCAGCAGCCAGTATATAATTTAAAGTCTATGGGTGGTCGAGCTTTTTCTGTTTCAGCTCCACGTTTGTGAAACACATTACCACCTGTGATTAGAGACTCTCCAACACTGGACTGTTTTAAGAGCTCTTTAAAGACTCACCTTTTTAGAGCTGCTTATTGTAATTGATTATGACTTGTTTTATTGTATTGTTAATGTTGTAATTTTATAATCTGTGATGTAGCGCTTTGAGTCTAAGAAAAGCGCATTCGAAATAATTCGAATTTCAACTTTTCTGGGAAGGCTTTCCACAAGGTTTAGGAGTGTGTTTATGGGAATTTTTGACCATTCTTCTAGAAGCGCATTTGTGAGATCAGGCAGTGATGTTGGTGAGAAGGCCTGGCTCGCAGTCTCCACTCTAATTCATCCCAAAGGTGTTCTGTCGAGTTGAGGTACAGGACAGTCAAGTTCCTCCACATCAAACTTGCTCATCCATGTCTTTATGGACCTTGCTTTGTGCACTGGTGCGCAGTCATGTTGGAACGGGAAGGGGCCATCCCCTAACTGTTCCCACAAAATTGGGAGCATGAAATTGTCCAAAATGTCTCGGTATGCTGAAGAATTAAGAGTTCCTTTCACTGGAACTAAGGGGCCAAGCCCTGAAAAACAACCCCACACCATAATCCCCCCTCCACCAAACTTTACACTTGGCACAATGCAGTCAGGCAAGTATCGTTCACCTGGCAACTGCCAAACCCAGACTTGTGTTCTCTGGAGTGACGAATCACACTTCTCTGTCTGGCAATCCGATGGACATCTCCACTACTAGAGTCCAGTGGCGGCGTGCTTTACACCACTGAATCTGACACTTTGCATTGCACTTGGTGATGTAAGGCTTGGATGAGCTGCTCGGCCATGGCCTACCACTTCGTGGCTGAGTTGCTGTTGTTCCCAATTGCTTCCACTTTGTTATGATACCACTAACAGTTGACCGTGGAATATTTAGTAGTGAGGAAATTTCATGAATGGACTTATGCTGCGTTCCAGGCAGGTTTTTGAGCCTGTAAATCACTACTTCAAACAACGACTCACAATTTTGTAGCATTCCAGGCAAGTCACGCCAAACTGCCTTAGTGCAAGGAATTGTGTAAACAATTGTTGTCAAGCATGGCGGAACGTATGGGGCTTATACTCATTTACAATCATTTCTATCACCAAAGGTGCTTACTCCTTGCTTATTTAACGGAAATGGAGGAGGAAAAACTACGCATAAGGCAAGAGAAGCTGTTATACCTTTTATTTTATGTTATTTTTCTATTTCTCACCATGTACCACTTGCATAAACACCGCATTCGTAGGGGCTGCCATTGATGTTTCTCGGGGTATGTGACGTCAGAGCGCGGAACTGGGAATGCATCAATATAGTACGAGTTCACGGGTGGGAAGTCACGAGTTTGACTGCCGTTCCAGTACACTTTCACGGGTAGAAGGTTGGAAAAACACAGGTTACGGGTTGCCTGGAATGTGGCATAATTGCACAGATGGCATGCTTGAATTCACTGAGCTCCTGAGAGCGACCCATTCTTTCACAAATGTTTGTAGAAGCAGTCTGTATGCCTAGGTGCTTGATTTTATACACCTGTGGCCATGGAAGTGATTGGAACACCTGGATTCAATACTTTATTTTCCCAATACTTTTGGCAATATAGTTTATTTTATTTTACTGTATATTTAAAATATTTTATATATTATCAGAATTATATTTATTTACTGTTGGCTGTTTATTATTACTCCCAAATAAACTACATGACAAATCAGATGAAAACAAAAAGTACAACTTTATTTGGAAAGCAAGTAAAATCTTATTAACCCTATAAACCTGAAGTGTACACCCCCCCCCCCCCCCTCCCCGGCGGCGGGTGCCACCCAGTGTTCATTTTGGCAGCCATTTTTGATTTAGTCCTTTATCAGATGAAAATGCTCTTTAGTCTTAGTCACATTTTAGTCTTTTTGTCTTTCATATTTTAGTCTAGTTTTAGTCAATGAAAAATATTTGCATTTTTGTCAAGTTTTAGTTATTACTTTGTCAAACCAGTTACCAGCATTAATTTTCATAGCTATTTTATATGTAGTCTTTAGACAAATTAGTCATTATAATTTTTCTCTTTAGACCAATTCATTTAAGGTTATGAAAAATTTGAATCAAGGTAACAGGCTGTATTGACATTGCACTCTTATCAGTAGCACTTGTGCAGTTCTACATATCCTCTTTCAGTGGTTCTCAAACTTTTCAGTGTTGTAACCCCTGAGGGATTTAACATCCTTCTGCGTACCCTCTCCTTTCCACTTTAATACTTGCCAATACAGTAATTCAAGCATTTTAAAGGATCCTATATGCACCTTTTTATAAGCTGTAATATAAGTCTCTGGTGTCCCCAGAATGTGTCTGTGAAGTTTAAGCTCAAAATACCCCACAGATAATATATTATACCATGTTGTAAATGCCCATTTTTGAGTGGAAGGAAAAACATGCTGTTTTTATGCATGTGTCTTTAAATGCTCCCCACCCTGCTTTCCAGAAGAGGGTGGAGCTTGTGCAGCTCTTGCCTCTGATACTCTGCCAAAAATTAAAACATCTGTTTTATTGTGCTTAATCTGTTAAATACACATAAGGTTATGTTAAAAACAAACAAACAAACAAAAAAAACAACAACAAAAAAAAAAAAGGGAAAATGACTAACTGCTTGATTGAATAACTTTAGTAGCTTTAGTTGGTTGTGTACACACTGCTGATACATTTATGTTCACCATGTAAAAGTGAATTTTGCATAATAGGTCCCCTTTAAATGTGCAGGTTGAAATGGAAATATGAGTGTGGATTTTCAACTGAAAAATTGAGTCACAGTAAGTAACATTTTTATTTGTCTGCCATTTTATAGAAACGTCCATTTTTTTCCTGAATAGAGCATCAGGCACTATGGTATACAAACATGTTTTATTACTGTAGTACAGAAGATGTCAATGTATGCGATAATCTCATCAAGAGAACAATAAAGATTCATCAAAAGAAAAATCCCACATTTAAGTCATTTTGTTAATTTAGCTAAAATGTCATCCGAGGCTCTTGTATTTGTGTTTAACTCACATCAGTCCCATTCATTTCTTTAATCCTCTGTGAATGTATGTTTTCTTACAGGTGAATGTTGTAGACTCGTCCCCTAATCAGAATTATGCTGTATTGTAGACTCCAGCCAGTCAGATGTCCCAGATTGAGACTTCCAATCAGAAACCACAGTAACATAATTCATTATTCTGATGCTTTCATTGAAAGGGAAAGTGAATGGAAGATGGGAAATGAGAGAAGAGCATGAAACCTACAAAACTCACAGAGAACGTGTTTCACCTCGACAACAATTTGAACATCATAGCAAAAACTAATTTGCTAAAATGAAATTTTAGTAACTTAAATTATAAATGTAAAAATATAGCCTAAATATTTTTAAATTGCTTTACACAAAAGAGAAAGTAAATCAGCAATACTGTAAGAAAAGAAACATGTTATGTTTGTTTTTCAGTAGAGGTTCATTATACCTGCTAAAGTGATCCAGACAGGAACAGTGACTGATTATCTTTAGTTTCTTTTCAGTATTTTTGTTTCTTTAAACATGCATTAAGCATATCTTGTTCTGTAAAAACCAGTGTTACTCCTATATGGAGCAGAAACGATGCAACCTCAGCATTCATTTTCAGGCCTCCCTGCTTCAGTCTCTTCAGTGCTGAAAAACTTTTCTAAAACTAATGCAGCTCTTAAAGCTCTTGTCTGATCATAAACCTTCTTTTCCCAGTGATACTCCTCTGACTTTTTCTCTTTAATGTCTCTCAGCCATCTCTCTTTCTACAGTCTTCAAATCTCACTCTCTCTCCTCCCCATTGTGATTGCCCAGGTGAAAAAAAAAGTACATTTCAATAATCTACGTAAAGTGCTCTATCTTATCTTCTTAAGATAATCTTGAGAACATCTAAGTGTACTCAACTGTGCTATTTTGAGACACCATGAAATATGAACTAAAATGTGTTTTTAATATAGTATCTCTGTATTTAAAAAATATATTTAGTTACCACTTTTAGTACACTATGGGTTCAAATGTAGTTAGTATATTCAAAGCACATTTTAGTTCATATTTTATACCATCTCAAAATAGCACAGTTGAGTAAACTTAGATGTTCTTAAGATTTCATTTTTTTTATTTCATTTAACTTTATTTATAGCACTTTACAACTGCATCAGCAGACCAAAGTGAAGAAACACAAAGCAAAGTGCTTTACAAGCAAGAAACACTTCATTAAAAGACACACATCTCACACAACTTAAAACAACACACATCCAATTAACAACAAAGACTAGCCCACCCTCTCAAAGTCCAAAGACAAAAAAATAATTTTTGACCTCAACTTTAAAAGCATTTAAAGATGAGATCTCTCTAAGTTCCCGAGGAAGACTATTCCAGAGCCTTGGCCCCGCAACAGCCTTTTAGCTTTAAATGAGTATGAGGGAAAGCAGTAATTTATTATTAGATCTTAAAAACTGTTGATATCAGCCACACCCTGCTTCATTAGAGAATGCAACTTTTCTATGCTACTTGTACCTCTTCTGCTTATAAAGAATAATAATGACAACACAACTGAGATTTAAGAAGAAAAAGCAGTGTGTAAACAGTGAAAAATAGTTATGAAAGATAACTGTTTATTAAAAACAACTGTAAAAAAAACATCTTGGAGGAAAAGACATGTTTGATAACTTGTGTAAACAGTGAAAAAATATATTGAGGAAAATGAGACAAATGGGTTTTAATAAGATGGGTTTTAAAAAGTGTTTAATATAAAAGTGTTACGTGCTGCTGGTATAGAGATGAGGCAGATCCGGATTTCCACAATCATACAATATATTTAATGAACAACAGGCAAGGAGTACCACACATACACTTTACACAACATAGAACCGACAAGGAGTGAGGGGAGTGAGTGCAATATAAAGGGAGTGCAGATAATCAAGTCCAGGTGCAGGTGATCCGTGATGATGAGGAGCTGACGAGGGAAGTGAGTGCAGGTGAAGAAACAGGAGGATACTGGGAAATGGAGTCCAGGGGAACAAGGGATCTGTAACAAAAAGCTCATTAAAAAAGACAAGACAGCTGTAATTGTAAAAGTACTTTAATAAGAACATAGTTTATAAAGAAAAGAGACAAAACACTATTGTTATAAAGCTTTATTAAGAATATGTTTATAAAGAAAGACACTACAACTGTTGTTTTAAGATTTTAATAAAGCATGCTAGTAGAATAGTACAGACATAACATGTATTACTAAGAAAGATAATCATTACCGTTGAAGGATGTCTTGAGGACTGAAGAACATCTGAAGAACTCTATGATAATTATACTTTATTTAATTACTTGTATAGAATGTTTGTAGAATATATGTAGAATAGAAAAAATGCTAGAAATTCTAATGTAATAAATAAATGAACTTGTATCTTTATAACTAAACTCGGCCTCATGTGGCATTAATTTAAGTCGTTGAGCCTGAACAGACCACGGAGAAGTCTTCTGTCTGATTGCAAGTATCTTAAAATGCTTATAAATTAGATTATGTAAATCAGATTTGACCTAACCTGAGAATAATAAAGAATAAGGTAAAGGTGTTTAGAGACACGCCATAAAACAAGTGCTTGATGAACAGCAATGAGCTCAGACACGTAAGCAGGGGCCATCCCATGCACTGCTTTAAAAACATACAAAAGAGTTTTATATTTGATCCTGTAGTTCACTGGTAGGCACTTGAGAGAAGCTAAAATAGGAGATATGATGACTTTTCTTAACACACACATGCAGCCTAGCTGCTGCATTCTGAACTAATTTCAAATGTGAAATAGTGATCTGGCAGGACTCCACATACAATACATTGCAATAGTCCAGACGAGACAAAACGAAGGCATTAATAACCTTCTAAGTCTTTTCTTGACAGAATAGGCTTTAGTAAGATTATCTTAAGAAGTACTAAAGAAGAATTTTTACAAAATTAGTGTGTGAAAATAGAGCACTTATAGATATGTACTTTTTTTTCACCTGGGTGGATGCGCAACAAGAACAGCATTTAAACTCCAAGACTTGCAAGATGTTTTGTCCATTTCTGTTTGCATTCATTTATAACTGACTGTTAACATGAATACTTCATACTGCAAGACAAGAGTTCTTCACTGAGCAGCTGCCAGTCAGACAACACAGGTGCTGAATTAAGTCTGTATGGTAACATTACTTACCAAGCCTTTTTAGTTTTAGTATTGGCATCTTGTCATCACTGGAGACGAACATGATGAAAACACCACTGTGCTGTTGTCTTTAGCATTCACGTTACTCTAAGCTAGAGTTTTCAGTTGGAATCATTTTATTTATCTTGAAGCAAAATGTCAAATAATATTTTCTTTTTTGCCTTTTACTGGTATTAATCTGAATGATGGTTTAAGCTCATTTAAAATATATTTACTGACATAACAAATATGCATTTCTATTATAATATTCAGATGTTTGCTACTTATGAATGTTTTCATTGTTGTTTGCTGTACCTTATTTATACATTGTTATTCTTTGAGAGTGTTGTAAAGTGTAACATTCTGCCTTTTTTAAAAAAAAATCTTGCATTTAATGTGAGGATGAAGATTAATAGTGTTCAAGGTGAATGTTCACTACTTCACATTATTTCTGTTTTGGGTGTTTTCTCCATCTGTCTCAGTTCTTGAAGCATGGTCAACTCTGCTGTGTCTGATTCTCCCAGGTTTGTCCTGTTGATTGACTTGTTCAAAGAGCTCATTATCTGCTACAGAACATCACCAGATCTCTCTGAGATTCCCAAATCAACAGCAGGATTTAGAAGTGTCATCATGGTGCCTATTTTTATACATGAGTAATTATATTTTACATGAATAATTGTTAAAGGTGCAGTATGTAATAATTTTGTCCGCTTGAGGTCGCTAGAGGCCTATTCAAAACAAAGGCGTAGCTTGATGACGGCAAGTTTGAGTGTGGAATCTTGGGACATGTGGCGATTATTAACGTTACTGTAGTATGAAGCAGAGCAGGAGCGAGTGTTGTGGATCTGAACGAGGAGCTGGAGCGATTGCATTTATTACATTTACATTTACATTTATTCATTTGGCAGACGCTTTTATCCAAAGCGACTTACAAGTGAGGAATACAACAAGCGAGTCGTCATGACGAGGCAAATAGACAAGAAGTGCTCATAATACAAGTTATAGGCAGTGCTCAGATTATCCTAAGTTACAATAGACAGGAAGTGAAAGGATAGGTATAAGAATTTTTTTTTTTTTTTTTTTTTTTTAAGATGAGGTTAAGTGCTCACGAAAGAGATGGGTTTTCAGCTGTCTTTTGAATATTGGCAGGGATTCCGCATTCCGGATGAAGGCAGGAAGATCATTCCACCAGCAAGGGACAGTGAATGAGAATGTTCTGGAAAGTGATTTCGTGCCTCTCTGTGATGGTACCACAAGCCTTCGCTCCTTTAATGAGCGCAGGTTTCTGGTAGGAGTGTAGACTCGTAAGAGTGAGTGGAAGTAGGAGGGTACTGAGCCTGTGGTGGATCTGTAAGCAAGCGTCAACGCCTTGAATTTGATGCGAGCAGCAAGTGGCAGCCAGTGAAGAGAGATGAAGAGAGGCGTGACGTGGGCTCTTTTGGGCTCGTTGAAGACGAGACGTGCTGCTGCGTTCTGAATCATTTGTAGAGGCTTGATTGTGCATGATGGCAGTCCAGCCAGAAGAGCATTGCAGTAATCAAGCCTAGAAATGACCAGAGCCTGGACCAGAAGTTGTGTTGCATGTTCTGTTAGAAAGGGCCTGATTTTCCTGATGTTGTAAAGTGCAAATCTGCATGACCGAGCTGTCTTTGCAATGTGGTCTTTGAAGGTCAGTTGGTCATCAAGGATTACTCCAAGATTTCTGGCCGAATTTGATGGGGTAATTGAGGATGTGCCTAGCTGGATGCTGAAATCGTGATTTAGAGTCGGATTGGCAGGGAAGACGAGAAGCTCAGTCTTAGCCAGGTTGAGCTGTAGATGATGTTCTTTCATCCATGCCGAGATGTCCGCCAGACAGCTTGAGATTCGTGCAGCTACTGTGGGATCATCTGGTTGGAATGAAAGGAAGAGTTGTGTGTCATCAGCATAGCAATGGTAGGAGAAACCATGTGCCTGAATGATGGGACCAAGTGATGTAGTGTAAATGGAGAAGAGGAGGGGTCCAAGAACTGAACCCTGAGGAACACCCGTGGTCAGTTGATGAGCTTTGGATACCTCCCCTCTCCAGGCAACCCTGAAAGACCTTCCTGTGAGATAGGATTCAAACCAGAGAAATGGAGTACCTGTGATGCCCAGTGACGAGAGGGTGGACAGGAGGATCTGATGATTCACCGTGTCAAAGGCAGCAGATAGATCGAGCAGAATGGGAACTGATGATTTGGAATTAGCTTTTGCAATCCGCAGGGATTCAGTGACCGACAGCAGTGCAGTCTCAGTCGAGTGGCCACTCTTGAAACCAGATTGATTGACATCCAATTGGTTGCTCTGTGAGAGGAAAGATGACACCTGGTTGAAAACAACTCGTTCAAGTGTTTTTCCTATGAATGGTAGGAGAGAAACAGGTCTGTAGCTGTCTACAAGAGACGTGTTTAATGTGGGTTTCTTAAGCAGTGGGGTTACCCGAGCCTGCTTGAATGTGTTAGGGAAAGTGCCAGTGTGGAGAGATGTGTTGATAATGTGTGTAAGTGCTGGTAAAAGTGTGGGAGCAATGGCTTGTAGAAGGTGTGAAGGGATGGGATCTAGAGGGCAGGTGGTGGGATGATTGGAGAGGAGAAGTTTGGATACTTCTGTCTCAGTGAGGGGGAGAATGAAGAGAGGAGGTGTGTGGCTGTGTGTGTGGTTGGTCTGTGTTCCTGTGTGTGTGGAGCGGAGAACTGACTGCTGATGGTAGATGTTTTGTCAGTGAAAAATGTAGCAAAATTATCAGCAGTAAGGGATGAGGTGGGTGGTGGTGGAGGGGACAGAGGAGAGAGTTGAATGTTTTGAAAAGTGTACGTGTGTTTGAAGCGCTGTTGATTTTGTTGTGGAAATAGGAGGATTTAGCAGCATGAATTTCAGAAGAAAAGGATGAGAGCAGAGACTGATAGCTACATAGGTCAAATTGGTCTTTTGATTTGTGCCACTTCCTCTCTGCAGCCCTGAGTTTGGTCCGATGTTCACGAAGAACATCAGATAACCAGGGATTAGAGGGAGTGGCACGTGTAGGCCTGGATGACAGAGGACAGATACTATCTAGAGAAGAAGTTAATGTGGAACATAAAGTGTCTGTTGCTGTATTCACATCCAGAGATGAGAATTGTGAGGATGAGGGAAGGGAGGATGACACGACAGAGGAAAGATGAGAAGAAGAAAGAGAGCGCAGGTTTCGTCTGAAGGTAACTGGTAGTGGGGTTGGTGGTGAACAAATGGGGAGTTGAAGATTAAAAGTAATGAAAAAATGATCAGAAAAGTGCAGAGGTTTTACCAGAATGTTGTTGGTGATGCAGTTGCATGTGTAAATGAGATCAAGCTGGTTGCCAGATTTGTGTGTACTTGTGGTGATGAGCCGATTTGCGCAACACACGCCTCACGAGCAGCGGAACCTTTATTATGCCACAGTCGCCGGCGCCGTTTCCGCTTTACCATATGTATCATATGTATTGACAGCACAATTTTTATTGTGAGGTTATGATGTAAAATTATGATAACTACACTGTAGCTGCTACAGTAACTAACAAAATCTATCCAATACTGGATTTCGTAAGTGTCTGAAAAAGACAATTTTCACATGCCACCATTACATGTTGCGTCATGCTATATTGCAATACAATACAGCAAATATAGTTTGACAGTAAATTATCAAATTAATTGATTACTGTTTAGTCAGATGATATGAAAACGATTACCACTTGTTCAACAAATATATACACTCGTGTACATTCAAACACAATAATTGGGCATACATAGCAAACGCGAGTTCAACGATTTGCGCGAGTAGATTACATACAAAGTCAATGCAAAGACGCGATCAGACTATGGATCAGACGCGTCCTTGCGAGGGTCTAGAGACGCGATGCCCCGCGTTTGGCGTGTATGCCCCATAATACTAATCGTGTTGATCGTTATAATGGCATACGTTTTCTGTAAAGATACGAATCAAAACAACTCACCTGTCGAGTAAAACACAAGCGAGATCGGCATCTCTTTCTAGGTGAAGTTTGTCGCGAAGCTCTCTCCATCTAGAAAATGCAACACCGATATTGATCCTTGCTCTTTCTCTCCTCTTGTCCCAAACTCTTCTTGGGTCATTTGGTTGGCCCGTACGCTTACGTTTACAGGAGCTGTCCTTGTCGACAGAACCAGCGGCAGATGGTAAACAGTAATTATGTTCCATAAATAAGTAACACAATCCACCATAAAACGTGCAAGAAGTAAAGAAGGAACTGCTTGAAGCAAGCTAGTGGTTTGCTGGACGCTAGACACTACTTCTGCATTTGTCCACGACACTCTTGTCATGTGGTTTCTACGTCAGTAAAGGCGGTAACTGACGTCATTGACAGGTGACTGCACTGCCCCCTGTCACTGTTTCGAATGGGAATTTTCAAGTAGTTGAAAACATTAGAGATATTGTTAGTAATCAGCTGGACAAAATATATAACACTAGCCTAGTGGTTTTTGGATATTTTACTGTGAATATCTTACAAATTGTACCTTTAATCAATTATCCAATTAAAATATGCAAGGATTATTCAATTCAGTTTGATGGAATTTTAGTATTTTACTATTAATTGAAATGCTTAAATCTTTAAAAAAGGCTTTTTTTGTTTTGTGTATGCATGTATGTTTCATTCTTTGGCTGATGCAAAGTTAAAGTGCCTTACAGTTAAGCACAAATAAACACTATTTTCTTAAAATAAAAAAAGGAACTTGTAAGATGTTTGTTCATTCATGTGACAACAAATGCAAATAAAAACAGATCTGATTCACTCATACCAGCTGGAATCTGTGAATCTAGCCTATGTGACGTGGTTGTTTACGATTTGTCAATAGGGGAGAACCGATACCCTGATCATTGGGAAGTGCTCGTAGCCTAAGGACTCGGCTTGGCTAATTCTTCTCGCACAAAGCAAGTTCTATAGTCGTACGAGCATCAACGATTTCAATGCTATTTCTCCTGATAGGAAAGATTGCTTGTGCAATCCTTGCAGATGGACTGTAGCCTACGCAAAACAGGATGATAGCCTAAGTTACAAACTTATGAAATAGGAAATAAATGCTTAATATAAAACAAGGGACAGATTTACTAGGCAAGGCAAGGCAATTTTATTTGTATAGCACATTTCATACACAATGGTAATTCAAAGTGCTTTACATAAAGAAGAAGAATAATAAAAATAGAACATAAGGAATAGAAATAACAGTAAAAACAGAGAAATTTTGCTATCTGGATGAATGAGCTAGGAAGTCTTAGGCAGTTTTTTGTTGTTGTTGTTGTCGTCCGTCAGAGTGGATTTAAACGGATCTATCCATCAGAGCAGGTCTGAATGGATCTTCCTCACACGACAGGACTGCTACCTGTTAATGCACTTCAAACTGATAAAGTTTCAATCTCCCTTTTTGCCAAGACACCCCAAACTGCACCACACAGCCCTAATCCCCCTTCCGGAGATATCTTATCTATGCAACGCAGTTCAAATTTCCCCTTTGGAAAGTGTCCTGACTGTAATCCAGAGATATCTTAACCATGCACTACAGCTCAAATTTCCCCATGGTTTGTCCCCTTATCCAAATTTACCAAATTTTAACCTGATCACAAATGCTTTCTTCCTAATTCTCCCAGCTCTTTCAACCAATAGCAATATTTAAAATGCATTAAAAGTCAGAATAACAAGATGATACATAAAAGATATAAAAATGAAATAAAAACAGGAAAAGGAATTAAAAGAATAAAAAGATAATACGTATAAAATAAAATGCAAACAGTTCGGACATAGCACAGTGCTCAATCAACAAATGCATAGATAAAAAGATGTGTTTTGAGTCTGGATTTGAATGTGGCTACTGTTGGAGCACACCTGATCTCTTATGGAAGCTGGTTCCAGCTGCGGCTGGTGTAACAGCTAAAAGCAGACTCTCCTTGCTTTGAGTGAACCCTTGGTATTTCTAAATGACTTGATCCTGATGATCTGAGTGATCTGTTAGGTTTATATTCTATGAGCATATCTGCAATGTATTGAGGTCCTAGGCCATTGAGTGATTTATAAACAAGTAACAGTACTTTAAAATCAATTCTAAATGCAACTGGAAGCCAGTGCAAGGACCTGAGGACTGGTGTGATGTGTTCATGTTTTCTGGTTCTGCTCAGAATCCTGGCAGCAGCATTCTGTACGAGCTGCAGCTGTCTTATGGTCTTAAGGCCAATGAGGAGCCCATTACAATAATCCACCCTGCTGGTGATGAAAGCATGAACAAGTTTCTCTAAGTCTTGATTGGAGACAAAGCATCTAATTCTTGCAATATTTTTGAGATGTTAATATGCTGATTTAGTTACTGTCTTTACATGGCTACTGAAACTCAAGATTCCTGACTTGATTTTTAATTGTTTGACCCCTAGAGTGAAGTACGTGTTCACTTTGAGAACTTCATCTTTGTTTCCAAACGCAATGACTTCAGTTTTGTCTTTGTTTAACTGAAGGAAGTTTAGGCACATCCAATTTTTAATTTCATCAATGCACTGGCACAGGGAGTCAATGGGGCTGTAGTCGTTAGGTGATAGGGCTGGGTAAATCTGGGTATCATCTGCATAGCTGTGATATGCAATTTGGTTCTTTCTCATTATTTGGCTCAGTGGCAGCATATATAGGTTGAACAGGAGGGGTGCGAGTATTGAACCTTGAGGGACTCCGCATGTCATGGATGTCCACTCAGACTTATGGTCACCGATACTCACATAATAACCTCTCCCTTCTAAGTATGACCTGAACTATTTAAGGACCATCCCAGAAAGCCCAACCCAGTTTTCCAGCCTGTCAAGAAGTATGTTGTGATCAAAAGTGTCAAATGCAGCACTGAGATCGAGAAGAACCAGCACTGATAATTTACCTGTATCTGTGTTTAGGCGAATATCATTTATTATCTTTATGAGTGCTGTCTCAGTGCTGTGATGCGGTCGGAAACCAGATTGAAAGTTGTCAAAATATCCATTCAAGCTTAAGAATTTGTTCAGCTGATTGAAAACAACTTTTTCAATGATCTTGCCTATGAAAGGAAGATTTGAGACTGGTCTGTAGTTGCTCAATATGGTGTTATTCAGATTGCTCTTTTTCAGGAGGGGCTTAACAACTGCAGTTTTCAGGCATTTTGGAAAAGTCCCAGAGAGAAGTGAGGCATTTACCACTTCTAGGAGATCTGCTTCTAAACAGTTAAACACGCTTTTGAAAAAAGATGTGGGAAGTGTGTCAAGGGCGCAGGTTGATGTTTTAAGGTGCTGTACTGTTTCATCCAAAATTTTACCATCAATAGCTTCGAAAACAGACATAATAGCTGCTTTCTGAGGTTGTGATCTGATCTGTTTTACCCCAGTGCAGCTCAAGGATGTGCTGATCGCCTTTCTGATATTATTAATTTTCTCAGAGAAGAAGGAAGCAAACTCACAGCATTTGCTGTCTGAGAGCATTTCACTGGGAATCTGACTTGGGGGGTTTGTTAGTCTCTCTACAGTAGCAAAAAGAGTACGGGTGTTGTTTAAGTTTCTGTTTATAATATTTGAGAAGAAGGTCTGTCTAGCTTTGCCTAGTTCCACATTGAAAGCATGAAGGATATCTTTATAGATGTTATAATGGATTTCGAGTTTTGTCTTTCGCCACATGCGCTCAGCTTTTCTGCATTGTCTTTTCATATTTTGCACTGCTGTTGAGTTTCTCCACGGTGCTTTTTGTCTGCCACTTTTCTTCCTGACTTTCACAGGAGCGATGTTATCAATAACGTTCGGTACTTTTGAGTTAAAAGAATCAAGGAGAAAATCAACAGAGTCTGCAGATATGCTTGGTGTTAAAGATATAGCCTTCATAAACAGTGCACTAGTATTCTCATTTAAGCATCGCTTTTTGACCGAGACAGATCTAGCTTCAACAGTTGGAGAGATCAATATATCAAAGAAAATATAGAAATGATCAGATAGCGCTACATCCTTAATGACAATGGATGAAATGTTTAGACCATGTTGAGTCAGATCAAAAGTATTCAAAACAGTTATGATTTCTTTTGCCATATTGGATTCTGCATTTTCTATGTGGATGTTAAAGTCCCCAGTAATAGCAAAACAGTCAAACTCAGAGGAAATTGCTGATAACAGTTCTGTAAAGTCCTCCACAAAGGCTGGAGAGTATTTTGGAGGCCTGTAAATAACTATAAGTAGAATGCGAGGAGCACCTTTTAACACAATACCCAAGTATTCGAAAGACAAGTAATCACCAAATGACACTTGCTTGCATTGATAGACATCTTTAAATAGAGCAGCAACACCTCCACCTCTCCTAACAGCTCTGCAGACACTCATAAAAGTAAAGTTAGGAGGGGCTGTTTCATTCAGGATTGTTGAACTGCAACTGTCCTCAAGCCATGTTTCATTTAGAAGCATAAAATCTAGGTTGTTTGTGGTTATAAAGTCATTGACTAGAAGTGATTTATTTTTAAGTGAACAGATGTTTAAAAGTGCTAACTTAACAGTCTTACTTTCTGTCTCTACAGTAATCTTAGTTTTACGTGTAATAGGCAGCAGATTAAATGGGTTTGCCAAACGGTTTGAGAAGGCCTTAGGCTTTCTATCATGTAATAAAACAGAAATAGAGAAAGCAACAGGCACACTGGGTTCCTGCATGTTCTGTAAACATTTGATAAAGTCACTGTTATCATAGCGGGGACCCGACACACATCACTGAGAGCTGTTATCGGTTGTTTTTGGTTCACCTAGAACAGATGGAGGAGGGTGAGGGCCCTGGTGTTGTGGCAGGGGCCGAAGAGCTCTCGCAGGAGGAGGGGGTGGCCGAGTTGGGCCCATAGGCTTTGGTGGTTTCGGGGCTTGACGCTTTTTTGTTGATATCTGGGGGCTTGCAGCAAAAGAGTGGGAGAGTTTGGTTCCAGCATACACCATTTCCTCCATTTTCTCTGAGAAGCACAGAAGAGGTGATGCTGGAGAGAGGGATAATGTGTCCGGTGAGAGGGGCTGTTGCTCTGGTGTTACCGGAGGCTGTAATATGTTGTCCTGGCTTCCCTGGCTGTTTTCCCGAAAGTCGTCCTTGGGTGCTGAATCTTGGAGCAGTTCTAACACGTCACTGTCTCTCGGTGAGCTCTGTGGGCAGGGCTCAGTCAGGATTGTGCCGTGAACAGTGGTTGTTGTGGCTGCGCTGTGTTATCATTGACCTTGTGGGATGTGTCAACCGCATGTCCATTCAGGTGCTGAAATGAAGTCCTGTGGTCAGTTGTACTCTGTCCAGGTGTGTTTGTGCCATTCAGATTGAGTGGATTTGCACACACTGCTGAAGGATGATGGAGGGAGAAGTAGATATTGTCCTTTAGCACTCTTGAGCCCAGTTTGTTTGGGTGCAGGCCATCATGAGTGAACAGTTGTCTCTGACTCCAGAACAGATTGAAGTTGTCGATGAAATTCAGTCCTTTTAAGTTGCAGGTTTTTTGCAGCCATGTGTTAAGCCCAAGCAACCGTGTAAATCTATTTGTTCCTCTTGCTGGGAGTGGTCCACTGATGAACGACTGAACTTTTAGTCCTCTAAGCATTTCAAAAAGTTCATTGAAATCCCTTTTAAGGAGTTCTGACTGCTCCTTCCAAATATCATTCTTCCCCACATGGATGATTAGTCGATTTGCAGTCTTATATTTCATCAGAATGCTCTTAAGTTCCCTGTTTACATTGGAAACTGTTGCTTGTGGAAGGCAGCATGTAGTTGTATCCCTGCTGCTAATGTTTCTGATAATAGTCACCCACTATCAGAGTCCTGGGCTTGGCTTCTCTAAGAGCCGAGTGCCGCTGTCTGCTCGACCTTGAGCGACAGTTAGCATCGGTGTTAGCTGCTGGCTGATTTGATCTGTGTCCGATCATGTTTGGGGATTCCATACCCACATTCATCATGTCTGGAGATTCCTCACCCACATTCATTAACACTTCAAATCTGTTCTCCAGATGTATTGGCAGTGGTAGGGAGCTAGTGTTTGGGGTAGAGGATGCTACTGCATTAATATGTGATACTCGTGACAATCTGATGTCTCGAGTCCCTTTGGGTCTCGCTCCCTGTGTGTGCCATCGATTAATATGTCGATCAGTTTCGGCACTCAGTACGGTCTGTTTAGGGGCATTAGATTCATGGGACTCACCGACTGTGTGCTGAGGATGTCCATGACGAAGCTCTGTTGTGTGTTCCGTCTGGTTTGGTAGTCCCGCAAGTAACTTTGTTTCAAGAACTGCAATCCTTTGTAGAAGTCTGTGGCAGTTTGTGCAGCAGGTAGATTCTTCAACCAGAGGAGGCATATTATTTCTAATCCTTTTGGATGTAGGCAGCTGTGTTTTCCCTTCTCCGGAATGTAAGCTGATGGCTGCCGTCAGTGGGAGGCTGGTTGGATAAAAAAATCCCCTTTTTTGTAGCAATTCTTCCAGGTAAAATGATTGTTGGTGCCAAGATTTGTCGTTTGTCGTTTGAGCACTGTGCTGATTTGCTGTAGTTAAAATTAGGAGATAAAATATAAAAGCAATAGAGCAAAGCGCGGAGCTGTAAGCAAGAGCGTCCGAACAGTAGCGAAGCAAGAAGCAGGGTGTATTAGGCATATTACTTGTTAGGCCTAAACTCCCGCATGTTCAGCTGTGATGGTCAAAGATCCAGTTTGATGATCCACTTTCAGTCTCTCTGAATCTCCCATCGTCGTATACAGCGATGTTACGTTGATTTCAGTGTTTTCAGCTGTAAACCTCCATTGAATCACATCATCATCCATCATTTCAGTGTGTAAAGTGACTGAATCTCCCTCCATCACTGACTCCACATCATCTGTGTCACCAAACAGATGAGATAAGACTTTTAAATAGCCTAACTTAAATAACGAACTCGCTGTGAGTGCTGAAGCTGACTTCTGCTGATGAAACTACAAATATAGCCTATTCAGTAAACTGGTCTTTCATTTTTTTTTTAATTCTGACTCTTGGTGTTCATTCATTGAAGTTATTGACTATTTCCCTTCAGCCGCCTGCATATCATATTTTGTCTCGTTTTAAGTAAAATTAGGCTGTAGCTCGATGTCTATGTTACTATGATTGAAAAGAAGTGTTTGTGTTTTAACAACCTGGAAAATCTGTGAATACACTGCCCTCCAAAAGATTGGAAACGCCTTAAAAAGTGGGGGTTTGGACAATATTGGCATGAATTCTTTTTAATTTGCGATAATTTTGCACTGATAAAGGACAACACAAACTACAAAAACATATTTTATTACATAAACAGTTAATACATAGAAAAAAACTTAAAATTTCGTTTCATCAAAATACCCACCATTAGCAGCTATTACAGCTCTGCATAATCTGAGCATCCGAGCAGTCAGTTTATTTGAACATTGACTTGATATATTACTCCAAGCCTCCTGAAGGATTGCCCAAAGACGATTCACACTGGTTGGACACTTCTTATGGACATCACGGTCCAGTTCCTCCCATAGTAGCTCAATTGGGTTGAGGTTGGGTGATTGGGGAGGCCATTCCATGACAGACATGATGCCAGCTGACTGTTTCCTCTCCAAATAGGATTTGCTTGGTAGTGTCCTTGGGGTCAATGTCTTGTTGGAAGGTGAAGCTGTGACCAATAAGTCACTGACCAGAAGGAACAGTATGTCGTTGCAAAATGCTGTGGTATCCATGCTGGTTCATTATTCCTTGGACATGATACAGGTCACCAACTTTTCCTGCTCCAAAACAGCCCCAGACCATCAAACTACCACCACCACAGTGGATGTGATACAGGCATCTAACATCTTTTCACCAATTCTATGTCTCACGTAAAATCATCTCTTTGAGCCAAAAACTTCAAATTTGGATTCATCCATCCAGAGCACCTTCATCCGATCATCTGCTGTCCAGTTTCTGTGCTTCTTTGCCCACTGCAGTCTATTTTTCATGTTTGATCTTAGCAGTGGTTTCTTAGCTGATATTCTGACCATGTTGTCAAGAAACACATGGAAACTCTCTATAAAATGGGACAAACAAGTCATTTGATTGGCAAGAGCTATTCGGAAACTGTCTGACCTAAATTGGGTTCCAATTGGTTCATTGTATTCTAAACTTAATTGGCAATCAATTATTGAAGCTATTAAGGTGTGCTGAGCCAAAAATCTTTTACAAACCTGGGCCAAGTTTAAACCAGTAACCAGGCATCACAGCTGGCAAAGGAGCATGTCTGACTTTGACATATATACAGTTGCAAGAAAAAGAATGTGAACCACTTGCAGAATCTGTGAAAATGTGAATAATTTTAATAAAATAAGAGGGATCATACAAAATGCATGTTATTTTTTATTTAGTACTGTCCTGAGTAAGATATTTTACATAAAAGATGGTTACATTTAGTTCACAAGACAAAACAATAGCTTAATTTATTAAAATATCTCCATTCAAAAGTATGTAAATCATTGGTTCTCAATACTGTGTGTGGTTACCTGATGATCCACAACTGTTTTTTGTTTTGTTTTGTTTTTTGTGATGGTTGTCCATGAGTCCCTTGTTTGTCCTGAGCAGTTAAACTGAGCTCTGTTCTTCAGAAAAATCCTCCAGGTCCTGCAGATTTTTCAGTTTTCTAGCATTTTTTTTTTTTTTTTTTTTTTTTTTTTGCATATTTGAACTCTTTCCAGCTGTGAGTAAATGATTTTGAGATCCGTCTTTTCACACTGAGGACAATCCTTCGATGCAGCCTTCAAATGAAACCTCCGGAAGACGCAGCCTCCGAAAGGAGACGCATTAATGTCCAAATATATTTAGTTCATCCAACTCTTGAGAAAGATCCGACTCATTAGAATCGCGAATCAGAGAGTTCATTCCTAGTGACGCAGGTGGTGGTGATCAACAAACATGGCAGCGCTCATGTATAACGTGGGTCGTGGATTTGTCATTTTCGGGGAACATAGTTCATTATTTAGAGGACATAACCAGATCTTGGTGAATTCGAGGCGATATGTCCGAGGACTCCGGCGGAGACCCGTGGCGGTCTTGTATCCTGATGGTAAACGAGAGACATTTATTAAATCAAATGACGCAGCTGATAAAATGAATCAAAAGCTGTTCAAACTAAAAGGCAAAAACCTCTCTGAGAGTGATAAGAAATACTGCACAGAGAAAGTCTCTGAGAGAGCTGGCAACAGGAAGCGGAGCGGTCATGTCTCTGAATGTGCAGAAGAGTCTCACATGATGGACAGACTCGGTGGACTGCGCTATGAAAAGGCCCCTGCTGGAGATAACAGACTCGCGTGAGTACACATATTATTAGGAAATGCCACCAATTCATCTGCATTCTTGCAAAATACATCACTTGAGTTTTGAATGGCACGATATCTGCTTAGGTCAGTTGTTATCTACATTTAATAGAGGAGCACCAGATATATGTAGATCTCTGTTAAAGGGGTAGTTCACCCAAAAATGAAAATACAGAAAAGGAGAAAATAAAATCTATGGAAGTCACTGGGGCCCTTCAACTGTTTGGTTACAAATATTCTTCAAAATATATTCTTTTGTATTCAGCATAAGAAAGAATATGTAGGTTTGGAACAACTTGAGGGGGAGGAAATGGTGACAGAAATTTAATTTTTGGGTGAACTATCCCTTTAAATCTGCACTGAGGAAGAACATTGTTTTACATACAAATACAGGATACATCTTTTCTTTTCAGAGTGGATGCTTTCCTAGCACAGGTGAAGTCTTGTGTATAAAGTTCCCTGCTAAATCTGTCCAGTCAGCTTTAACCCTTATAGGGTCTTTTTGGGGTCTTTCAAACAACGTTTGCTAAAATAATTAAAAAAATTGTTCTCTTTGTCCAAATGACATGAAACTTTGTATAGTTGTTAACACTTTCTAGATCTACAAATAAAAATAAATATCTTGTTTTTATGTTAGTGTAAAAAAAAAAAAAAAAGGAGAAGTAATTTTCCAGGTCAGTTTTGACTTGGTCGAACATAAGCTTATGAAATAAACTTTTTACCATGTTATTACTACACTTACCACTTTTTATTAAAAAATCTGAAGGTCTTTTAAATTTCATATAATGCTTGAACTCTAGCAAAACTAGCATGACTCAAGAATTGTTTTTAGCAATATTTATGATAATTTTATGAAATTTATGAGAACATATAATATGGATTATCCATTTAAATCAATGGATTTAATTAAATTAATTTGAGCTCATAACTCATGACTGCTCAAAAACAACCCAAATGCATGAAAACTACATATTTTCTAACAACTTAAAGGGATAGTTCACCCCAAAATGAAAATTATTCCATGATTTACTCACCCTCAAGCCGTCCTAGGTGTATATGACTATCTTCTTTCAGATAAACACAATGGATATTTTTCTTACAAAAACGCATTGCTTCACTTCGCTTCAGAAGGCCTTTATTAACCCCCTAAAAATGTGTGTTAGATATGGGAAAGGGGTTAAATGTATTTTGGAGTGATATCTTGTTTTTACGTTAGTGTAAAAAAAAAAAAAAAAAAAAAAATCTCCAGAGACCCCAGGCAACAAAATAATTGTTTTTTAAAAAAAAAACAAATGTAATTTTACTCTGTTTATTAATGTTTTTACTTCATATCTGTGCAGTTTTTGGAGGATTTATCATATGTTTTAAATTTATATAAATAAATAAATAAATATTTTGTTGGATAGGTTTTTATACAAAAAGACCCACATTTTATAAAAGACCCACATTTCTAACTTTCATTCATGGGGATAACATGGATAATTTGACATGGTTTAGTGTAAGATTTTTGCCCAGCTTTTGGAAAATGCAGTTTTAAAAGTAAAAAATTATCATTTTTATCCAGTAGATGGCTGCAGAGCTCCACTATTGGCTATGTGTTATTTGACTAACTGAAAGACATCTTTTCACAAGTTTTTCCAGTCGGATTTATATAAACATATTATGAAATCACAATGATGACAATAAAAATTACTTTTTGTCAGTTTAGCATTTTTTTTTTTTTTACTGAAAAAAATAAGTTTTTCAATAATGTTGATTTTGAGGATGAATTTTGTCCATTTTCTAAGCAGGGTCTCATCATATTGTAACAATATTGAAAAACAGATTATTTTTTTTTATTACAAAAAATGCTAAACTTTGACAAAAAGTAACTTTTATTGTTATAATTGTGATTTCATAATATTTAGATATAAATCCAACTGAAAAATACTCGAGAAAAGATGACTTTCAGTTAGTCAAATAGCACATAGCAAATAGTGGAGCTCTGCAGCCATCTACTGGTTAAAGTGATAATTTTTTTACTTTTAAAACTGCAAAGACCCTGAGTGTACACCCCAAATGAAGACCGCACAAGGGTTAAATTATAAATCATTAGTAGAGATATTAGGTAAACACATGAACTGGAAGATGGAGTTTGCGCTACTTCATTAACATTTGGTTATTTTTTTATCAAAGAAAACGTCAACAATCATGTCGTTGTCCCCTCAGGAAGGTGTCCAGTGTGGCCCGCTCCAGAGCGTTTCGGGAAAAGGAAGGTAAGGTGCTGCTGGAGGGCAGGCGTCTGATCTGTGACGCTCTGTCTGCTGGAGCGTCTCCCCAGACGCTTTTCTTCAGTGCGGTGGAGCGACTGCAGGAGCTTCCTCTAGATAAACTACAGCAGGCCAAGCTCATCAAGGTCAAATATGAAGACATGAAGACCTGGTCTGACCTGGTCACTCCTCAGGGTGTTATAGGTCAGTTGCCGAATCTCTTATAAACCCAGTTTACTTCTAAATGTTTATAACACAACTCAAATCACACTGTTTCTGTCAAATCACAGCTATATTTTCAAAACCTGATGCCTCTCGCCTGGCATTTCCAAAAGACTCGCGTCGCCAGTCTGTGCCTTTGTTCCTGTTATGTGACAATGTACGTGACGCTGGGAACCTAGGGACTATTTTACGCTGTGCAGCAGCTGCTGGTTGTGACCGTGTTCTTCTAACCAAAGGTATGGACTATGTTTAAATGAGAACAGATTTTTGTTGAATAGGGACATGTAACGCTTATGACGCATACAAAATGCAGCCTATTTTTGCAATCCAGGTCAGTTTTGACTTGGTCGAACATAAGCTTATGAAATAGTCATAACTTTTTACCATGCTATTACTACACTTACCATTTTTTTATTAAAAAATTTGAAGTTCTTTTAAATTTCATATAATGCTTGAACTCTAGCAAAACTAGCGTGACTCAAGAATTGTTTTTAGCAATATTTATGATGATTTTTATTTGAATATATAATTTTATGAAATTTATGAGAACATATAATATGGATTATCCATTTAAATCAATGGATTTAATTAGATTAATTTGAGTTTATAACTCATGACTGCTCAAAAACAATCCAAATGCATGAAAACTACATATTTTCTAACAACTTAAAGGGATAGTTCACCCAAAAATGAAAATTACTCCATGATTTACTCACCCTCAAGCCATCCTAGGTGTATATGACTATCTTCTTTCAGATAAACACAATGGATATTTTTCTTACAAAAACGCATCACTTCGCTTCAGAAGGCCTTTATTAACCCAATGGAGTCGTATGGATTATTTTTTATAATGGATTGATGAATTTTTTGGGCTTCAAAATCTGGCCCCCCCCTTCACTACTATTATAAAGCTTGGAAGAGCCAGGATATTTTTAAATATATCTCCGATTGTGTTTATCTGAAAGAAGACACCTAGGATGGCTCGAGGGTGAGTAAATCATGGTATAATTTTCATTTTTGCGTGAACTATCCCTTTAAATATACCATAGAATTTTTTCAAACAAACTTTATTCTTTTAAGTTGAATAAACATTCTTATTAATGATGATTTACTTTTTCCAAATTTGGCTTTTAAACTTTTGCTCTACACGCTTATGGGCCGTATTTAATTTAATATAGATTTGTGACTTACCTTTGTTGTCTGTTTATAGTGTGTTTTTGCATGCAAAATTATGTTTGCCAGCCAAATTCAGTCCTAAAAATGTGTGTGAGATATGGGAACGGGGTTAAATGTATTTTGGAGACAAATCTAGATGTACAAAAAGGCCCAAGAAACTGTATTATATGTGTGAAGTCACACTCTATCCATGTCAAAATTTCCATTTCAAATAGTTTATATCTTTTTTTAAAAAAATCCATAAAAATTAAATGTGTATTTTGGTAGTCTTCACACATCACACATTTTCAAAGTTTGGTTCCCATACTAAATACTTACCAATTTAAACTTTTTTTTTAAATTTTTTTTTGAATGAATGAAATGAACTGAACTGAATGCATGATAAACACACACACACACAAACACACACACACAAACACACACACACACACACACATTATATATATATATATATATATATATATATATATATATATATATATATATGTAATAAGCACTGGCTGTTTTTTTTTTTGTTTTTTGTTTTCAGGTTGTGTGGATGCCTGGGAGCCCAAGGTTCTACGGGCAGCAATGGGAGCTCATTTCCGCCTTCCGGTCTTTCCTAATTTGGACTGGGATGACATTTCTAAGCACTTACCAAAGGATGTGATTGTTCATGTAGCGGATAACTGTAGCAGTTTTACAAAAGACCCTGCATCAGCTCCAGTTTCAGGACAAATAGAAAATGTTACTTCTGATGAATACAGTGAAAGTGACTCTGATGAAGAGTCCGATGATGAACTTTCACTGCCGTGTGTGAAGCCTCAGGTGTACCATGAGAGTTGGGCTCAGAGGAGCACGGCCCTGGTGATTGGCGGAGAGGCACGTGGACTGAGTTTGGAGGCTCTTCGATTGGCTGAGGAAACAGAGGGTAGAAGGCTCTTTGTGCCCATGGCTCCAGGAGTGGAGAGCCTGAACTCTGCAATGGCTGCTAGTATACTGCTGTTTGAAGGCAGACGGCAACTTCTGATGTTGTCTGAAAAAACACGCAGAAGAGCAAGATCTAAAATGTTCTAATGACTGTTTTTCTTGTAATGTATAAAACAAAGATATTTCAGCAATAATGTCCAGTTCTTTTAATGCCAATTTTCACCGCACTGACAGATGGCGACGAACACTTTGTTGGATCAGTGTTACCTCTGTTGCCGTCTGTCGGAGCTTGTTTTTGCCAGTTGAACATGCTGAATTGGATTTAGAACATCTCTGTTTTCAGAGCATACTGATGACTATATACTGGACAGTATATGCACATTACACTTTAAGTATGTCAAACAATATGCAACAATAAACATTTCAAATAGTAGCAGGCTATGCTACATTGTCACATGGAATCATTGCGTTCCATGTTTAATTAAGCAAGGTTATTTTGAAGTGAATTCCAATTTTGTGTGAAGATATTGGCCAATATTGATAATTATGATTATTACTGTTTTGTCTAAATTAATTATAAACAAAGCACTAAAATTCATTTTAAATACTAGTAAATTTAGCATTAAAATGTACAAGATGTTCAGTTTACAAAATTATTTAAATTAAATTCAAATTATTAGTGTTAGATGATGGCGAATATAATATTTGAGGGTATGTTTACACAACAATGTGCTAAAAATGGAAACTTTTTCCTTTGCGTTTTTCGAGTAAAGACCAAAATGTTGTCAAAATGATCCCTGTTCACACGTATCTGCGAAAACAACTAAAAACATTGTATTATGCTGCCACGCCAGTAGTTGGCTATAGACTAAACACGTAATACACGACGTCACCGTAATCACAAATTTGCGTTTTTGAGACGATAACGGTATCGTTTTCAAAAACTTGCACTTTGAAACCCGTTTTCAAAAGTTTGCGATTTCAGGCCCCCAAAAATGAAACAGCCAAAACACATAAAGTTTTCTGTTTTTAGACGGAAACATTTCTAAATGGTCTCATGCTTTGAAACCCTTAAGGCTAAAGTATCACTTTTTACGTGTACGCGAGGGTCAGCTTACAGTGCGCGTGACGCGAATTTCATCATCTGAATAGTAGGCGTGTACCGGCGTACTTATGAGCATGTAATTTTTTTTGCAGTAATTACTTTATCCACAAGGTGGCAACCGTGCCCTGGGGGCGTTGATTCACAAGGTAGTCTAAAAAAAACTGCATAAACAAAACAGACCCGTGTAGTGACAAATAGAGGGTATGCACGTGACGTCACCGTCGACCGTTAGGACTGCGGTCACGCCCACTGAGTGGCAAAAGATTGAGCGGCAGAATTGGTTTTCAGCATGAATGCCGCGAAAAACACACAAAACACATCGAAAACGGGAAAGAGCTTTGTGATTGACTGTATCTTTGACACAAAACCTGAGGTAACGTTATATATTTAAAAACTGCCAGAAAGCTACAGAAAAAAGCAAATCGATCACTGCAATCCACAGAAACAGCTGGACTCCAGCAGAGAAACTTGGATTTGCAGTTATCATTTTGTGTCGAAACAATGGATTTTGAGGTAAAATCATACCGTATATATTGTATTAATATATATTATGTTGACAACTAAACAATTAAATACTTTCCATCTTATATTCTGCATAATTGGGTGTTTTTAAATAAACAACACTGACAAAATCTATACTATAAAACTATATATGTTTTAGGGCTGGACAAAATGATGATATAACATTGATATAAGTGATTACTCGGATTTAAACCTACCTATATTGTAGTTATATAAAATATTCATAGGCAGATTTGCTTGATGTATTTCCCCGGCGTCAAATCAGGCACATATAAATATCAGGAAACACGACTCCTGGCTGCATGTCAATATCCATGGATTAGGTTTATTTGACAAGATGTAAGGAACAAATTCAATTCCAACCTTTAGTGTAATTCGTTTGTTTTACTCGTGTTTTCGCAGTTTCCTCTATTAAATCCAGTCATGCAGCAGGTTCTTTTGCCACTCAGTCCAGCTGAGGGAGCGCGTTCCGGCGGGAAAGTGACGTCGATGCATACCCAGAGATGACGTGTTTTTGTAGGCAAAACCCGGAAGCGAGTTAGCAGCATTTTAGGACTTGCGGTTCCATCACCCTAAAGTCTATGGGTTTTTTGAATGGATTTTTGCTAAATCGCCTGAAATAAGGTCTGTGGTTAACAAAGCCTCTAAATATTTTCACGTTTTGATCTATGACATAAAACACACCAGTTATAACCCGCTTGTGATTTTTTTAAACCTTTATTGTGTTATAAAAACGGCACTTGCTAACAAGTTGCTAAAAGGGACTGCTTCCTTTGGCGGGGACTTTAGACGTCATCATGACAAATAGGACATTTGGACAGCATTTCTCACGAAAAAGTGGATAGGTATTCATACACAGCGCAGATCATAATCAGCGAGCATGTTTTTAAATAAAGTTTGAGGAAGCTTGGCGGTGATGACGTTGATCCGCGACCATGGTGTGCTGTAGTCCGTTTATAGCCTACTGTTAGCCTTTTATACCTGACGACTTTATTTAGACTTCAAAATGTATAAATGTTGTGTTAACTTGTAAAGATTATCTTGATAGACTAAACGTGTAAGTGTCATAATCCGTTTTTTAAACACAGAGCTTATTTTTTGCGATTTTCCAAAAGTCTATGGGAAAAATGCATAGGCTTTCGATCGAGGGATCCCGTGCGCCGCTAACTTCCAGGTTGGCCTACAAAAACACGTCATCCCTGAGGTACTCTATTGGGTCCCACCCACGAAATCCCATTGATTTACAATTCCTACAAAATCATATGATAAATGCTGTTTCAACTACGTTATAATGACCATTTATCTCTGTATTAGTTAGCTTATGTACTAGCATAGCATACAGGTACCCGATTAGCCTGATAGTTTAGTTTACATGCATTTGCACTTACCCTTCATGTATTCACAATCATCTTTGTGTTAAATGTCCAGATATTTCAGTAGATAAAACGAATGACATTTAGTTATTCACTTAATTAATAATAATAATAGCCTATTAACAGTTAATCAAGGGTAAGAAATTACACTCGATTGGTTATATTATGCACTAATTTGTTTTCTTACACATTATATATTAAGCTATATGCGTATTTTAAATTTGTATATCAACTGATAGTTCACATAGACAGATGTATAGTGATTCAAGTAAATTAATTTGACATGAAACTGAGTAGTAGAGTAATACATATTATGAACATATCTCTATGTATAAAAAGAACACAGGTGTTTTAGACAGTGAGTTTTAATGCTATGACACAACCAAGTACAGACAGACCGTGTGCTTTAATTGGCTACATTTCATAAGGAAGCTTGCAATTAGATGCTGTTTATTGTGCCTTCAAATGACAGAGACCACTTTAATACAGGGGACCTTCACAGAAAATCCACTTAAATGTCATATTTGAGATGGGAACAGATCAGTCATTCAACAACATCAAATATCAACGAGGTGGGCCAAGTCCTTATAAGAATCAACCATAGACAACTGCATTAAAAATAAACAGCGGCAGCTACACAAAGAATAGATAGTGCCTTCTATACAAGGATATTAACATCAGCTTGTTCATGTATGCATATTTATCAGCACCCATAAGAAGAGAATCACAGCCGTACAGAACATATGGCCACGGATAATGTGCAGTGTCTGTGGAAAAATGATAATAATAATACATCTACCAAGCTACATTTATTCTAAGCTCTTGATTCTTGAAACAATATCCAAGGATAGAAGGAAATACTTGCTAAAAATCTTGATAAGAGCAAATCAGAACAACAAAGCCGTGTTCACTTGCAGCTGCAGGGTTCAATCTAATCTCTAAATGTGACAGCAAAAGACAGTCAACGTAAAAATCTGCATTTTACCATCAGCGCTGTAGTAAATGCAAGGCACCACAGGAAGAGGCGGCCGCTTCATGATGGAGGGGCACGTATTAAAAGAAGAAAAATGTCAATACAAAGTACGATTCTGTTCGAACAGTCTGACAGGGAGAGAAGGGAGAGCACGCCTGGAGGTCGAGGACCAGATGGAGGTTCGGGTAACGGTGCAGGGGAGTTTAGTGCAGTCCAGGACTTCAAATGGGCTCCGGTTTGAGCTTCTCAGCTAGAAAGTCATTAACAAACTGTTCTACCACAGCCGGTGTGATCTCCTCCACGTCTTTAACGTATTTGGCGCGAGCCGACATGTCCAGGATGGTGAGAAGAGGCGCGGCCTCAGGCAGGTTGGTGTAGTCCCGCAGGGAATCGCTCATATCATCCTGTCGGGAAATGAAAATGATATGAATATCATTGTCTGTGAAAAGCAAAATGACTAAATTGAGCCTGTGACTAGAGATGAATTGTGAGTATATGAGAAACATAAAAACTGCATTGAGGCCAGTCTAAAAAAAAAAAATCTCTTTTTCTCTCAAAACCAGCATGATGGCACAGACGGGGGAAGTTTCTTTTTACTCTCTCCTGAGCGGAGTTGAGAGCTCTTCTCACTCCCCATTGAGAGGAGGTCTCTGCTACAGCAGGGGAGGACCAGGAGGGGGTACAAAAACATCGCATCTCCCACCTTGTTGTTTCTGAGGCACTACAACCCCAGGAAACTTCAGAGAGATGAATCACACTGTGTGAGTGTGGAAAACATTCCCATTATTCCAGTTGGGGGGGATCCTAAATGTGTATTTGTGGGGTAACAAAGGCAAAGGCAGAGTGATTTTATTTTCTGAACGTCTTTAACAGTCTTAACCTCAAGCTGCAAACATAACATCTATATGGATGGATCATTCATGTCGTTGGACACGTTTTTCTTTTATATACTGATTTCTATAAACTAAATTTAAGAATAACTTGTATATCGTTTCTACTATTTCAAGATGAACATTTACTGCACTGAAGCAACAAAGGTTTACTTAATGATCTATACATCATTTTTTAATAGAAAAATCATGTTAAAATGTGAGTATAAAATAGGAGGATCAGGCCTTTGAGGAATGTTTATTTATGCATCTCAATCTCAATTTTATTTTGTAGTGATTTGTTGCCACAATAAAATCTACAGAGCTTTGATCATTTATATAAAGTAAAAAAAGAGTGACAAACTGATATGTATATAAAAGTTTGGAACATTTTATGTTTTTAAAAGAAGTTTCAAGTACATTTATTTAATTAAAAATACAGTCTGCAATACTGTTATAAAATCTCACTGATTTACATTACAAGCTATCAGAATTTCATCTTACCTTTTGGCCAGGATTATTTGATGAGAAATTCAGAAATATCAATAACTGCATCAAATTTAATTTTTTGCTTGGTTTGAGTATTTGAATAAAACTGAGGTGTTTTTTTACTGACCCCAAACTTTGAACGGTAGTGTATAATGCTTTGTAGGGAATCCTGAAAAAAAAAAAAGTACACAACTGTTTTCTTGTTCATATATCAAATATAATATAAAAACTTTGTCAAATATATTTAAATAGCAATTTACATTTTTACTGTATTTTAATTAAATAAATGATTTGAGCAGACGAAACTCTTTTAAAAACTTATATTTTGTCTAAGGGTTCAATAAACAGTTACATTTTAAATTTCATCTTACCTTTTGAGTTCCATTTTTCTGAGTATTTGAATAAAACTGAGGTGTTTTTTCCCTCCTTGTTCATATATCAAATATAATATAAAAACTGATTTTTAGTTTTCATATTTTGTCTAAGGGTTCAATAAACAGTTACATTTTAAAGAGTTCCATTTTTCTGACTGAATTTTCTGATGTCAGGCTTTAGAGGTTGATTTCAGGTTAAAAGTGCCTACTTTCTCCACCACAATAACACAATAGGCCATTTTGTCTAACACAAATTGATTATACTTATCCTTTTAAAAGTAAAACACAGTGAAAAACTACATATTAAAGGGTTAGTTCACCCAAAAATGAAAATTTCTGTCATTAATTACTCACCCTCATGTCGTTCCACACCAGTAAGACCTTCGTTCATCTTTGGAACACAAATTTATTTTTGATGAAATCCGATGGCTCAGTGAGGTCTTCATTGCCAGCAAGATAATTATCACTTTCAGATGTCCAAAACAAACATATTTAAAACAGTTCATGTGACTACAGTGGTTCAACCTTAAAATTATAAAGTGATGAGAATACTTTTTGTGCACCAAAAAACCCCCAAAATAATGACTTTTCAACAATATCCAGTAATGGGCGATTTCAAAACACTGCTTTATGAAGCTTCGAAGCTTTACAAATCTTTTGTTTCAAATCAGTGGTTCGGAGCGTGTATCAAACTGCCAAAGTCACGTGAACTGTTGAAATTGCAAAACACTTATGAAGTAACAAAGCCTGAAATCATGTGACTTTGGCGCTCCGAACCACTGATTCGTAACAAAAGATTCGTAAAGCTTCGAAGCAGTGTTTTGAAATCGTCCCTTACTAGATATTGTTGAAAAGTCGTTATTTTGGTTTTTTTTGGCGCACAAAAAGTATTCTTGTCACTTTATAATATTAAGGTTGAACCACTGTAGTCACATGAACTGATGTAAATATGTTTTTTTTGGACATCTGAAAGTGATTATCTTGCTGGCAATGAAGGCCATCGGATTTCATCAAAATATCTTAATTTGTGCTTTGAAGATGAACGAAGGTCTTACAGGGCGACATGAGGGTGAGTAATAAATGACATTATTTTCATTTTTGGGTGAACTAACCCTTTAACTTCACATGGAAGACATTATAATGCAATATGTATTTTTTTTCACCACAAGAGGGCAGTACAACAGTTTCGATGAGATCTCGGCTCATTTATTTCATCTCAAACTGGCTCGCAGTGAAACTATGAGCTATTCCACAGCAGTACATGGATTAAACCACACAATCAGATCTTGGGCCTGTAAAAGACTTGCTGTGCTGTTTTTGCTGCCTAAAAAGGACACGTATGGCAAACAGAAAAAGTTTGTGACCTCGACTTCAAACGAAACTACTGAGAGATGGAATAGCAGTTTTGTTACATTGAGGAAAACTTGATATTTGAATAGTCTAACATTATAGTTACTACCTAAAAAATACAAAATCAGCGACACATATGCAATATAAAGGGTGGTGAATCACTAATATAATTGCAGATTGGCCGTTTCCCATTTTATGAAACAGGAAATGTGGATCACATGTGGTCACTGGTGATTTTACCCATAATCACTTCCTTTTCCATGTTCCAGATGCATTCCACTGTCTGATCTGAGCTCACAACACACTGCAAATGATTAAATAGCTGCACCAGGAGAGACAATGACTGTCAAAATTTGACATATTACAACGTGTAAAGCTTGTTTCTGGGATTTGCGCTAAATGCGCCCTTGTAAAATTGTGAACAGATAAAGCTCAGCGAAAGCCGTCCATCAGCAGAAGCAAATACAGTGAGAAACAGAGTCTGTCAGTGTAACCCTTCCAGGCTTTTAGATATGAAAAGATTACATCTCTCAGGCTGTCTGCCTCTCAATGGAAAGCCATGCATCTTCTTTTGTGGAGCAGCTAACCTTGTGTAAACTGTTCTTCAACCCTGGCGGCCCTTTTACACACACACACACAGACACAGTCCCTCGCCGCCTCCAGCGCTGAGCTCTCCGTGCGGAGACAAAGGGTCAGCCTGTGGCTGCCTCCAGCTGCTAGCGTGATAAGGGCCAGTGTGTTTACCAAATTGCACCGGCCCTACAACGTGAAGTTTATTCTGCCTATTGTGGGCCTGTAGCATTCCATAAGCATTAGCCATCTGCTCATGCAAGCAGAGATAAGGCCGTCTGATTGGCCAGCTCACTACGAAGGGCCTGTGCTGATTGGTTATCTGAGAGAGCTCTGATCTGAACCCAAGAGTGTTCTAGCTGTGCACTGCACCAGAGTTCAAATAATCACACACTGGAAATAAAATAAAAGCCATCAGTGCAAGAATGCGTCTCCCGCTGCCAAGCTTTGTTTGACTATTTAGTCACTGATTAAAGGAATATAGTCAGTTAAATATATGTATTAAGCTCTATCGACAGCATTTGAGGTATGCTATTGATTAGCAAAGAAAAAAAAAAAATTGTCAACTGGATTATAAAACCAACAACAACAACAAACATTGGTGGACAAGTCCCCCTGTAGTCAATAATTTTATCCCTTAATACTCATCTTTGATCACCAAAATGACATAAAACGTTTTCTTCATGCCTTCATGCTTTAAAATATCTTGAATGTAACTCTACACCCTTGCTTCATTTATTATACGTGGATATATGAATATGCTAATTAGCCCCGCCTCCACTCACTCGGTCAACTTACTGAGGTAAACGCTGCGCAATGGCATCGCTTTTTACAACAGCGGCCACATAACGGTAATTAATATGATTAGCCTTTTGCTTGACTACCCGATATTTCATATCAACAGTAAAATATACCTAGCTTCTTTTGAGACTCCCTTGCTTCAGTGCGTCATAGTTAATTATATGCTAAAGTCCGCCGGCATGTTGACGTGTTTGGTTACCAGGTAGTTTGTGACGTCACAAACACCAGCGATTTCAAACTGCTTTTTTGAGACTGTCTTTGGTAAACTGCAGCAATGGTGTTGACTTATGAATTTGCACATGGTTTGTCTTAAAGCATATTAAAAACACCACATAGACATATAAACCACATTTAAAACTTGATTTTCACCACAGGGTGACTTGAACGTTTTTTAAAGAAGTCTCTTATGCTCACCAAAGCTGCATTTATTTGTTCAAAAATACAGTAAAAACAGTAATATTGTGATATTTTAAAATGTCTTTTTTTTCCTGTGATGGCAAAGATGAATTGTCAGCAGTCATTACTCCAGTCTTCAGTGTCACATGATCCTTCAGAAATTATTCTAATATGCTGATTTGCTGATCAAGAAACATTTCTTATTATTATTAGCATTGACAACAGTTGTGCTACTTAATATCTATGTGGAAAGAAACTGTAATAAATTGTTTTTTTCAGGATTTTTTGATTAATAGAAAGTTCCAAAATACAGCATTTATTTGATATTGAAATCTTTTGTGACATTATAAATGTCTTTACTGTCAGTTTTGATCAATTTAATTCGTCCTTACTGAATAATAATACTTTTTACGAACCTAAAACCCTTGAATGAAAGTACACACACACACACAATAATAGTGTTAACATGTATTAAATCCCATCTTCAACACTTCAACATAATTGATTTAGTTTACTTGTGAAAGAATTCCACATACTTTCTTCAAAATAGCTGCTCATTGAAACATGAAGTGTTAAGGGTTCAGGATAACAGGCCATTTTCAGCCTCTGAACACACACTTACTGTCTTCTAGACTCTGAGATCCTACAGCTGCTCTGGCCCTTAACAGGCTACAGAGTTTCTTACACTGCATCTCATTTTCCTTTATTTCTTCACTCACAATCTGCTCTGATTTGACAGTGCTGGCCTGTACACATGAAGTTAATCCTTGATACTGATTTGCAGTACATTTCTGGACTATGTTAAAAGTGAAATAATGTGTTGAGTTACGCAATGAATGAATAAATGAATAAATAAAGGCCTGTTGAAAATTTGCTCCATATAATGACCTTACATTAAAGAAATACTCTGTCTTCAATACAGGTTAAATTATCAAAATAAGTGACTTGCTGTCAGTTACCACAGGAAATCATTTTGGCCCTCAGTCATTTACAGTAATTTATTACAATGGGACAAAGCCTAAGGGGCAAGTCATTTTGCCAGGATAAACATTAAAATACACAAAAGTATTGCCACAAGACTTTAAGGTGTTAACGTGAGAAATTAACATAACTTGTATAATAATATGTATTATCACTTAAAAATACAAAAAAAAAAAAAAAACATCACAAAGCAAAAAAACAACACGAAACAAAGAAAAAAAAAAAAGTAAAGCAAAGCCAAACAAAATGAAAAACAAAACAAATAACAAAAAATAAAACAAAAATGCAATAAAAAAAACAAAACACAGCAAAACAAAAAGCATAACAGTAAAAGCAAAAAACAACAACAAAGCAAAACAAAAACACAGCACACAGCAAAGAAACAAAACAACACAATAAAGCAAAAAAGCAAAGCCAAACAAAATGAAAAACAAAACGAATAACAAAAAAAAATAAAACAACATGGCAAAACAAAACAAAACACAAAAAAACAAAACAAAGCAAAGCCAAACTAAACAAAACTACAGCAAAACAAAATAACAGGGTAAAGTAAAAAACAAAACAAAGCAAAAAAAAAGAAAGAAGCAAAGCCAAACAAAACAAATACAGTAACAAAACAAAAAACAAAAGTAGTATAGTAAGGAAGTACACAGGGCAAGGCACTTTGAGGGATTAAAATGTAAAATTAAGATGTTGGTAAATGTGTAACGTAGAGCTCGGTTAGACGTGCACAGCTAAAAAACATGTGCGGGGAATGCCTGAAACTCAAACCATGGCATAGCGAAATGCCATCCTGAAGATCTGCCATTTCTGGGCGTGCCTCACACAAAGAAAGACTGAACGGTGGCAAAAAAAGTTAAATTGAGAAGGGGAAAAGGAAAGAAAGGGATGGCTAATCGTCTATTAATTACGGCTGCCGTCGCTCTCTACATGACTTCCGCAAAGGTCACAAAGAGAAAACAGGAGATTTAAGAGTTATGAAAATGTTGGCTTTTCTCCCTCTTGGCATGCAGGCTTGAAAGACGAAGAGGTGATCAGGGAGATGAAAAAAGCGAGGGAGGGAGGGGGAGAGAGAAGGGCACAGCTGTTTTGGCACCCTCCGGGTTTGAGGCTTTTGCTACATGTGCTTGCCATTCAACTGCAGCTCCTTTTATTTACTGCATGTACATGTTGGTGATTGCAGGCCGCCCTCCCGAAGGATTGTTTTACACAAATATACAGAAACAGATGGCACATCACACTTATGTGTGAAAGCAAGCAAACATTCAAACATTCATTGTTGTGGAAGAGAAGAAAAAAAAAAAAGATTTTAAAAAAATCTTAATAAACCCTTAAAGGAACTTGTTACGTCCCGTTAGTTAGATGTTATTTGTCTAGGAATATTATTAGACATAACAAAATAGTCACATGTGTGTGTAATGGCAATAACGGGAAGGCAGTAATAAATCTGTCATTATTTATTCACCTCCATGTCTTTTCAAACATTAAATACTTTTTATGTAAAGGAATTTGCACTGGAATAATGTACCGTTAACTCATTTTCCATGCATTATAATGAATGGTTACTGGAGCTTTCAAGCTTCAAAAATGACTCAAAAGGCTCATAAAAGTAGTCCATATGAGTTATTCAGTTCATAATACAAGTCTTCTGAAGTCACATGACGCTTTGTGTGATAAACAGACCAAGATATAAATCATTATTCAATAATAATCTTGCCCTCCAGTAAGCTGTTACCCGCTGCGGATCAAGTCATTGAGCTGAACTAGAGAACTGAATCAGTTTGATTCATGAACAAATCATTTAGACCAATTATGTGAACTCATTCATTAATAGATCCAAAAGAACCATTCATGTATATTATATCAGCGTTGTTACTGTTAATTAAATAATTAATTATAATTGAAATAAAACTGAAATAAAATATAAATTATATGAAACGTTTTTAAGCAAAACGTAAAATTTTTAAAACTTAAACTAAAATAAAAAACAAATATAAAAATAAAAGTGAACCCTTTCACACACACATATTGACAAACGTACCTCTCCAGCTACAAAAAAGAGCAGGGGCGTCTCCTCCTCCTTGGCTTTGTACTTGGCCATGATCTTCTCTGCAATTGGTTGGATGAGCTCCTTGGCTGGCTCCAGCTCTCCCTCTTCCTCAGCGTCTAAAAGAGAGATTAAAACAGCGAGATGAGAGAGAAAAAAGGCATGATGTGTTAGAAAGATGAATGAGCATAGTACTTAAAAAAGGGAGGTGAAGAGTCAATAGGCTTTGAGTGCTCCTCTGCAGTGATCTCAAAAGAAAGAAGAGAAGAATCATCTCACCTACGAACAGCACGAGACAGGGCCCTTCATGCAGCTGCACGGCGTTGGATTCGCTGAGCTCCAGGACGGGTCGTGGGTGCCACGGGAAGAGCCGACAGTCGGGGTCATTGAGAATCTCCACTCGCCCCTGTCGCGTGATCATGTGACCCTCTGTGTCCAGCAAAATCAGTGTGGGGATACCTGGAGAAAGTTAAAATTAAAAAACTGTATATAAATTTATATAAATAACGTTTATTCATATAAATCTGTTTTTGTCCCTACCAACCACGGCAAGCGAGATAACCGTGAAATCTCACTGGTGTAAAATCACCTTCTTTTTTACACTGCTATATACTAAACATATAGCACTCTACTAGACATAACAATGTTTTCTGAAGGATCATGTGACACTGAAGACTGGAGTAATGATGCTGACAATTTAGCTTAGCCATAAATTAATTTTAAATATATTAAAATATACAGCGATTTTAAATTTTAATATTTCACAATATTACTGTTTTACTGTTATTTTAATCAAATAAATGCAACCTTGGTGAGAATAAGAGACTACTTTCAAAAACATTAAAAAAAAAGAAAGAAAAGAAACTCAACCCCATACCATTGAACAGTAGAGTACTATTGTTCATGTAAGTTCATAATATATAATGTTAACATACTACAATTAAGATTAAAATAAATAGATTCTGTAAAAATATTGTTTAATTTTGTATTAAACTTATTGTTAAGTATTAGCTACATGTTACTGTGTTTGTGTTAATGCTTCATGTTTTTACATTTTTTAATTCATCATTTTTGTGCTTTTGCTGACAAACAATATGCGTTTATAAGAATAAAATGGACAAAAATTAATGGTGACAAAATGTGAACAAAATGAAAGAATAATTCATCTTTACATTTTATTACTTTGTATTATTGTCTTTTACATGCCTTATGTTTAATTCTTAGTGTGTGAGATGAAACAAACAAAACAACACAGCAAAAAAAAAAAAAAAAAAAAAAATCAAAAAACGAAACAAAACAAATAAAAACAAAACAACACAGCAGAAACAAACAAACAAAAAACAGTAAAACAAAAAACAAAAACAATAAAAAATAAAAAAGCAAAAAACAAATAACAAAAACAAAACAACAGCAGAAACAAACAAACAAACAAAAAACAGTAAAACAAAAAACAAAAACAATCAAAAAAAAACAAAAAGCAAAAATAAAAACAAATAAAAACAAAACAACAGCAGAAACAAACAAAGAACAAAAACAATAAAAAAACAAAAAGCAAAAAACAAATACAAATAACAAAAACAAAACAACAGCAGAAACAAACAAACAAACAAAAACAAAAAACAGTAAAACAAAAAACAAAAACAATCAAAAAACAAAAACAAATAAAAACAAAACAACAGCAGAAAAAACAAACAAAAACAATCAAAAAAACAAAAAGCAAAAAACAAAAACAAATAACAAAAACAAAACAACAGCAGAAACAAACAAACAAAAAACAGTAAAACAAAAACAAAGCAAAGCCAAACAAAAAACAAACAAAACAAAAATGTAACCCCGGACCACAAAACCAGTCATAAGGGTCAATTTTTTGAAATTGAGATTTATACATCACCTGAAAGCTATAAATAGGGATGTATTTCCATTAATGTATGGTTTGTCAGGATAGGACAATATCTGGCCGAGATACAACTATTTGAAAATCTGGAATCTGAGGGTGCAAAAAAAAAAAAAAAAAAAAAAAAAAAATCTAAATTGAGAAAATCTCCTTTAGAGTTGTCCACATGAAGTCCTTAGCAATGTATATCCACTCACAATTTTTTGTTTTTTATATATATATTTATGGTAGGAAATTTACAGAATATCTTCATGGAACATTATCTTTACTTAATATCCTAATGATATTTGGCATTAAAGAAAAATCGATAATTTGGCCCCATATTGTTAGCTATTGCTACAAATATACCCGTGCTAATCATGACTGGTTTTGTGGTCCAGGGTCACAAATAGTATAGAAAGGAAGTACACAGGGCAAGGCACTTTGGGGGATTAAAATGTCAGATGTTAGTAAATGTGTATCAGAGCTCGGTTAGACTAGATGCCGTTTATCAGAGTAAAATGGACAAAAATGAATGAATGTGACAAAATGTCAACAAAATTATTCATCTTTAATTTTATTACTTTGTATTATTGTCTTTGACATGCCTTACCATGTTTAACGGTTAGTGTGTGAGATGGTAAGTGGAGCTGAACAGTGGCTTTAGACCACATAAAGGCCCTCCACACCCTAAGCACAACACCAGCACACATTCTTCCACAAAGACACAGTCAGACGGCCTGTGGTCACACTGATCTCTCTGTACGGCCGGACCCTCTCAAGCCCTCTTTGAGATAGAAATCTGCCTGCAGTATTAGTGGCCTTATCAGCCACACACCGACTTCAGGCTGGAGGTGGAGGGATGGGGGAGTCAGTATCAACTCATCCAAGATGAATTCCACACATTCCAGACCGGATAGGCCAGAAGCCAGTTCTTTCTCTCTCAATGCATCCACTCCCAGTGGAGAAGAGCAGAAAGCAGAGAGAGGCTTTTTTGACTGTTAAAGGGGTTGTATGATACATTAAGAGTTTTTTTGGGGCTGAAAACAATCAATTCATCATCCTCATGTCATTCCAAACCTCTATGATATTTTGAAAAATGTATCTGGGTTTTTTTTTTTTTTTTTTGGTCCATGTAATAAAAGTCAATGGGGTTCCAAGTGTTGTTTTGGACCCTAGTGACTTTCATTACATGGACAAAAACATTCTTTAAAATATCTTCTTTTGTGTTCTTCAGAAGAAATAAAACCATGCTGGTTTGGAATGACATGAGGGTGAATAAATGATGTCAGAATGATCATTTTTGGTTGAACTACCCCCTTAAAAACCATGTTTTCAGAATTGTCACACAGAGTGAGAGCGAGATCCAGAGAGAGCGAGTTAAAGAGAGAGGGAGCGGTGGGGAACAGTAATAGTAAAGTAAACTTGATTAGCCGCCCACATTCCTGAGGTCCTACAGCTCAGTTTGCAGTTCCTGGCAGGGTCAGCTGTATCCAGCGACGGCCAACGTGACATCCAACCACACGCTGTTATATCAAACAAATTCACGTCCACCTGAGCCAGAGTTAAAGTCCACAGACGTACCTTGGATTCCATAGAGTCTGTTGAGTCGTGACCGTCTGGCCTCGTCTGTGTACGGCACTGCCAACCACGGCATCTCGCTGAAGTACTGCGTAAACGACTCCTCCGACCTACATCACAAGGCACATCTGCATGTTTAAATTGCCGTCCACATTTAAAATAATGAAAGTGAAAGTGACGTGTGGCCAAGTATGGTGTCCCATACTCTGCATTTCACCCATCCAAGTGCACACACACACAACAGTGAGTATTGAACACACACTGTGAACACACACCCAGAGCAGTGGGCAGCCATTTTTGCTGCGGCGCCCGGGGAGTGATTGGGGGTTTGGGTGCTTCACTCCTTTTTTTGTTGCTGATTTGAAATATGTTATTTAATTGTGAGTTTGGCAAGCAGTTTTTGAGATTTCAGGATTCCCCTATTCAAACAGATAGGACTTGGTCTTGGATGCCTGAAAAAGCTGCCCGGAGGCATTGCAAATATACAGACTTTCCTTGAAAAGGACTTTGGCGCTGTTCATTCACTCCCCCACCTACATTTCCTGCTGGTAATGAGAATCGAACCCACAACCTTCGGGTTACAAGTCCGACTCTCATATATGGCTGATATTATGTGCAATCACTATCGATTTTGCTATCAGTTGATATTTTATATAACTGTATATAGGCCAATATTGGATATTTAATTGCACTCATTTTCCTAATTTTCACATTTAGATTACCTTTGCCAACATCTAATGCTCACTTAAAAGTTAATCTTTAGCACTTAATTAATAATTTAATAACACTGTTAAATGTAATCTTTAGCAAATCTCAAAACTAATATCCATTTTTCATAATGTACATAATGTCATGATTCCTATATTCACCTGAAGCATTGAAAATTATTGTTTTTAGTGTTTCACTTTTTATTTATTAAGACGAAACAGTGTAAAATATTAAAGGTCCCGTTTTTCGTGGTTTTTTGAAGCTTTGATTGTGTTTATAGTGTGCAATATAACATGTGTTCATGTTTCGCGTGTAAAAAAACACAGTATTTTTCACATAATTTACTTATCTGTATACCGCTGTTTCCACTGTCATAAAAACGGGCTGATGACTTCCTTGTTCTATGAAGTCCCTCCTTCAGAAATACGTAACGAGTTCTGATTGTGCCAGTGGTTCCTGTGTTGTGATTCGACAGCAGCTTATCGAACCTTGCCCGGAAAGGTCACGCCTCTTACCATAACGTGGAGATGCACGCGCTCGTATTATTGTAAACATGTCTTTAATTTTACCCTATCAATTTGAGCCGGAATCAGACCCGGTGACTGGACTGCGGGATGAAAATAACAGCGTTTCGACGACATGGCGACAAACACACTCTACAAACGCAACTCTTGTGTATTCCTGTGGGCGGAGGTTAGTCAAAAAACTGTTTTAGTGACGTCATTAAAGAAGGAAGTAGAGGGATGTAGTCCAAACTGGCCGTTCGATGTAGGCGACTTCTGTTAAATAAAATATCTCGCTTGGCATTGAACTTTGAGCTTTAAAATTTTACAGATTTTATTCATACTCTAACAACAACATTACACACTAACTAAAGTTTGAAACATGGGATCACGAAGAACGGGACCTTTAAGATCAGCCATTTATTGGTGATGAAAATAATTATCGGCCAGAGTCTGAATTATTGGTGCATCCTAAAGTCCAAAAGTCAGGTCACACTGAAAATCAGGGATTCAAAACAAATTTAAACCTCGAAATTTCTAAATTTAGGGGATAAAAAAAACATATGGCATAAAAAGAATCCACTGAAATTATGTAAAAAATGTTAAATAATAATAATTTTTTAAAATGTGTGTTTCTTACCTATCAGCACTGACAAACACGATCTCAAATTTGTGTCCTGCTTCTTTCACTTTCCGGTATGATTCCACCAACACTCGGGTTAGACTGCGACAAGGAGGACACTGCGGGAGAAAACCCACACAAACACATACATAAGTTATGACAAGATCTCCTAAAGGGTTTCTGATAATAAACAGCACTTAGTGGCCTAGTGTGCGCCCAGAGCACTTAATATTACTCTCCCTGCAGTTCAGCACTCTTTTAAGAAAAAGACAAAACAAAAAGTGAATAGGGCCTGAAAGAGCTTTTAAACTCATCCACACTTTTATGGCTTGGAGGTATTTTGAGCTGCATGATTTTCTCTTGTCACAAGAGTGTTACATACAGCCTGACATGCTTCACTCAGCTCTCTTCAAGAGCTCTCCAGGCCTTTGACCACCGGCAGGCCCACGCTGAACGAAAGCTCAGCAGATTCACGCAGAACTCAAACGCCTGTCATTCACAAAGTTTTAAATATCCTCCGGCCCTTCTGCCTTTCTTTATCAAATATTTAAGCAGATCTGATTAACGCTTCCAGCCACTAGTATGCGAGTAGTACTCATTTACCATATCTGAATCAATTCCACAGATTTCCCTGATAACATCAGCGCAGAAAATGCAATAAGTCTGCAGATTTTGTCTAGGTCTAATTATCAGAATGAATTAGACAGGAAGAGACCTTTTTGTAACATCATAAATGCCACTTTAATGCATCCTTGCTGAATAAAAGTATTAAAAAATATCTTTCAGAGCTAAACTTTTAAATGGTAGTGTACATTTAACAGAATTCCACTAAATAGTTTCAAGTAAACCTATCATATAAAACAGCAAGACTGGAGTAATGATGCGGAAAATTCAGCTTTGCATCACAGGAATAAATTACTTTGTCAAATATATTTAAATAGTACACAGTTATTTTAAATTGTAATAATATTTCACAATATTACTGTTTTTTACTGTATTTTTAATTAAATAAATGTAGCCTTGGTGAGCAGATGAAACTTCTTTTAAAAACATTAAAAATCTTAGTGGTTCCAAACTTTTGGACTGTACTGTATGTCTAACTGGAAATGGATGATTTGATGCACATTCGACAAACATTATGGTAAATTGTACAGTATATTACGTTGCAACTCTTTTATTTTCCCTGGCCATCTAAAATAAAATATAAAAAAAAAAAATGTAATGTGTGTGAATTGACTGCTTTGAATTTTATTCCTTGAAATTATTAATATTTATTAGATTATTATTATTGAAAAATAAGAGGACCCTGACTGATATTCAGCTATATATATATATATATATATATATATACACACACACACACACACACACACACACACACACATACACATAGGTGTGTGTCATATAATTAGAATATCATCAAAAAGTTGATTTATTTCACTAATTCCATTCAAAAAGTGAAACTTGTATATTATATTCATTCATTACACACAGACTGATATATTTCAAATGTTTATTTCTTTTAATTTTGATGATTATAACTGACAACTAAGGAAAATCCCAAATTCAGTATCTCAGAAAATTAGAATATTACTTAAGACCAATACAAAGAAAGGATTTTTAGAAATCTTGGCCAACTGAAAAGTATGAACATGAAAAGTATAAGCATGTACAGCACTCACACATTATATTATATAATATATTATATATATATATATATATATATATATATATATATAATAAATAAGTAAGTAAGTATATATATCGGTCTCTGTGTTTCTTTACAGATACAGAGTCACAAAGCTTCCTTGAGTTTCCTTGAGGTCAAATGAGGTCGTTTTCAAACGGAGGAAAAAAGTGGCATTAGTATAATCGACGGCAACAATATGTCCAGGCACTTAGTCTTATAAAAGTCACTTTAACAGAGGTTCACTTTACGCTGGTTAGGAGCGAGGAATGTGGTGTTGGAATAATAAACTGAAATATACAGCCTGGTTTTGTGGCTCATCTTCACAATTTGTCTGGGTTTGGAAAAGGGGGGACTGGAAAAACAAGCTACCACTACTGTGGCGGCTGCCCAGTGGACTGGCACTAGCAGTGCTCGTGTTTGCAGAAGAGTCGAGAAACGCTGTCAGTTAAGAAACCGCTCCACCATGAACGCGAATGAGTGCGTCACATACTGGCCTGAGTGTACAGAGTGATTTTTACAGTGGGAAATAACAGGGTGTCTGTGGAAAACGTTTCATATGATGGGAAACCCAAGAGGAACAGTAACACCACTGAGCTTTGATATCCAATTCATGGATTCATGAGAAAAATGACTCTTATGAACTGGTTCTTTTAAAAGACTCATTCAAAAAGATTCATTAAACTACCTCAAATTTACACACGAGTTAAAGGGATAGTTCACCCAAAAATGAAAATGTTGTCATCATTTACTCACCCTCAAGTTGTTCCAAACCTGTATGTATTTCTTTCTTCAGTTGAACACAAAAGAATATATTTTGAAGAATGTTGGTAACCAAACAGTTGATGGTAGCCATTGACTTTCATAGTATTTTTTTCCCCTACTATGGAAGTCAATGGCTACCGTCAACTGTTTGGTTACCAACATTCTTCAAAATATCATCTTTTGTGTTCAACAGAAGAACAAAACTCATACAGGTTTGGAACAACTTGAGGTTGAGTAAATGATGACAACATTTTCATTTTTGGGTGAGCTATCCCTTTAATAAAGACTTGAATTAGACTCAATCACCAAATCGTTCAGAGCCATTATTGACTCCCTCACTGAGCCGCAAGTCATTTTTTGTTTATGTTCAATTCTGTTGCTAATTTACTAACCGGTGTCATTTTAGTATTGAGATATTATTATAGTTTTTATTAATATTTTTCATTAGTTTTTATTTTTATATATTCCATTTTCATTTTAGTTATAGTTTTATTAATTTTGTCATTTAGTAAAGCTGTCATTTTTAATATTTTTAACGTGTCTTTATGGTTTTTATACCTTTTTATATGAGTTTTAGTTTTAATTATTTAACTAAAATCAAGTTAAACTAAATTACAATGAGAAATGTTGCCTTGGCAACTAGCTGAAATAAAATTAAACCTTAACTTTGTCTCCAAAGTACAGGTATGTTAGAAAAACTAACACAAAAGCGCTCACCCAGTGTGCAGAGAAGTAAACCCCCACGAAGGACCCCTCCAGGGCACCGCTATCTGCAGTCTGCCGGTTGTTCCTTAGTAAGGGCCCAGCCACCACCTCCGCAAAGGGCTTCGGCCCCCAGGGGAACTCCAGGCCTGCAGGACGGGAGCGGAGAAGAGCAGGACTCTGATTACTGTCACACAATCCTCCTTTCACTGCCAGCACAGCACATGCATATGTCATTCATATATTTATAATACACACGAGCCTCTCCTCTGGATCCTGATAGCACATGGAAATCAAACGCTGCTACAGATCCGAATGGGAGCAGAAGGAAATATCAGGATTCAATGTGAAAGTCCACCAGTTTTTTTTTTTAAATATTACATAGCTATTTAAAAATGCCATTTATTTAGTTTACCTCAACTAAAAATGAAGAAATTGAAAGGGATACTTCACCGATGGCAAAATGGGCTTTCAATAAAACTTGGCTGCCTATACAGTAGAAAGGTGAACATTTTGAAATCACTGCTACCTGACTACAGAAAACAGAGGAAAAAAGGCTGTTGCCTTTGCTTTTTCCAAACAGGTAGGAAAACTTCAGCACCCATAATGCAATGGGCATGTTGCCATCCAAGGCCACTCCCATCAGTCTGCTATAGATACACTTACCAGAGTCAAACACCACCTTGCTTTAGTAGGAAATACTTCTTAGCAAACTTATAGTCATAATGGTATCGACTTGTATTGTTTCTCGATGCAAGAATTCAAAGAGTAAACGTTTAGCAGGAGTGAGTTACTTTCATTTTCCAGTGAAGGATCCAGTGTGTTGTAGGCAGTGGCTAAAGGCCACAAAGAATCATAAATACGGAGAGAATACCACGACGGAAAATTTGAAAAACCTGTGTTTGTAGTCAATATTTCAAACTCGATGACCACGAACAGTATTTTAGCCAAACGGAGGGGAAAAACTGTCGTTCTGTCAGTTACGCTGTTGCATATAGGTAAGAAAGCTGTTGCCATAGTGTTCCATTTTTACCATAACTCTGTTTAAGGATTAGACACAGTACCATACAATTTTCAGTGATAAACCTACTCTTACAATAACTGTCCTCTGTTGTTCCAACTGTCTGTGGATGGGGATACAAAAATGCAGTATAATCTATAGTTTTAAATCTGTAGTTATAAATAAGTATAATCTTTAACTTTCACAAAAGCCCTGGAACTGTCAAAAGCAAACAAATGTCCTCAGACATATGAATGTCTTATTTGCAAACAAAACCGATCTGAAAAGAACCAGAATGATCTGAATTCAGATCAGAATGATCAAAATCAGTGAATTATTCCATTACTGATCTGGTTCTCAAGTTCCACTCACTTTCAGTGGTTCTCAAGTTGACAGATCACCAGTAGGGATGTTTGTCAGTGAATTATGACTAAAATGTTGGTCTATCAGTTATACAAATCTATCCTATGGAATATAGCTTGGTATATAGCACTATTTATGACGCATTTTTATTTTGCTTTTTTATGTTTTTGTGCCATTTTTGGAGCTTAAAGGGGACCTATTATGCAAAATTCGCTTTTGCATAGTGTTTAGACATAAATGTGTGTTGGCAGTGTGTGTACACAACCACCCTATAATGATAAAAATCCAACCAATTCTTTTTTTTTAATCCCCATAAATCAAAAGCAGTGTCTCAGAACAAGCTGTTTCCAGATCCTTGGCAGTGTGACGTCGCATTAGCCACAGGCCCCATCCACAAATGTTGACAGACACTACCGTTTTAACATAGAACTGCTCTGTACGAGTTCACAGCAAGTTCACAGTCCGCCACTGCTGCACTGCCGAGAATGTCTCTCAAGCGTTTTAGGTGTTCTGTAGCTGGATGGATTAATCCACATAGCTCTCTCCATTTATTCCCTAAATCTGAGCCGCTGAAGACATGGTGGATTAATTTTGTTTTCGAAGAAAATGCTCCCTCAACTCTACTGAAATTCGTTTATGTCTGCAGTATATGGCAGTAATGAAGGTGAGAGCACTTTATTACAGTTCATCGGAGTTGATTTACGGATATAAAGTTTACCAGTTTATTAAGCACCACCAGAAAAGGCATAAGGTCTTTATATATTTGTTTACTGTTAGTGTTTCTGTGTACTTCACTGTGTATGTTGATGATAATGCAAGGTAGAGAGAAATTTATGGATAATATTTTAATGCACACTTGCACTGTGTTTGTGTTTTATTAAGCTCTTACAGTGATTTTCTAGAGTGAAAACAGACGCTTCGTATTTTGTGTGAAGTACAATAAACGTTATAAAACCGGTAAACAGGCTTGTGCTAATATAGTGGATAAAAACAAGACGACAATATAAGTTACAACCGTAATTGAACTAAACTATACCTGTTCTATCTCCATGCAGCATGTATTCTCAGTTTCTGACATTATAGTGCGTCCTGACTGACTCCTGATACCGGAGAATGAGCTCTTGAAGCTCCGCCCTCTTAAGGTGCGGTCACATTGCACTTTTTGTTTCATTGACTTCCATTCAAATGCATGCAAATGCGTCAGACCGGAAACGCAAGCTCGTGCGAAAAATTTCGCATTTCGCTGCGTTCCAAAGTTCAAGTTTGGTGAACCCTGACCTGCGAATTCGCATCACGTGAAGACGTGCGACCAGTAGAAGATCGATTCGTTACGGCATGACCTCTTGGCTGAATTAAAAGAATTATATTTTTGGCAATTTTAACATGCTATAAAAATTATCTGTGGGGTATTTTAAGCTAAAACTTCACATACACACTCTGGGGACATCAGAGACTTATTTTACATCTTGTAGAGATAATTCACCCAAAAATTAAATTCTGTCTGCTGAACACACAACCACACACACACACACACACACACACACACACACACACACACACACACACACACACACACACACACACACACACAAAAGAAGATATTTTGAAGAATGTCGGTAACCATACAGTTGATGGACCCCATTGACTTCCACAGTATAGAAAAAAATACTGTTTGGTTACCGACATTCTGCAAAATATCTTCTTTTGTGTGTTTAACAGAAGAAAGAACTATCCCTTTAACAAACATGGCCACACCCTACGTTTTGGACCAATCACTGAAATATCAATAACGAAGTGTCTTTATTCTTTGTTACAGGCTTCATTAGCCAGAAAGAACAAAAGCGCAGGGCTGTCGCTGGGGTCTTGAACCTGCTCCTGTACTGACTACTGTGCACGTTCACACACACACACACACACACACACACTATACAAACACACCGGATATCGTACATGCTTTCACACAAAAGCTCTTGGCTATGTCATCACATTGAAAGCAGAGTCATCAATCCTGCACGCCAGTGTTTCAGAATGGCACTGTGCTTCATGAATCACTGAGTTCATTTTTCACTCTTACTGCTGGTAACTGTTGGAGCTGAGGCTCATTAAGCTGAGGAGGTGAATCTGTCATGTTGATCACCTGACAAATTCCACTGCATGAATGTTTTTATGCAAATACAGTGGCTCTCTGCTTTTTCAGACAAATAAATGCCCTTTTTTTCACATGCAGAGGGGAGTTGCAGATGACACCACTCAAGTGAGCCGAGGGCTATCAAATGCATGGAGCTCTTCAAACACCGTTACCATACAGACGGGTAAAGAGCGACGAAGGACAACCATGTACCGTGGAGCCAAGTCAGGTATGCAAGTGTGAGTTCCTGAGCATGTGAAAGTCAAGTAAAAGGGACAGCAAATAAATCATTTATAAACCCTAATTTCTTTGTTTCAAACCTGTATCTTTCCTTTTTTTGTGGAACACAAAAGTAGTAATTTTGTAGAATCCACACACAGGTTGTTTGCACCATGTAGTGATGTTGTCCATGTAGTGAACTCTGATTCATAAATAAATCACTCAAATTCGTGTTTACTGAAATGAACTGAACTCTCCTTTTAATCATTCATTTACTGATCTAGTGTATGTACAGTGCGCATGGCGAACATTTAATCATCCTCATAGTACGCACACAACGGCCCGTTGTTTCAGTCGAAAAAGAAATGGAAGAGACAGAACAACAACAACAAAACAACAACAAACTACTGGAGAAGCAACAACAAAAGATGCCCATATTGACGAATGCTTACATGAGTGGGATTTAGATTTGTGCAACTCTTTAATGAGTTTAAATGAGTACAAATACATTTTTATTATGCATAACTTGTGGAGAAGCATAACGCAGACACTGGACAGAATTAATCTTTCTAGTGTGCATGTGTCGATGCCTGTGTTTTAAAGGCTACACGTTTGGCTGTGCACATACAAGTGTTTGAGTCAAAACTTGTGTATTTTGGGCTTAACTTAACTCAGCTCAAAGAATAAGTGAATAAAAAATGTCAAAAAAATAAGTGAAAGTGAAAGTGATGTCCTCTGCATTTAACCCATCCACGTTAGTGCACTCAGTGAGTAGTAAACACACATACACAGCAACAATGTGGACGCACACCCGAAACAGTGAGCAGCCATTTTTGCTGTGGCGCCCGGGGAGTGATTGGGGGTTAGGCGCCTTGCTCAAGGGTAGTCATTTCCTGCCGGTATTGAGAATTGAACCCACAACCTTTGGGTTACCGGTCTGACTCTCTAACCATTAGGCCAGGACTTCCCCAAAAAATAATAAATGGAATAAAAATATAAATAGAAAAGACAAAACAACAACAGATGCCTGTGTCGACAAGTGCTTATGCGTGGGCTTTAAGAGATACTCACAACTCTTGTTTTTATTGATCATAACTTCTAGAGAGAAATAGAGCAGACACTGGAAAAGGATGAAACGTTCTAGTGCGAATGTGTTGAGCGCCTGTGTACACACATGCTATCAAATGAAGTATACTTTGTGTCAAAACTGTGCACTTTGTGTTTTAGAATATGGGGCATAAGTTGTATGGACAACTTTTATGCTGCATTTTTAGTGTTTTTGTGGAGATTCTTCAAATAGTTCTCCTTTAGTGTTTAACAGAAAAAAACAGTATGAGTGTTTGGAACAACAAGAGGATAAGTTAAAGGTCCCGTTCTTCGTGATCCCATGTTTCAAACTTTAGTTAGTGTGTAATGTTGTTGTTAGAGTATAAATAAAATCTGTAAAATGTTAAAGCTCAAAGTTCAATGCCAAGCGAGATATTTTATTTAACAGAAGTCGCCTACATCGAACGGCCAGTTTGGACTACATCCCTCTACTTCCTTCTTTAATGGCGTCACTAAAACGGTTTTTTGACTAACCTCCGCCCACAGGAATACACAAGAGTTGCGTTTGTAGAGTGTGTTTGTCGCCATGTCGTCGAAACGCTGTTATTTTCATCCCACAGTCCAATCACCGGGTCTGATTCCGGCTCAAATTGATAGGGTAAAATTAAAGACATGTTTACAATAACACTGAGCGCGTGCATCTCCACGTTATGGTAAGAGGCGTGACCTTTCCGGGCAAGGTTCGCTAAGCTGCTGTCGAATCACAACACAGGAACCGCTGGCACAATCAGAACTCGTTACGTATTTCTGAAGGAGGGACTTCATAGAACAAGGAAGTCATCAGCCCGTTTTATGACAGTGGAAACAGCGGTATACAGATAAGTAAATTATGTGAAAAATACTGTGTTTTTTTACACGCAAAACATGAACACATGGTATATTGCACACTATAAACACAATCAAAGCTTCAAAAAACCACGAAAAACGGGACCTTTAATGTGACTGGTCCCACTCTGAGTGGGATTCGAACCAGCGTCACACACTTGGGAGGCCTAACAAGGACGCTAAAAGACCGCATGCCTCTAGCATTAGCATCTAGTCACTAGGGTGACTCTTGAGGCCAGGGGAGTGAGGTTTACCTCTTTACTGGACTCCATTACATTAATAATAACAAAATAAGTTTCTTTTTTTCCCTTTAAACACTTTAGAGAGCGAGCGGGTGAAAAATTGAACCCTGGTACTCACCTTTTGGATCATCTCTCACTACGAGCAAGCCGTTCCGACACACCACCTTCCCCGTGGCAGCATCGATGAACACCAGAGAGGGAATACTGGTCACCTTGTACTTGTTCCATAGCTTCATCTATAAAAAGAAAAGACAGGCATCGACTGAGATGAGGGACTGGGAATCAAAAGATTTTCAAAAGGAATTTGACTGAAAGAATGAGGAGTGGGAATGTGTACGTTAGAAAGCGAGAGCATGATTCATCTTGGCTCATTCCTCTTTTTTGCCTTTTTAACCATTAGAGATACAATCATTGCTTCCCCATCTTTCCACGTGAGGTTTAAAAAAAAGGCTATAAAACGTCTTCCTCTCGCTCTGAAGTATAAAGAGACTCAGAAATGTGGCGAGTTGAATTAAGTGTTATCCGCAGCTGAGGCTAGCCGGCAAAGAATTAGCTGAGGGCCAGAATCAAACATCTACAGGCTGATTCAACTTTAAAGAGACTGGCATCTGAGGAAATTCGAGGGGAGCGCTTTATCTTTCTGTAGTCTCACTCAAACCGTGGCACACAGACTAAAAACCCAGCGATTAAACCTTGCTCGACAGAGACGTTAGCCTGTGTAGTTTCATGGCTGTGGGCGCCGCCGCCGTCTTCATCCTTTTGCCGGTGAGAAGAAACCTGGTAAATTATTCAGGACATGGACGTGCGAAGGTCTAATGGATGAAAGACGGCTATGAAAGGAAACTACAGTAACTGCAGTGGACTGATGCGAAACATGTAGCGCATGAAACGGGAGCTACGAACATAAATGATTTATCAAAACACTACACACACACACATGCAGACTAGAGCCGTCAGTTGATAACATTTTTAAATTAACTACATGATATGCTAAAAAAATTTATTGAATTAAAATCATTTTTGCTGAGAAAAGCCCCCAAATAAGTCCTACAAATTCTAAATTCTATTAGTGTCCTACAAATTCTAAAGTCCTACAAATTCTAAATTCTATTAAATTCCAAAGTGGCCATGACTAACTGTACAGTAATTGACATTTTAAAGGGGTGGTTGATTATGGTTTCACTTTTTTAACTTTAGTTAGTGTGTAATGTTGTTGTTTGAGCATAAACAACATCTGCAAAGTTACGACGCTTAATGTTCAGTGCAAAAGGAGATGTTTTCTTTTACAGAAATCACTTTTTAAAGGTCCCGTTCTTCGTGATCCCATGTTTCAAACTTTAGTTAGTGTGTAATGTTGTTGTTAGAGTATAAATAAAATCTGTAAAATTTTAAAGCTCAAAGTTCAATGCCAAGCGAGATATTTTATTTAACAGAAGTCGCCTACATCGAACGGACAGTTTGGACTACATCCCTCTACTTCCTTCTTTAATGACGTCACTAAAACAGTTTTTTGACTAACCTCCGCCCACAGGAATACACAAGAGTTGCGTTTGTAGAGTGTGTTTGTCACCATGTCGTCGAAACGCTGTTATTTTCATCCCGCAGTCCAATCACCGGGTCTGATTCCGGCTCAATTGATAGGGTAAAATTAAAGACATGTTTACAATAACACTGAGCGCGTGCATCTCCACGTTATGGTAAGAGGCGTGACCTTTCCGGGCAAGGAGCGCTAAACTGCTGTCGAATCACAACAGGAACCGCTGGCACAATCAGAACTCGTTACGTATTTCTGAAGGAGGGACTTCATAGAACAAGGAAGTCATCAGCCCGTTTTTATGACAGTGGAAACAGCGGTATACAGATAAGTAAATTATGTGAAAAATACTGTGTTTTTTTACACGCGAAACATGAACACATGTTATATTGCACACTATAAACACAATCAAAGCTTCAAAAAAACCACGAAAAACGGGACCTTTAAGGACTACAACAAACGGCTGGTAGGGACTACAAAAAGCTTCTTCCCGGGTTGTGACATCACAAACCCTAAAATTTACATAAACCCTGCCTCCGGGAACACACAACAAAGGGGGTGAGGCCATGCTGGTCTGCTTCAGAGGAAGAGTTGTTGTAGTAGTCATTTTACGCTGGACTGCTTCATAAACAAGGGTCAATTCTACGCTGGATTTGCACAAAATATTAACAAGACAGCACATGCTAGACAATGAGTTGTAACTTCTTCCTGAGTCTCTCCATCAGTGTCCGACTCCGGTTTGAACAATGTAAAGCTGAACACTGTTACTGACAATCCTCATTTTGGCTGCGTGAGATCCTCCAGCTTTGTTTTTGTTGAGCAACCAAAGCGTGAGCTGTTAAAGCTCTGCCCTCTTCTGGAAAGAGGGTCGAGAGCAGCAGCTCATTTGCATTTAATGGTACACACACAAAAAACTAAGTGTTTTTGCTCGCACCCAAACAGGAGCAAATTTGACAAGCTGTAATAAATGATCTGTGGTGTATTTTGAGCTGAAATTTCACCAGAGACTTATATTACATCTTGTAAAAGGGGCATAATAGGATCCCTTTAAATAATAATCACATTGAATTGATAAAAGTTGCAGCACTAGGGCTTTTAGTTACGGCTAAAAATCAATATAGATACAGATTTGATTTGATGCAATTTTGATTCACAGGTTACATGTCAGTTTGATTCTATATCATTTATCCAGCTTAATTTGGGTATATTTCATTTTAATGTCCATTCGCTAACATATTCTGCTAATATTGTAAATAATACAGGGCATTGCTTCAGACAGACACTTCAAGTTATATTGTAGTTTCAGTTAAAAATTTAAAAGTATGAAGTCAGATGTTAAATGTGGCTGAATAAAAGAGTGGAGGTTCAAATTCTCTGTGTGATCAAACTCTTTGATGCATAGCCGATGAAATGTTTTCACCGGAGGAGAGTTTAGATGTGAAGAGGCAGTAAAAGAGTGTTACTCTGTGTCCCTAAGCCTGAAGGATTGTATCCAGAGAACAGCTCCAACAAAAACCTGCAGCGCTGCCATTGTCAACAGTCAAGTTGCTCACTCAATCATTGGCCTGTCTGCACCCAAACTTCTCACTCCGGCCTGAAGCGCAAGCGGCCTAAGCTGCAAATAAGTGAGGTTAAAGGGCACAAACTGTGACGGTCTCAAGTATCAACACTGCTGCTTACCTTACACACACCTGTGAATCTGACACAGCTGTGTGTTTGGACTCAGATCTACAGTGAGTCGAGAGAGAGAAGCCGTGAGAGAACAAAGCTCGCCCGCAGGCTGTGAGACAGCTGTATGAGTGACAGGATGAAGGAGACAGGTAATATGAAATGAAAGACGGCTCCATGATTAGACACGTCAACGGCTGCCCATCAGTTCAGTGAGGCTAAAAACACTCACGGCCTGAACCTGATGAAAACGGCCAATTAAGGAAGGACATGGACAGTGATGAATGCTGACATGTTTTAGAGGTCAAAGAGTTTCTTTAAGAAACAAGCAGATAAGCATGTTCTTTTAGTATTGGGGGGGGGGGGGGGAAATATATACAGTAATTAAAAATACAGTAAAAAACAGTAATATTGTGAAATATTATTACAATTTAAAATAACTGTTTTCTATTTGAATATATTTCACAAAGTAATTTATTCCTGTGATGCAAAGCTGAATTTTCAGCATCATTACTCCAGTCTTCAGTGTCACATGATCCTTCAGAAATCATTCTAATATGCTGATCTGCTGCTCAAGAAACATTTAATGTGTACAATTGTACAAAATATTTGTGTACAATATTTTTTTTCAGGATTATTTGATGAATAGAAAGTTCAAAAGAACAGTGTTTATCTGAAATCTAATCTTTTGTAACATTATAAATGTCTTTACTGCCACTTTTGATTGATTTAATGCATCCTTGCTGAATAAAAGTATTCATTTCTTTAATTTCTTTTCAAAAAAATAAAAATAAAAATTCTTACTGACCCCAAACTTTTGAACGGTAGTGTATAATGCTACAGAAGCTTTGTATTTCAGATAAATGCTGTTCTTTTGAACTTTCTATTCATCAAGGAATCCTGAAAAAAAAAGTACACAACTGTTTTCAACATTGAAAATAATCATAAATGTTTATTGAGCAGCAAATCAGCATATTAGAATGATTTCTGAAGGATCATGTGACACTGAAGACTGGAGTAACGATGCTGAAAATTCAGCTTTGCATCACAGGAATAAATTACTTTGTCAAATATATTTAAATAGTACACAGTTATTTTAAATTGTAATAATATTTCACAATATTACTGTTTTTTACTGTATTTTTAATTAAATAAATGTAGCCTTGGTGAGCAGACGAAACTTCTTTTAAAAACATTAAAAATCTTAGTGGTTCCAAACTTTTGGACTGTACTGTATAACCAAGTATGAGATAAAATGATGCGCGGATCAAACTGATGGAAAATTCATTTAGTCCTACATCACTTTTGGCTGATGCCCATGTCCGAATCAAAATTAACTGAAAAAGATCCGTGAGTAAGAGTTTATTTAAATTAAAGCTGAATAAATCATGACGCCTGCTGTTTAGCGAAGATTTTTTGTCAGAAAAGATGACAATTATTAAAGGGATAGTTCAACCAAAAATGAAAATTCTGTCATTAATTACTCACCCTCATGCCGTTCCAAACCCGTAAGACTTTCGTTCATCTTCCTAACACAAATGAAGATCGTTTTGATGAAATCTGACAGATTTCTGTTCTTTCATTGACAGCTACGCTTTATGTGATGAACAGATTGATTTTAGGCTTTTATTCACATATAAACATTCATCACATCAGTTGTGGTAAACGGAAGCTCAAGCATGTTTGCTTGATGTGTGAGAATCAATGAGGTTCATTCTTGTGTTACGCAGCATGTTTGAGCTTCCACAAGAACCAATGAGATTTGTTCTTGCACATCACACAGATTCGATTGAGTTTCTGTTTATGTTCGAACGAAAGTCTTACGGCTTTGGAACGACATGAGGGAGAGTAAATGATGACTGAATTTTCATTTTACCCTTTAAAGGGGTGATGAACTGAGAAATCAAATTTTCCTTGAGCTTTTGACACATAAGAGGTCATCATACTATAAGAATATCCTGTAAGTTTTAGAGCTGAAAACTTCCTTGTTAGTCCAATAAAAGCTTTAATTGACACCAGACCCAGAAAACGACAGGATTTACAAAGTGAGGATCTATGACGTCAAAGGGCAGCAAGCACCTCCTCTGCAGAAGAAGATCAACGCCTACTTCATCATCTGCCTGTTTAGCTCCGCCCACCGATTCGCGCATAAGTAACATATGTGGTGGTAAAGCAATTAACATGCCATTGAGGATTACAAAATATTGTGCAGGACCTGGACTCAACAGTAATGCAACAACATGTAAGTAACTGTGTTAATTCTAATGTCTGATCTAATATTAATGATTCATGTACAGTCAGATGATCTTTATCTGTGTGTCAGTAAATCAAACCCATGACTAAACGTCAACTTGTGTTGTTTCTCTTAGTAGGATGAAAATAATCTGTTATTTAACGGTGATTAAATTATATAAAGAAAGCGAACAAAGAAGGCTCCCTTTGCAGTCATTGGAGCAGCGCGCGCTAAAGCTGTCAATCAAACAGCACGAGTTTATCAGTGACTGACGCGCAAAACTCCCGTTTTATTCAACAAATCTTTTAGCTATATCGCGTTTGCACTGTTAGCGAAGATGAAAGCATTTGTTAGTGTACAGAAATTGAGCTGCAATGACGAGATCACCGCTTTCATGCGCTCAACATTGTCTGTGATCGGCTACAATGTTCATCACTGCAACCTTTCATGCCACAATCTAGAAATAATGCAACACTTTTCACGATTAGTTAACCTTAGAGCTGTAATAGTAAAAATGCACTAAAAGAGAGAGTAATACTTGGCTATTTCAAATGGAAATATGTCAACCAATCACAGCAGTGGGTGTTTACACTGAAGTCTCACAGGAGACACGCCCCTTAAAACAGAGTGTTCAAATCAGAGCCTAAAATCAGGGTAGGAAAAATGCCTTTTATTCATGAATTATGACAATTTTTGGATGTAAAAAGCATACTACTAACATGATAAGTGCACCCCAGGAAACATTATAAAACAATAAACCAACGCAGTTCATGACCCCTTTAATAATACCAGACCAGGAACAGTTATTTGTAACAGATACGTACACTAAATATGCTTGTTACTGTATTACTGTAGGTATTACATTGAAGCAATGTAAAAATCTATAGGCTACAGTAACATTTCCATATTGCCCTACTGCAGCTCACTTCTCACATTCATATGCAGAAAATATCACAGAACCACCTACACACAGCAGCATGATAGCACAAAAAAAAAGACTGAAAAAGAGCAAAGAAACCAATAGCATTCAGCTCTCGCATACAAATGACGACTTAAAGCATTTCCACGTCTATAGACAGCATTTGGTTCCGTTTCAGTGTTTCAGAGCTGCGTAGACTGGCAAATCACACCACAATTGAGATCATCATGCTAGAGAGTATCACAATTCACCCGATTAGCATAATCCTGCAGGGGATGATGGTCGGTAATCATGGCGTCTGCATCACCTGCATTCATCAGTCTCCATTACCCACACCAGTGAAGGCTTCTCGAAATAATTATGATTTATGACAAATTGCTTTCAATTTCCTTTTATTTTGCAACGGTGCAATTCAACCTTCCATTGTGATGCAGAAAAAACTATGTGACTGTTCTTATGACATTGTGATGACAGGCTGTAGAGGAACACAATTCCCTCATTTAAAACCCTGAGCTAGTCTGCATATTTTCAAAGTGTGGGCTTTCTTTTAAAGGCCCTTATTATTAATTTTTTCATTTCTATGTAATGGCAACATTTACACAGACTCTCTGGAGGGCTGCACACTCATTTAGAAAGCTCCAAGCTCTGATTCTGAAAACTCTGCTGAACACGCATGATGAAATACAGGAGATTTCATTTCACACCAGTAACAATAATGGCCTCAGAGACGTGCCATTGGCAAAATCAACAAACATCAGTGACAGCCGCCATTAATAACCTTAGTCTATAGCCGCTCATGTTGTTTCTCTGATTTACTCAGAGCAAGGCCTCAATGTGCCAATATTCCCTGCTGTGACCATTTAACAACCACAGTGGACATTAACTATACATTACATTCACTCAAACACACGGGCCGAGCTCAGGCCATTTGTTCAACCACAAATGGATCAAACATGCTTGAGTAGTAATGAAAGAAGTCTCTCTTCATGGAGAAAGTGAGTGAAAATGGTTGGAAAGACAGAAAAAAAAATGGTATATTAAAGAAGATTTAGCTTATTATATTGCATGGTGAAATAATTATGACAACAAAGCTCATCCCCATTAGCCTATTCATTAAAAAAATGATCATTATGCTAATGAAAAAAATTTTTTTTAATGATATATATATATATATATAATTTTACATAAAAAGTACATTTGTAAAGTACTGAATTTAACTTGTGCTTATTTTAAATAAAATCTTCCTGTCTGTACACTGTTTTTATCACTGTATTACAGTAATAAAAATAACATTTACTGCATTAAATTGGGGTGCTGAACTGTCATGAGAATAATGTAATGAGGCATACAATTTTAATTGTCCTTTTTTAAAGCATATTTTATTTGTTGGTGAAATATGACCCAGATATAAAAGTGTACAAAAATTTTTTTATATTAGAATGAAATATATATATTTATATCAGAATCTTCATCGCATCGATTGCGATCAGATGAAGATACTGATCACCGTATGAGGCAGAAATTGCATGCGATGCTAAAGGCTACTTATCTTATGCTAACCATTGCCATAGTAAAAATACATGATTATGAAAAAAATACATATACATATTGCTTGAGGAACTTCAAGAAGATAAATTATATGTGATTATTATTGTGTATTTATTTGGTTTAATGTTTCATTTGTGTCTTCCCTGTGCCTTTGTTGATAATGTCAAAAATTACACATACTTTGGTTAACTCATATGACTCATAACTCCTGTTTTCTGCTCATGAGCTCCCTCTGTTGCTCTGGCTGAAGGGATAACAGTATAGTGAGATGGGAGAGATCGCTCAAACCTCCACAGATCACATAATTTTGTGGAAAATTAATAGAAATGCTCATTCTTTCTAAAGAAAGTTGACAATGTTATATTTTATCAATATTTTTCTAAATGTGTAATCCTTTGGACTTAAAAGTCTTAATGAAGATGTTTTGTGCATTCCTGTGGTCACAAATAAATGACGACTGAATAAGTATGTGTTCTCTTTTTGTGAAATAATGATAAATATGGTTCGATAATATGGTTGTCCCGACACAAATTAATAAATAACTGTCACTTTAACACTTTTTTTTATCGTAAATCATTGGTCAAATATAGATGCTGAAGTCTTAAAGCCCAAAGTATACTTCGGCCATCTGCACACCGTCCGCATTATGTAATTTTCGTCATCAAACGTCCGCACACCCTGTCCGCGTGCAGCAAAATTTTTGAGACCGCGCAGACGGTCCGCGTACAACAGCGCATGTGCGAGTGACTTGAGTGCTTGAAAACAAAATCCACTAGATAGTGCACACGAGCCGAACTCATCTTTCTGCACTCACGGCCAAAGGAGTATACTTTGAAAGGATCGCATGCTCAACTATGCGCGAGACAGAGTGGAACAAGCAAAATGAAGTATACCTAGGCCTTAAAGGTGCCCTAGAATTAAAAATTGAATTTACCTTGGCATAGTTAAATAACAAGAGTTCAGTACATGGAAATGACATACAGTGAGTCTCAAACTCCATTGTTTCCTCCTTCTTATGTAAATCTCATTTGTTTAGAAGACCTCAGAAGAACAGGCAAATCTCAACATAACACCGACTGTTACGTAACAGTCGGGATCATTAATATGTATGACCCCAATATTTGCATATGCCAGCCCATGTTCAAGGCATTAGACAAGGGCAAAACGTCTGGATCTGAGCACAGCTGAATCATCAGATTAGGTAAGCAAGCAAGAACAATAGCGAAAAATGGCAGATGGAGCGATAATAACTGACATGATCCATGATTACATGATATTTTTAGTGATATTTGTAAACTGTCTTTCTAAATGTTTTGTTAGCATGTTGCTAATGTACTGTTAAATGTGGTTAAAGTTACCATCGTTTCTTACTGTATTCACGGAGACAAGATCCGTCGTTATTTTCATTATTAAACACTTGCAGTCTGTATAATTCATAAACACAACTTCATTCTTTATAAATCTCTCCAACAGTGTAGCATTAGCCGTTAGCCACGGAGCACAGCCTCAAACTCATTCAGAATCAAATGTAAACATCCAAATAAATACAATATTCACATAATCCGATGTATGCATGCAGCATGAATGACGAACACTTTGTAAAGATCCATTTTGAGGGTTATATTGGCTGTGTGAACTTTGTTTATGCAATGATAGAGTCAAGAGCTCGAGCAATTAAAGGGGCCGCAGCCTGAATCGGCGCATTTCTAATTATGCCTCAAAATAGGCAGTTAAAAAAATTAATTAAGCTGAAACTTCACAGACACATTCAGGGGACACCTTAGACTTATATTACATCTTGTAAAAAAATGTTCGATGGCACCTTTTAGTCTTTAAGCAAAGATCATTTTACAATCTAGTAGAGTTGTCAAAAGTACCGACTTCGGTAACTAGTCGGTAATGAAATTTTAAAAATGTGACGCTTTGAGCGCTGTTAAGCGGATTCGTAAACACCTCTGATTGGCCATTGTGTTGACACATACATTGGATATGTCTGTGATTGGCTACAATGATCAACGCTTCAAAAACTTTGTAAATAGTCATCAATGACGCTCTTCACCGAGCGCTTACACAGATACACACAGGAGTGTTTGAAAGTAGGCGTCTATCGTCTAGGCATCTGTCTAATGCTCCCGCTTTCAAAACGCTTTCAAATTCAAACACTTCCATGTGCGTTGATCATTGTAGCCAATCACAGACATATCGCGCATGAAGACATGTGAGCGCGTGAAGTTAAGTCAAGTCACCTTTACTTATATAGCGCTTTTTACAATGCAGATGGTGTCAAAGCAGCTTTACAGTGATAACTGGTATATAACACAATGTGAATACATGAACACAATGGCCAATCAGAGGTGTTTATGAATCTGCTCAACAGCACTCAAAGCGTCACATTTTTAAAATTTCAGTACTGACTTGGTAAGTCTGTACTTTTGACAACTCCACAATCTAGCTAGTTTTCTGATTTTATACTTGCATCTTGATTTTGGCCTCGGTGGTTGAGGGCCGAGGCTATTTGCCCCGCCCGGCATTTTTTTAGCACTGGCCTGACAGTGGAAAAGCGGCTATTGACTCTTTGCATATATTGAATGTTTTTGCCAACAAAAGTCTTTAAAACTTATGAAATGCTTATCACTGTTTTCCAGTATTCCACAGGAACATGAAAAAATAATCCACAAATACTGAAGCAGCAAACTTATTTATGTCACTACCAATACTTTTGGCCAAGGCTATACAAAAGACGTGTGAAAAGCACAAGTATTTTATAAGCATTCACAAGATGTCATGAAAATGCACCTTTGCTCCATCAACTGGCACAGTGATTCTTGTTACAAAGTGATTGCGAGGCAGACTCTCAGGATGGTAAAAGCTGTGGAGAGGTGCAGCTTTTCTCTGTGGAGTGTCAATCCTTTGTCAAGTGTTTTTCACTTCCTGTAGCTACCAAAATCCCTCTCCGCCCTCGGCCTCCTGTAGTCTTCCACTAAGAAACGCCTGCCGGTCACTGGGTTTTAATAGCACGTGACTCCTACACCAGCCTGCACAGTCCTGCTGAGCCCACTCAAGCAGAAGATATTCCCGCAGTCATCGTCCCATTCACCTCCCGCCGTTAGATCTCTGACTCCGAGCGGATCTGCTTTCATCAGAGGGGGAGAACGAGGGGCATGTGCCAAGTGGCAGCACCACGGACAAGTTTCAGAAAACACCCGCTATACAATGCAGGAAAGAAAAGGAACACATGTACAGTGCTCTCGCTTGTCGTCAAGAGAAAAAGACAACGCTCTTGCTCTTCAAAGGAAAATGAAAACATTAGCATAGGCGTTTTTGGCAAACACTTAAAAAGGAAGCACTGGAGCTCTGCAGCGTCAGACAATAAAGCTAGTGTCGCAATTCATCCCCCGAGTGCTTCTACAGAACAGTGCGGATACCGTGACTGAGCCGACACCATATTGGTTTCATGGAATTCATACATCGAGGCCAAAGAGTTGTCAAGATTCTGGCAGGATGCCTTCGGACATGCGGACTCTCATCCTTTAATCCTCTTAATAATAATCTGCATCAAAATGAAGAGATCACTTAACTTGAGTCCCTGGAGGCACAGCAGTCGCTAACCAGCGAAAAAGGGGCATCAATAACTGCGCCATTTGGTGTCAACTATGATTTATTGCCACTGTGACCTCAAAAAGGCCACTATATTAGAGGACTGCAAAAGCTGATAAAGTGTACCATATAGAAGCAGAGCAACTGTCTCTGCTTTGATTTTACCTTTTTAAGTGGAAACATGCGACTTGGGCTCAAAGATTCTAAAAGGTCCTACTACTTCTATTGCAAATATTATTATCACCTAGTAACTAAATTGGAGAGATTAGATTAGAGATTAGAAGTTAGATTAGATTAGATATACTCTTTTATTGTTCTCTGGACCTGAGGATCTCACCATCTTACCTAACAAAGGAATCATGTATCAATTTATTTATTTATTTATTTATTTTTGGTATAGAGCATGCCTGTGGGCAACTGAATCTCTGAACTGCTTTAAAATAAACAAATAAAATAAAATAAAATAAAAATGACCACATGCATTATTACGGTTATCAGTGCAAAGCAGATTAGTAGTTCAAGTAGGTGAGTATATTACATTAAATCAGTTCTGAATTTTGTGGGGCACCATAAATGCCAGAAATTCTACTATAAATGTAACCTCTTCCTATCTGATATTTCTGATATGGCCTCAAACCTATGTGAAATAACATATTGCATTTCATTTAGCAAAGCATTGTCAGTCTAATGGCAGAAGATGAGTAAAATACGAGTCTGGACAGGATCCGTTTCGTACTTCGAGCAAAGAGAGAGAGAGAGAGACGCTTTGGAACGGTGTGTGCATTTCACGTCTCGCCCTTACTTCCTCTCTGATGAGCATAGCAGGCCTCTCTCGCCAGCATTCACTTCATCACAAAAGCTGCGACGCCTTTATGACCTTCATCGTGAGGGACAAATCACAATTCTAGGAAACAGATTCCTCACACACGGTCATTTATCCCACCCCCGCTTTTAAAACGCAGCGTGATATTGCTGCATCATATTTACAGGCTAAAATATTCATTGGCCCATCCGTTAGCGGGTAGAGGCATTGTACACGCCAATACGCAGGGCTAAATTGCTTTTGGATAGAGGGGTTCGGTTGCCATGGAAACTGCCCAGTCAGGACATGTCATAGAGTGGCAGGCATATTGTGGGATCTCGGGTAATAATTCAGTGATAAATTAATGCTTTAGTGAGGAAAACAGGTGCCGGAGTGTCACGGGGGAGTTTAGAAGAGGGGAACAAAAAAATAGACACGCTCATTCAGACGTAGAGGAAAATGTGAGACGGAATGACACAGATGGAGACAGAGAAAAGAAAAAAAAAAAAAAAAAAAAAAGAGCGGGGTGTTCTTCCAGCTTTAGCCCCAGCCATACAAAAGCCATTTTCTGAGAGCAGGATTAATCCTGACTTGCGCTCTCAATGGCAGGGGTCTTTAATGCAAGATTTTACTTGGTAAAGAATGCTGGCTAAAAGCAAGCGTAAAAAGCAAGGCTTTAAGCGATACGCAGCATTGTCTACGACAAATCCCGTTTGCTACTGGGCCTCTGAGGAACAGGGTTAGAAGTCACGGTGGTGTGGGGTGCTTTCTGTCCCCTGGCCCACAAAAGACTAAAGGCCAGATTTACTAATAGCTTGCACCAGCACAAACCCTCTTTTGGCATTAAAAAACTACTGTCAGGATTTACAAAAGACAGTAAAAATTCAGCGCTGAATAGGCGTGTACACAGTTATTTTTGCGGCTGACCTTACTACATATGCATTTGTAGGGGTTTCCCTTTCAGATGCTAAATTTATGGGAGGAGAGTATTTAAAGGTGCCCTAGAATTAAAAATTGAATTTATCTTGGCATAGTTGAATAACAAGAGTTCAGTACATGGAAATGACATACAGTGAGTCTCAAATTCCATTGTTTCCTCCTTCTTATATAAATCTCATTTGTTTAAAAGACCTCCGAAGAACAGGCGAATCTCAACATAACACCGACTGTTACGTAACAGTCGGGATCATTAATATGTACGCCCCCCAATATTTGCATATGCCATCTCATGTTCAAAGCATTAGACAAGGGCAGGACGTCTGGATGTGCACAGCTGAATCATCAGACTAGGTAAGCAAGCAAGGACAACAGTGAAAAATGGCAGATGGAGCAATAATAACTGACATGATAACATGATATTTTTAGTGATATTTGCGAATTGTCTTTCTAAATTTTTCGTTAGCATGTTGCTAATGTACTGTTAAGTGTGGTTAAAGTTACCATCGTTTCTTACTGTATTCACAGAGACAAGAGCCGTCGTTATTTTCATTATGAATCACTTGCAGGCTGTATAATGCATAAACGACTTCATTCTTTATAAATCTCTCCAACAGTGTGTAATGTTAGCTTTAGCCACGGAGCACTATCAAACTCATTCAGAATCAAATGTAAACATCCAAATAAACACTGTACTTACGCGATTAGACATGTTGCAAGACGAACACTTTGTAAAGATCCATTTTGAGGGTTATATTAGCTGTGTGAACTCTGTTTATGCTGTTAAAGGCAAGCGCGAGCTCCGTGGGCGTGGAGCGTGAGCATTTAAAGGGGCCGCAGCCTAAATCGGCTCATATTTAATGATGCCCCAAAATAGGCAGTTAAAAAAATTAATAAAAAAAAAAATCTATGGGGTATTTTGAGTTCACAGACACATTCAGGGGACACCTTAGACTTATATTACATCTTTTAAAAAGACGTTCTACGGCACCTTTAAATGAATCATACAAGGTGATTTACTAAGGTTTGAACTAAAATTTACTGGTATTTGCGCCATTATTTACCGCCCAAAAAAAGCATGTCTTAAACCAGACGCTAATTTGCGCTGCTCTTGGTAAACAGCGTTGGTCATTATGGAAATAATCCGGCTGCGTCTGTTTTTTTAATTTGCACAAGCAGAAATTTTCACTCCCAACGCCTCTCTTTTGGAATTGCGCTCTAATGCTAATTTGCCCGGTTTAGTAAATCTAGCACTAGATGCTCTAACATTGAACTTAAAGTGATAGTTCACCCAAAAATTAAAATTCTGTCATTATTTACTCACCTTCATGTTGTTCCAAACCCAGAAGACTTTATTCATATTTGAAAACACAAATTATCATATTTCAATGAAATCTGAGAGATAGTATCTGTCCCTCCATTGACAGTCCAGACAACTACCATTTTGACGCTACAAAAAGTTCATAAAGTAATTGTAAAACTAATCCATATAAATTGAGTGATTTAGTCCAAATTTTCTGAAGAGACACAATCACTTCATATGATGAACAGATTTAATTTAGGCTTTTATTCACATATAAACATTCATTAACTCACACATCAGTTGTGGTAAACTGAAGCTCAAGCGTGTTTGCTTGACGTGTGAGAACCAATGAGGTTCATTCTCGCGTGTTACGCAGCACGTTGAGCTTCCGCAAGAACTAATGAGGTTTTTTTTACATGAAAATATCTATCTATCCATCCATCCATCCATCCATCTCTATCTATCTATCTGCTCACCTCTATATCATTATATTGGATCGCAAATCAAACCATTTTCAATTGAGCACTTTTGTCAATCTGCCATGGATGAACTGCAAAAAATACAAAAATGCAAGCACAGTCATCAATATGTCATCAATAGCTGTTCACTTTTGTAAATCAGGGCAGATTGCCTGTAAAATTGTAAAATATAAACCATTCCTCATCTTGGGTGTGATTCCTTGGTGCGCATTCAAGTTCTGAAAGTCATCGAATGGACTGTGAGGTGGCATGATGCAGTGTCAGCACTGGCCCTTCCTTTCTCCACTCATAAACTTGAAACCTGAACAATTTCTAGCAGCATAAACTGGCCCAGCACCAACCGGACCAGGCTGAGGTACAGGGCACAGCAGTCTGCATCACAATGGTCCCACTCACGGCAAGGAGAGGTTCACTTAGAGCACGTTTTTCATAGCTCCTGGTTCCTGCCAACAGTAATTCACATCACACCCTGCAGAAGAGGAAACGTAACTCTGTGTGCTGAGGTGGGTGGCAAAGACCCACAGAAAAAAGAGCTTAAGCTACACGTTCATCCCCTTCAAAAAAACCCGAAGGCATCTGGAAGCTTCGCAGAAGATGCTAAGCACGATACATGCATTTCATGTAGACGCTGCAGACAGGTTTGGAATTATGAGGGGGCGATCATTCATTCCCTTCCCTTCTTTCGTCACCTCATTCTGACCTTTCATTGAACACCCACTCATTCACTCTGGGCAGAAGAACAGAGAAAGGAAAAGAATGAGAGAGGCAGAGATTATGCACTTAAGCATTGCTGCACCACAAAAAATTCTCATCAGCGGCCCGCAATGTGAAAACATCATTGCTAATATCCTGCTGCAGAGCCACTAAAGTGCATCCCACTCGGACCGCCTGATGGGCATGAGGAAACGATGACCGCAAGAGCTATTGACACCGATTCAGGGTATTGGGGCCGACCCGAGAGCAAGCCATTGTGGCATAGATGGCATGTCGGTTTTACTTCTTAAACAAGAAACAAAAACATATGGTTTCCCACATCAGGAAACCTTTAAATGACATGTCAAATGACATATACATGATAGTTGAACAGAAAATGCATTGTAAGACATGTGCAAAGTTCTTAAAAATGTTATGAAGAACTTTTATATAATTTTAAAGAAAAGTTCAAATTTAAAAGACTATAAAAATGTCATATATAATGTCAATATTTAATTTTCTAAGTAAACACACTGCACTCTAAAAAATGCTGGGTTAAAAACAACCCAAGTTGGGTTGAAAATGGACAAACCCAGCAATTGGGTTGTTTTAACCCAGCGGTTGGGTTAAATGTTTGCCCAACGTGCTGGGTAGTTTTATTTAACTCAACTGTTGTATAAAAATTACTGTATTGCTTGCTTAAAATGAACCCAAAATATGTTGGAAATTAACATTTATTAATATGGTTAATAAATGAGCATTTATTAATAAGATAATGAATAATAAACAATAAACATTTATTAAATTGCTTATTAATAAATGTGCACCTTTTGATTATTATTGTTGCCTCTAGTAATTATGTGTTTGATTTTTAATTTCCAACCTATTTTGGGTTCATTTTAAGCCAGCCATATAGTTATTTTTAATCAGTAGTTGGGTTAAATAAAACTACCCAGCAGGTTGGGCAAACATTTAACCCAACCACTGGGTTAAAACAACCCAATTGCTGGGTTTGTCCATTTTCAACCCAGCTTGGGTTGTTTTTAACCAAACATTTTTTAGAGTGTAGATAGTAAGATATTTTTAATGCTTTTGAAAGAAGTCTCTCACCAAGGCTGGATTTATTTGATTAAAAAATGAAATATTTATGAAATATTATGAAATATTGTAACAATTTAAAATAACCGTTTCCTATTTGAATGTATTTTAAAATGTAATTAATTCCTATTATGACAAAGAATTTTCTGCATCGTTACTCTAGTCTTCAGTGTCACATGATCCTTCAGAAATCATTCTAACATGCTGATTTGCTGCTCAAGGAAAATTTCTATAGAAATCCTTTGTAAAAACGTAAAAGACTTTACTATCGCTTTCAATCTATTTAATGCTTTTTTGATGAATTTAAAAAAATAAATAAATAAATAAAAAAAATAAAAACTTCTGAATGGCAGTGTATATATCCAAAAACTAAGTAAATAGATATTAAAAGATAAATGAAAAGTGTCATGTCACTGACCCATCGCCCCAAAGTAGCTCATTGTTCATGAGAAAACCAAAATACCCATCAATCTTAAAGAGACAGTTTTATTTTTAGGTTCCTCCCTTAGTTCACCAAAGCTGAACATCTTCAGCACATGGGCCGTCTCAGACTCCCCAAGGCATTGTAAATCTCAAGAGTAGTTCGGTGGGCTGCACAGCTTCATAAAGCTACTATAGAGGCCTGACAGCAGGACAACTCCAAACCTTTGGCTTCAAATGCTACTTCAGAGGAAACTACAGGCACATTATACATCGATAAATGCTTTTGGCGGATGACTCAAATGTGTTTCACACTTCATATTTCAGACAGCGTCATTAAACTACACCTTAATAATGTAGAATGATGATTCGTTTATGCTTTTTATGTGTAACCGTGTGACTGCGTGGCATGTAGGAACATTGGATTTCACTGTGACATTTTATATCTGTCTATTAACCCATTTCCTCTTCTCTTCTTTCACTCATTAAAGAGCACATCTGTTTTGTGCAGCTGCAGGGTAACACTGCTGATTCTGGAAGCGATGCGCATCTGGCCAGACCTCGTCTTACTTAACGCGCACAAACACGCCGATGCCCTTTCGCTCACTGATCCCAGAACAGTACTAACAGCATAAAATGCTGTTAAATCAGATAAGCGGGGATTGGCCACTCTCAGAGAGCCGATTATACCGACAACTTTCATAGGGTTATTGGCTTACGGCCCACCGAATTTCCAAATCATTAAAACCTCCAACCTCTTGACCTAGTTTTGACTTGAGCTGCCGCATGCAAACGGACGTCTGCGTTGGGTAAGCAATGCTAAAAAAGCACCAAAGCAATGCTAAACGTCCCTCAGAGAGATTTACGAGTGTCAGTTGGTGTGTAAAAGAGGGGAGCGTTCAGTGTGTGTTATAAGGAGAAGGATGCGGACAGCTGAGCGTCAGACTTTCAGGGTCACTTCAGCACATGGGGCAGCTGTGGGCTGGGCGGCATGGTGGGCAGCGGTGGGGGAGGGATCAAAGGTCACACAGGGACTTTGTGGCCTTGAAACATACACACCAGTCACCTCCGCACAACCCCTGCACTCTGATGACCAACGAGTTCAAAGCAAGTGGTCATCATCAAATGAAGGCATCTTTAAATCTGCTATCCTGTACAGCTTGGCGTTCTGATGCCACACACAGCAGTAAGAAGATCTAAAGGTAAAGCATATAGTCTTCGTTAAGGTAACATGAGCAGCACTGCTTCAAGGGAGTACATCAAATGACGTGTGGCATGGTGAAGACGCGCTCTCAGCACGTCGGACCTCTCGTCACCTACAGCAGAAGTCAGAGATCAGCAGTCAAGAGGCGCTCAGGGTCTCTAATGTCTGTAGTTCTCCAGGGACAGACTGAGTGCTTCAGGGCCATTACAATCATGACAGTTTGGTTTATTTGGCTATTTGCGATTAATGGTAATAATAATAATAATAATAATAATAATAATAATTTAATTAGGGCTGTCAAAATAATGCGTTAATTTCGATTAATTAATCAGAGAAAAAAATAACGCGTTAAAAAAAACAATGCAGATTAATCCATTCCGTATTGACCTTTGAACCTGGAGCCGTTCTAGCCACCATTCGACTGTAAAATGGAGGGAGACGACTGCTGCGCTGACGGACAGAAAGAGCAGAGTTCCTCCCTCGTGCGCGTGAGCTCTCTTTGTCTTCAAAGTAAGCACCGTCTTTGCACTCTCTATACCTCACACATAATAATCTAAATCAACTGACACAATGCTAAAAGTTCGTAAGACCGAATCCATGTTTCACAATGAGCATTTGGAGAATGTTTTTCCTGAATAACCGCTGGGTGTGAATAGTGCTCAAAAGAACGTCACCTCATCTTCTCTGACAGGCGCCCTGCACGTGCAGCTGACATAAACCACACTTTCAGTAAACAAAAAGAAAATCCTATCCAGTGGTGAAGTGTTTTCTGTGTTGACAAATCTTTTGCGATGTCCTAATAACAGTCGCGATTTGCAACGTCCGCTAATGTCCAATTCACGACCTAATGACTCGTTTGAACAGATTCATTTTAATGAATCATGACAACAACTGATCTGTCCACACGGTCTATAACGAATCATTTACTCGAACAACTCTGAAATGAGAACATAAGTGTGCTTACCCCATTTAGCAAGAGTGGTTAGTAAAATTAGCCTTAATAATCCACAATATTTTCAGGTTATTTAAATGACAACTAGTAGGCTATATAGCATGTGAGGATGCTGCAGGTGGCGGATCATTTATAGCAGCTGGAATAATTACATTTATCATTTTGATGGTGGACTGTATGGTATGACAAATTAATGTTAGAGATTGGACTGTACAGAATTTGAAATCTACGGGTAACGCTAATACACACTAAATACACAGTCATGCAATGCTGATGTTGTCAACATTAACAATTTGAGAACAAGGTATAACAAGAATAATAATAATTTGCATGGTTTGATGTAATATGAGCTAAGAGATCGTTAGATTTAATCACCATTGGTAGCACGATTTATTGTAATGCTTTTTTCCCCTCAGTTTGAAGAACAAAAGTGGCAGATTTGTTATTTACTTGCTCAGATGACATTTTTTGGTGAAACATCTTATTTTGGTCATACTACAATAGACTACAATCTGTGATTCCGAAGTACAGTATCCACAGGTGCGGTGAATGAGAGCCACACATTCTCCTCAAAACACTAGATTCATCCGCGCTGATGGAGCAGTGCCGATGTACAACCCACGTAAAGATGATAATTCTGCAAATAACTGCAATTGCAGGTTTCGAACAGAGATGGCGACAAAGAGGCAAAACTTACAGACTGCAGCTTTAATAATTACAAAGTTGATATATTTTAAAAATCTCTTTAAATATTCAAATATTTACCAAAATTGTTTTAAACACCCCCCACCCAAGGAAGGAAGGAAGGAAGGAAGGAAGGAAGGAAGGAAGGAAGGAAGGAAGGAAGGAAGGAAGGAAGGAAGGAAGGAAAAGAAGGAAGGAAAAGAAAAAAAAGAAAGAAAAAAAAAAAGAAAAAAAAAGAAAGAAAGAAATAAATAAAAAAAATAATATATATAAAAAATAAAAAATATATATATATATATATATATATATATACACACACACACCCAGCTAAATAACTTGTTTTTAAACAATAAAGTGCACAATGTTCATACTTAAAACAAATAATTATGCTGATAATGAATAAACTGTAATAGACCTATATTAACAGACATTAAAAAAAGAAAATCAATACAGACTTGGAAATCAGAAAACATTTTCTATTCTGTTACTGAATTTAAAATCAGTTTTAGTGATGAGATGGTTCTGTTAAACAAGCCTGCTGTGTAGTTTTTATAGCCAATGCCCATGTGAAACAGGATACTCACAACGAGAGTTTTTTTTTTCTCTGAGTTCATGGCTGAGAGAGTCAATGTTACCTTTAAGTTTCCTCTTGAGTCCTTAGTTGACTTACTGGCCTTTTCCCCTGTAAATCACCTTTGCTCTCAACAAGACCGAATAGTTCAGTGGACAAAAACAGTGCTCCATATATCTGAATAGTTAACATAACCTCTGCCTGCTAGCTGTCAAATGGCCAAACATGCAGTAATTGACATGTGAGGAATACATAAATTGTTTATGATAAAAATGTCAGTTCATGTGCTTTATGTTCACTATTTTATTAAAGGGCTAGTTCACCCAAAAATGAAAATTCTGTCATTAATTACTCATCCCACATCAGTAAGATCTTTGGAACACAAATTAAGATCTTTTTGATGAAACCTGAGCGGTATATGACTCGTCTATAGACAGCAATATAACCACCACTTTCAAGGTCCAGACTGCAGTGGATCAACCTTAATTTTATGAAGAGACAAGAATACTTTTTTGTGCACAGAAACAAAACAAAAATAACGACTTTATTCAACAATATCTTCTCTTCTGTGTCATTCTCATACAATATTTACATCTTTGCCAATACTGAGCTGGAATTCGGATGTAAACATGGAAGCCTTCCCTGTGCTTACTGCGTCACCGGCGTAAAGAAAATAACAGGGAAGAGAAGAGATTGTTGAATAAAGTCGTTATTTTTGTTTTGTTTTTGTGCACAAAAATTCTCATCGCTTCATAAAATTGAGGTTGAACCACTGCAGTCACGTCGACCGTTTTAACAATATTTTGTCTACTTTGTCTGGACCTTGAATGGCAGTAATTACGTTGCTTTCTATGGGGGATAGAAAAAAACTCTCGGATTTCATCAAAAATATCTTAATTTGTTCCAAAGATAAAAGTTTTAAGGGTTTGGAATGACATGAGAGTGAGTACTTAATGACAAAAATATCATTTTTTGGTGAACTAACCATTTAAGTACTTTACTAGGTTTTATTTTTTCTATTCATTAAATTATACCCAATAAATAAACAAACAAACAAACAAACAAACATTATGCCTAGTGCGAGTTATAAGAGCAATAGTTATATAATGACTGCTTATAACCTGGATGTAGATTTCTAATCCGGGAATTCACACGGAGCAACGGCTGGGAGAAGTCAACCGCTGACCTAGTGACCTGACAAAGTAAAGGGAATTATGAGAAGAACGAACCATGCAGTGCGGTTGAGCGAGAGAGGTCAGCAATCGGTGTGTTTATTATCCTTCTGAAGTGGATTGGAAGTAGTTTCCTTGAAGTAGTGTGGCCAAGTACCGGTCCCTTTAATGTGAGCAAATAGGCACAGATAAACACTCAATTGTTTTGCCTCCTTGTTCCTTCAGGCTTTGTGTATTTTCTTTGTGAACCTTGTAGAGCGGTACACTATTAAGACAGGAAGGAAGGGGAGCGCCGCTTGCTGCGGTCCAAACTTAGTCCAGAATTCCTTCCATAAGAGCTGAAACTAAAAACTACAAGCCAGCTATGACCTGAATGCACTAACATAACCCTTTTACAATGCTATCCCTTTTAAGAAATGTTAATATAGTGTTTTATGATGTCTTATGCACTGTGTAAAAAGTCATTAAACCATAAACTATGATTTCAACCGCCAACTGTTTACATAAGGTTCTTTTTTCCTGTGCATAATCTGCATAGCTGGAAGATGTGTGTATAGTAGTTAAGCAGTGCAGAGTACGACCGCACCATCGGGCCTAAACCCTCATCAGAAAGGTGTGATTAATGTTTTCCACTGATGGATAAAAAAGACTCCCTGGAGAGAGAAATGGAAAGGAAAAGCAAAAGAAGGAAGTGAAAAAAATAGGTAGAGAAGAATATTGCGGCTTTTGGCCCACAAAATGTGTGTTAGACATAAAAAGTATATCTGAAATTCTGGCTGTGGTGCCAAAACCTCTGCTGTAGAAATGTCCGAAGGTCTCAATTCAAGATGACCACAAGTGGTAGTTGTAACACTGCAATAAGACATAAACATTTCAAGAAGACTTCTTTAGCTGTATAGACAAAGTCGCAATTATGAACACCAGTGGCGTTTCTTTTGACTGGGGTGGCCCATGTTCAGCAGGGATTCATTTCAAGGGTGGCATGAAGCATTACCATACTAGATTTTTTTTTTTTTAATTATATTAAATTAAAACAATAATAAATATCTATTATAATATAAATGTGTCTATAAAATACATTTTAAAAAGTATTTATCCTTTAAATTAATTATAAATTAATTCATAATTAATTAGAATTTTAATAAAATGTATAGTTAATTTAATTTAAATTTATTAATTCTTTTAAATATAACAAAATTAAACAAATATGTACAGTATCTATATATTAACTTCATTTATAATGTAAAATAAATTAATATAAATACATAAATTATATAACCAACTTAAATATATGGGTCATTGACGAATAAGGTTTTTAAAAGTGTAAAAAAAAAAAAAAAAAAAAAAAACAACATAACGGAGATGTAATTGATTGCAATTTTTTTTTAAGTGTTAACAATGAGATTATGTGTTTTTTATAATCAATTAACACTGCTTTTGTCATGTTTTACAAGATGGACAAAATTTGTCACCAAAAAAGTCATTCGGTTTAAACTAAATTTCGGTTTTACCGAATGACACTTTTGGTTATACCGAATGACAATATTTTCAAACAATGCTAACAGGCTTATATCTAGCTAGCTAGCAAACGGACAATCAAACATTTATTATTTATTACAAGTTTTTCAAATATTACAACATTTTCCATGTTTTATCGCGGTTGTACCGAATGACCCGATGTTTCGGGACATGCGTATGATCAAGTGAAAACATGAATTTTTCAAATAGTTAAGAGAGAGTTAGTTACTTTGCTTCATGATCATGTGGTCCTTTGCAGGTGTCTGAAAGATGTCACATCCTGTCACATGATATTGACTGCATGACTTGATCCAAAATGGTCCCTTTATATTAGTTACACCGAATGACATCAATGAAATTCATTCTTTCTCAAAACAAAGCAACAACTTCTACACATAATTTTAATACCATTTTGCACTATGCTGATATATGATGTTATAAAATCATTCCAGAATCATTGTTTTTTCAGCATCTCATGCCTCGTGCTACAATTGTAAGATGGCATGTCGAGTTAAAAATATCTCGAAAATGTCTCAAGATGCTAGCTCTTTCTGAAAGGAACAACATGTTCTGTATTATATCTGTTTTTATTGTAGGTCCTGCATCTAATTTGTTTGATAGTCAATCATAGCTATGAATTTTGGGGTGGACATGCCCCCAATAAACACTTCAACACCCCACATTTCTCCCCAGATAAGAAATGCGTTCCCCCAGAAAACAATATACAATCAAGCAATGGATGTAATCGAACAACAATTTACTTATGTGCTACCGTGACAGACCTTTAATAATCCAGTTTCAGGACTAAAAATGTGTTTCATAGCTGGAGTCTCCAGAGGAACCATGTCAGGCACAAAAGCAGCTCACATCAGTGTGGTGCATAAAGCTCTGTCAGAGAAGACCTGGAATGCATGGCAGGTTGACAATTTATAAATAACCAGCAGAAAGAGTTAGACACAAAAGCCAGTGCTGTTCAGCCCCTCCACCGAGCAAAGCGGTGTCGGTCTTGCCATACAGCCTTTAACTTGGCTAATGCCAGCAGCTGGCGTTGCCAACAAATCAGAGAATGTCAAGGCAGCAAGGCTGCCAACAAAAGCCTGTGTGTGTATGTTTGCTGAGAAGAGCAATAGAGATCCAGAGCGAGTAAGAGAGGCAGAGGGCATTGCCTGCAGCAACAGAACATGTTATGAAATAAAGCATAAAATAAAACGCAAATCCATGAAATCACCAGCTTCAAATGATACAGTTATCCCTCATTGTGATTGAACACCATCAAAGTGGGGGGTAAAAGAAAAACTGAGCTGCATTTATGACACTGAATATACTGTATGTATATTTTTCTCTCTATTATATTATATTATACAAATATCCAGTATAAAATATTATACCCATACAATACACCAGCCCCTCCATAACAGCACATCTAAAAAATGTGTTTGATTTGCCAGAATCAAATGTCTGTACATTAAAGGTGCCGTAGAACGTCTTTTTAAAAGATGTAATATAAGTCTAAGGTGTCCCCTGAATGTGTCTGTGAAGTTTCAGCTCAAAATACCCCATAGATTTTTTTAATTAATTTTTTTAACTGCCTATTTTGGGGCATCACTAAATATGAGCCGATTTAGGCTGCGGCCCCTTTAAATGCTCACGCTCCCGCCCCCGGAGCTCGCGCTTGCCTTTAACAGCATAAACAAAGTTCACACAGCTAATATAACCCTCAAAATGGATCTTTACAAAGTGTTCGTCATGCAGCATGTCTAATCGCGTAGGTATGGTATTTATTTGGATGTTTACATTTGATTCTGAATGAGTTTGATGGTGCTCTGTGGCTAAAAGCTAACATTACACACTGTTGGAGAGATTTATAAAGAATGAATTATACAGACTGCAAGTGTTTAAAAAATGAAAATAACGACAGTCTTGTCTCCGTGAATACAGTAAGAAACGATGGTAACTTTAACCACATTTAACAGTACATTAGCAACATGCTAACGAAACATTTAGAAAGACAAACAAATATCAAATATCACTAAAAATATCATATCATCATGGATTATGTCAGTTATTATCGCTCCATCTGCCATTTTTCGCTATTGTTCTTGCTTGCTTACCTAGTCTGATGATTCAGCTGTGCACAGATCCAGACGTTAATACTGGCTGCCCTTGTCTAATGCCTTTCATAATGTTGGGAACATGGGCTGGCATATGCAAATATTGGGGGCGTACATATTAATGATCCCGACTGTTACGTAACAGTCGGTGTTATGTTGAGATTCGCCTGTTTTTCAGAGGTCTTTTAAACAAATGAGAAGGAGGAAGAAACAATGGTGTTTGAGACTCACTGTATGTCTTTTCCATGTACTGAACTCTTGTTATTTAACTATGCCAATATAAATTCAATTTTTAATTCTAGGGCACCTTTAAAGGCATAGTTCACCCAAAACTGAAAATTACTCCATGATTTACTCACCTTCAAGCCATCCTAGGTGTATATGTCTATCTTCTTTCAGACAAACACAATCAGAGATATATTTAATCCTCCAAGGTTTATAATGGTTGTGAATGGGGGCCCAAATTCTGAAGACCAAAAAAAAAAAAAAAAAAAAAAAAAAATGCATCCATCCATAAACGTGCGTTATGTCATTGTGGAGAACGTCATGGCATTGTGGACTACATCGTGGAAGTTAATGCTTTTTGGATGTACATCGAATGCGTATGGCTGTTGCGCCGAAAGCTTGTTATTTTACTTTATAAAGTTTTAAATAAGGATACTTGTCTTACACAAACACATCGATTCACTTCAGAAGGGCTTTATTAACCCCCTGGAGTCATATGGATACATTTTTTTATGGATGGATTTTTTTTTTTTTTTTTTTTTTTTTTTTTTTCTAAAGAATTTGGGCCCCCTTTTAGTCATATACACCTAGGATGGCTTGAGGGTGAGTAAATCATGGAAAAATTTTAATTTTTGGGTGAACTATCCCTTTAAGATCTCTGATTCCCATTAGCCTCAGCACACCTCAGACACAAATCACTGCTGCTTGCCTCTCCACTAACACCACACACACTTTAATCTGCTAAATCATACCAAGACAATGAAACACTTTTGGATTGGGGGAATGAGTAGAGTGTAGGTAGTTAAGTTTAATTTGTTACAGTGCAGAAAACCAGACTGCGAAGTTGGATCAGCAACAAACACGATACAATTTGCCAGAATCACTGACTTCATAAACCAGACAGAGATGAAAGAAGAACCAGTAACTAAGGGTGTGTTCACAGTCACACACACTTGTAGTTTGGTTCTCTTGGTTCTTTTGGTCTGGACCAAAGAAGAAAATTATACATTTAGTCCTGGTTCGCTTAGCATTCACGCTCTCATTTTTAAGACCAAACTTAAAGATACCCCGGCTTTTATGATGTATATATTTTGCAAAGCAATTTACCAAACATTCAAAATAATGCTGTGTGCTGGGCTAAACTTACTCCTTGTAAAATACAGGTATAGTTGAGCATTCTGTCCTTTTGAGGGTCACATTGTGTGACATCACATCCTGTTTTTGGTTCATTTAGATGTCTTTGGTCCTTGTCAAGATCATATTTCTGTTGAATCGTACCAGAGTTCGTTTAGAAGCGGACTGAGACCCACCTTTTCAGGGGTCTCAGTCTGCTTGTTTGGTGCACACCAGGGTCTGGATGGCAGCGTTCACACTTATTCAAATAAAACAGATAATCTTGATCACCAGAGTTCGTTTTAATCGAAACAAACTTGCCAAGTGTGAACACACCATAAGTGTACTCTGATTCTCAAACAAATTACTCTGAGTTAATTCTTTGTAATAAATCAGTTAAAAGTAGTTAAAATCTGCATTAAGCAGATTTCTTTTTTTTTTTTTGGACTGAATCTTTCAGAGCGAATAGTCATAGACTGAATCACGATAATTACAAAGACCTTTTTTTGTTTAGGCATTGGATTCATTATTTACTCAGATTTTCTTCACACTTAGATTCTGCTAAATGCAACCAAATCTGCTAAAGTTCAACCATTCTCAATGATTCAAATCTTTCATTAAATGTAAGCTTTTACAAACAGCCAATCAGGACAGTCATGAGTGTAGAATCAGATAAATGTGTCAGCCTCACCTGCTTCAAGCAGATCTAATTAAATGCTTTTCCACATTAACAGGATTGAGTGAACTTGCCATTTCCTGTGCGCTGCCCCAACAAGCTTTTGAATGGCGTTTACCATAATGCACACAAGCAGCCATGGGATGAAACGTTTCCTTCTATACATATGTGCCACCAGACAGAAGTGAAACTGACATTTCTACATACACGGAGGCTGGCTTTACATTGTTCCCAGGGATTTGTGAGACATGCTGGAGCAAGAGGGGGAAGGGACTGGTGTTACACTAACACAAAAGCAAGAACGATTATGTTTCAAGTAGTCTTGAGCATTGAGGTGAGTGTGAACCTGCTTCAGATGCTTTTATTTGTTCAGTTTAAGGAACATCCTGTTTTAACCTTCAACACAAAGACTATAACAAGTACCTCACAGCTTACTTGTGTTTATGCTATAGTTCAACTAACCAAGACTACCATGAGAAATTTGGCCTTAGACTCAAAGGGTGAGTAGGAATATCTCTGATAAACTATATTAACCCTCTGGAGTCTGAGGCTGATTTGGGGCCTGGAGAAGTTTTGACATGCCCTGACATTTGTGCTTTTTTCAGTTGTTCATAAACACATTAATGACACAAGTGTCATTACACTGTATTCAGCACAAACTAGGCTACCATAATATGTGAGGAACATGTATGTACATGTTTGTGTTTTTGAAGGAATAACGTTTATGCGTGGTTATTGAAAAAAACAAAAAAATTAAGTCACTGAAATGAGGCCAAAAATATATATTAAATCTGTGTTTACAAGACTTCTGGGTATTGGAGGTTGTAGGCTAGAGTTTTTGCTTCAAAATTATGTAAAAATTATAATGCCTACTTGTTCATATAAAACAATATATTGATTTAGTTTTTGTAAGACACTTTTTGTCAAGAACCACAGTATGCGTGGAGGCGTGAATCATCATGAATAATGGGTGATTTACTCATGAGAAGACAAAAGAATCGCATTAAGAACCTCTAATGGTGCTGCATAATAATGAGGCCTTTCATGCCATCAAGGACAAATTGTTCAAAACCTTGTCAATAGACTGAATTAGCAATTCATTTCATTATATTTTTGAAGTTAATTGACAATTAATCTAAAAATTGTCTAAATATAGAGTATTTAACTATTTTTTTTTTTACTACTTAATAGGAGTATTTCACTAGTCCACTTTTTTGTTGCATGACAAAAACAGGTCAGGGAACAATACATTATCCTTAATTCAGGGGACCTGTTACCACAACTTAAATATATGGTTGCAAGTAAAAAATTCAAATTTATTGTTTTAAATAAACCTTTTAAGCTGCAAACATTATTTTGTAGAGTTCTGTTGACATAATAATGTTGATCAATTACATCAACTTGAAATCATCTGAAATTTAAACTCAAATTTCTGTGTTAATTGGCCTTTTTTAAAAAAAAAAAAAAAAAAAATGGTTGTAGTAACAATGAAATTGTCTTGATAACTTCGGAAATTGTGTTGCATAGGAATGGATAAGAGAATAGATGTTGAAATTAAATGTTAATTTATTTGTTTTTAGTGAAGGGAAAGACCTGTTAGAGTTTAATGCTGTTATGTTTGACATTTAAAAGCATTTCTATAATGTTGAAGTTTTTGTGGTTACCATTGTGCTGAAGAGTAGATACATGAAGGTAAACACTACATTGACTCTATAAGCAATGACTGTGCTAATGCCATGCGACAAGTAATATTACTTTTTCATTAAATATACATGTTAAGCAAGTTATGTGCTAATGCCAGTGACAAGTAATATCTTGTCCATTAAATATACAGGTACATGTTAAATAAGTTGTGTTAGCATTGTGCTATGATAGCTGTTGATTTGAACTGAAATAGATAAGATTAATTGGTTCCAGGGCTACAACTCAGTAGTTGGAGCGACTTAATTTTTTTTTGAGTAATCAACTTAAAAATTTGTGTTTATGCTACAAATTATTAAGTTCCTCTAAATCAATGTAGCTTGTTGGTTGAACATAAATTCACTCAAAGTTGTCATTACTCAAAAAAAAAATTGATGCAAACTTAATTTTTTTGTTGAGGCAACACATTATTTTTTAAAAGTATGACTTCTATGTATATTTGTTTGTAAATTTTATTATTAAACTGTATACTTTCTAAACCGTTATTGTTTTATTTTGTTCATCCAGTTAGCCAGCTCAGCAAATGCAGCCATTAGGCATCCAATTGTCATCCTCTGCTCTCTTGTTTGTATGTCGTTTTATCCAAGCCAACAAGACAGCTGAAAAGCATGTGGCTTTTTTTTTTTTTTTTTACTTCCAAGCAGTACAATGTTCACTTGTGTTACATTGTTCTCTCAAATGAATCTGGGTGGTCTTATTCATTCTATGCAGGGGCAGCAGCTAATAGGTTGATCTGGACTGGTTCAGCTCAAACCGGGCTTCACAAGAGACTCTTTAGGGGTTTTGCTTCCATCTGCCAAGTTTCCTAGAAAATAGAAAGCCCTCTCTGCAAAACAAAACACTCAATGTCACCATTATCTCTGTAATGAGCTCACAGATAATGCAAATGGCCTGGCAGTTTAATTGAGAAAGTCAGCCGATTGCACATGCCCAACAACAAAGACAAACCCGGGACCATTGCAGCGCATGTACAGAAGACATGCTGGCTCTATTGTCATGATCTCTGATTGAGCTTTCCCACACATGAACGGCTCACTGGCTCTGGTCCATCAATGCTCATTTATGTTGTTCTTTGTTTGCCTGTAGGTCAACAGTTCTTCTACAATTTTCTTCTTCACCTGAGCACCAATCTCTCAACATAAATGACTCCTTATGGTTCCTATCAAACATTTTACCCCATTGTTGAATCCAACCCATCCAATAAACCACTGATTTCCTCAGAGACCACAAACTCCATCCATCAGGCATCAGAGAACAGCTGAGCCTTATTTTTTATTTAAATACCCAAAACAACTAGTTTTGTATCTATCATTCAAAATTAACCCTTCAAAAGCATGCCTTCTATGTTAGCCTAATGTTTCCTAACAAAGAAAATGGGGCAGACTGACGCAAACTGATGGAGGTAATTTTTTTGGTCTCAAGGGATAAGTCGACAGGATGTTTGCTAACTGCCGTCATCTCCTGTAAATCCTTTGTGCTATTGTGAAAAGAGATAGCAAGAGGCATTGGTCAGCCCATAAAACGTTGTTTAAAAAAAGTTCAGATGAGCCATTCTGATTCATTTAACCAGGCATTTTTATGCAGCTATGCTAAGTTAGCTAACATTACAAAGTTACTTGTTAAAAATAAAAGGCAGGATGTCCTGCATTCAGAGTTTTCCTTCACCAGTTTTTCACTAGCAAATGTGCAGCACAATAAATTCATTTTCTGTCTGTCTAAATTACAACCATATGAGATCCAATTCATATTTTAAGGGAGTTTGTGATTATCATAAGGGAGATTAGCTCTGTACTCAGATAACCGAAGACTTCTTTTCCCCACCCTTCACAAACAGACACCAAGCCAAGACACAATCTTCTCCAAATTAAAACCGTAGCTTACTTGGAGCTTTTGCTTACCATACAAGAGAGATCTTCTCCATTCCTGGGCCTTTTAGTATCCCTGTGGCTTTATATTGGAGAGATGAGCCAAAAGGAAAGACAGGAGTTCTAATGCAATTATGTTGGTCTTTAATAACCAGCATTCCTGCACTGAAGTCTGAGGGATTGTGGTTTCTGTTAGAAGGACGCTGTGGGCTATTTTACGTTATAACAGCAGAAGGACAAGAAACGATACAATGCTGGTTAGGCTAGGGAAACCTTATAAAATGGTAGTACTTTGTCTCAAATTCTACATTTCAAATGGCCTGAATCATCCTGCCAGGTCACAATTTCAACACATACCCACAGGCTAACATCACATCCCTTCCCAGCCAGAAGAAAATCTACACCACGAGTACCCAAGTGCTTTCTTTTTCAGGCTTGACGGCCACATTCCTTGCAGCACTCCAATGTCAGCTCGGCAGGCAATCAATAGCATGTAATTACGATGACAGGCTCTCACTCTCCTATGCTGTAAACAGATCAGCCTGTTGTAAATGACTTTGTTTGCTGCAGATTAATTCAGAAACACCAAAACAACCTCACCAGCATGTAAGCATAAACAATCTGGCTTTTACACAAAAAAATCTGGTTCTGGGCCAGAAAAATTGCCACTGGTTCATACCACCAGTCGCAATGAAGAAAAAAAAACAAAAACAATGCACACAGCCAATTTACTTAGTAAATACACAAGATAATACGACTTGTTTTTGGAGTATGTCTCTTTGAGTGCATTTTGTCTTAAAACAACTGAAATGACAAAATACAATTCTAGAAAGATGCATAAAAACAAGTCTCCGTTTACCTTGCATTTTATAGTTTATATCAGGGGTGCCTCCTGTTCCTGGACACCTACCTGCAAAGTTCAGGTCCAACCCTGGTCTAACACAACTGAATCAGCTAATTAAGATCTTCAGGATCTTCAGCTCTTGATAATTACAGACAGGTGTGTTGGATCAGGGTTGGATTTGGACTCTGCAGGTAGGTAGATGTCACGATTTTTGCACAACAGCTTGTCACTGGGGCCATAGGGCTGTGACGCACCAAGATGACGATTAGCCGTCAGCCAATGTCGGCCATTGGAAAGTGTCTGTTGAGTTAGTTTTTGCAGTGTGTTAAACAAGTCAGCTCTAGTCGGGCTCACGTAGTGGGAGTTCGCCCGATTCAGTATGTTGAATTGGCGTTGGTAAGAAAAATCACTCTAAATGGCTGTTCGGTTTAGCGACTGGGTCAACGTATGAAAATAAATGCGAAAGTGAGGAAAGCAAGCAAAGTAGTCAAGATGGCACAGACAGAAGGCTATTGTAATTTTACGTCATCTTACCTGAGCATTCCAATATTTTCCTAACAACTTGAGCCGCCTGGAATGAAGAAAGTGATCAGATTCAAAATGGTAAGCAAGCGCTGCTTTGCAGATTCCCTTTTTGAGTGATGAATATTGACTATTGATACCTGCTGATATAGATATTTCCTCGCATGCAGGTGCACATGCTAGCTGGCAGTCAGCGGTAGCCTTTGCAGTGTGTTCAAGCGCAGATATCTATTGGTAGTAGGAACCCTTTAGGGGTAGGTAAGGTGTGTCTCTTTAGGGCTACTGCCCCAGTGGCAAGCTGCTGTACCCCAAAAGGTACAATTTTTGCACATTTTATTCTGAGAGTGTAACTGTATGACAAGTCACGCAGTTAAAAACTCATTAAAAAGCCATTTTTCACAGTGTGAACAACCTTTTATCCCTCTAGAGCGCTAAAACTTTGCAGGATAAAAATTGGTTTAGTGTCAATATGGAACAACATCATAGTGAAAGTGACATTTATAACCATTACTAGAGAAACCAGAACTAGAAATGCTAAAAACTTGAAAGACCAATCCGCGACTGTGCAATGTGCATTGAAAAAATTCCTGGCAGTGTGATCAGGGCTTCAAACCTGCTGGTCTTGAACCAGGAACCAGTAAAGTCAAGCCAATAATGTACTCACCACAACATTTTTAAAACAGTGACGCAATTTGGCTAGACTGCCACAAAAAACAAAACTAGATGGCAAAAAGCTAGATCGCTTCCAAATCAAGTAAACCGCGGCTAGCCGTGATGGGCATTCGGTTGACGGACAGCCCATGCCCGTTCCGAGCTACAGAAAAAGGGCATAAAACATTCTTCTACTGAGTTATGCCAGATTCCAGCATGCAATGTTTTACCAGAGAGAATGCTGTCATGACATTGGCACTTCCTCTGTGGGCTCAGACACTCTGCCAGTCTTTTAACCAGTTCAACTGACCATCTTCATCTTTCAACCAACCATTCCAGCAGCCAATAAGGATAGGGCATCCCACTCCTTTCTTCAAACTTTCCAATTCCCATATCTCCTGCCCCTGGCCTTGATCTACAATTATCTGCGCTAACTCTCCATTTTCACAAAAAAAGGCAGTTTAATGCTTAGATAGGTTAATGAGTGAATAATTACATTTTTAATGAAGTCTGAAAACAGCCTGACTAGGAGAAAAATACAGAGAGAATGGAAAAAGTGAGAGAGCAATCTGCCCGTGTCCAGAAGGCGAGTTTAATCCTTGACACCTGTCAAAGTGCTCAGACGGAGCAGACCCCCATGGTTCATTAAAGGCTGCAGTTGCACAGAAAGGCTTAACCCAAGGGCCTCTGCTTTGAGACAGACCTCTCAGCCCAGGGGGAGGTAATCCACACACAACTGAAGATACACTCCTTACGTACAATAACACATCTGTCTGAACTGCACTCAGATCAAACCTCACGCTTACCACTTTCTTTTGCAAACTCTGCAGGGTGCTCAGTCAAACAGTAACCAGGAGGTTAAGCAAAGCATTTTAATGCAGGACACGTCAGCTGTACTGAAGCATTTGAGAATTATATTTAGAGTTCATTTATGCACACTAGAGGGTGAATTGAGCATTGGAGAAAACAGAAAGGAAGGTGTTAAGAACGGAAGGTAAAACAGACGTTAACATGCATAAACGCACAAATATGCCAGCGGGATGCATCGAGACTTGCTCAAAGATGCCATAGTCCCCCACCGAGAGTTGTTGTGGAATACAGCTCACATTCTGCCCAACATTCCCCTCGAACATTCCTAGTGTCTTTCCCCCAAAAATGCAAAGCAACAGACCAACTGGCTTGCTGCTTGGATCAATAAACTGGCAAGGAGATTTAATTGTTTCCACACACCAGATTTCCACACACCAGATTTTTCAATCGTGCACCTCCCCCCGGCTTTGAACTTGACTTGACATGCAGCCAAATGCACAGAATGAAGCAGCCAAAATGTGAAATCAAGGTCATTTTGGCGGGTCACAAATGCAGGTATCCACTGGGGTTGACAGGACTGCAGGGGGCCTGGACTTTAGAAGGGGTTTAGTGGGAGATGAATGAGACAGAAAAGGGGATTATGGGGGCCGGTCGTGAGGGACTATTGTTCGGGCCTGAGAAAGTGTGTAATGGTTGCATGGTTGCATTCAAAGCATAAGGGAGCAGCGACTCCTCATAGCGACGGGGAACCTTCTAGCAATGAAGAGTGGGTTACTAGAGTCTTGCTGAGCTCTCTCAACAGTCTATTAAAAGTCCAAGACACTTCCCTTTCACAAGAATTAGACCATTGTGGTGAAACAATGACCGTGTTGGAAACGTTGGTTTCGGTTTTGGGTTTCGGGCTACTAGTCCTAAAAGGCAAACTTGATGTATATTGTCTCACAGATTTGCGGTGGCCACTACAAGCACCAAAGCATGTCCCGCGTTTCATTTTACGATTCTGAAGGGTGTTCAAGGTGCAGCCAACTATGGCCCTTTTGCAGAGCCTAAATTAATGCAAACTTACACCAGACAGTACGGAGGGGCTTAGGGGCAACATTTAGGACAGGGCCCTGGACCAGAGAGCAGCAATGGTAAACTGCTTCTCACAGAGGAAACTGCTGCAAGGAGCTACTAAGAAGCAAATCCTTCCAGCCTGTGAATGCAATTATCTCACAGGCCTTGAGCTCCTTCCACCAACAGCAAATATATGTTGTCATCATAATCATACCAGTATTTTTACAAGGAAACACAGCTAATCCATCTTGTCATTCTGGAATGTGTCTGGACCAGCAAGAAGGTGGGAACTAGACTGGTTAAATCAAATTCATAGTTGCATCCCTAGTGAAAATAAAATAAAATAAAATAAAAAAATAATAAAAAGGGGAGTTCAAAGAAACAATTACAGAAGGAACGAAGCAAAAAAATGGGACAGAGAGGCCACCATCAACTCTTTTGTTTCCATGTTAAATGAGATGCTCTTGTAAGGCTGAACAGTGGGCAAGGGAGGAGACACAAAGCATGTGTTCAGGTCTCCCTCTTTGGCCTTTTCACCTCACTCTTGCATAGTAAATTTTTAAGCAGCTCTCTCCACACTTAAGTGTCTGTTCTCACCCCTGGATACTCACCCCTGCAGACCATTAAACTTTAACAGTATTTATGTTTCAAATGCCACAGACCCTCAGGAACCACTACCGAGAATGAAAGCCTCAGACCTGTTTCTTTACAAAACAAAATGCAGACTGAAAAAAAAAAAAAAAAAAAAAGATTTAAAGGGTTAGTTCACCACGTCCGTAAGACCTTCCTTCGTTTATCTTCGGAACACAAATTAAGATATTTTTGATAAAATCCGATAGCTCAATGAGGCCTGCATTGCTAGCAAGACAATTAACACTTTCAATGCCCAGAAAGCTACTAAAGATGTATTTAAAACAGTTCATATGACTATAGTGATTCAACCTTAATGTTATGAAGCGACGAGAATACCTTTTTGTGTGCCAAAAAACAAAACAATGACTTTATTCAATAATATCTAGTGATGGCCGATTTCAAAACGACGCTTCATGAAGTTTCGAAGCTTTACAAATCTTTTGTATCGAATCAGTGGTTCGGAACGCGTATCAAACTGCCAAAGTCATGGGATTTCAGTAAACGTTCACTTTTGATTTTCTTGACGTTCTTCCTGTAGTTAACACAATGCAAACCCAGACCACAAGAACCTGAACCCACAACCCAAATTCCACCACTTAGTGTAAACCTCAACCCAAAAGCCAATCTACTCATTTGAGAAAGCCCTCTCCATCCCACCAGAGGAGTGGCTGGTGTGGTCTAACTCAAAATAACTTTCGAAATAACACAGCTGCTTATTCCTGAGCAAATCAAAAGATGAGCCACCAGAGCAAACCATTATGAAGACATATTTCATGTAGTAATTACAATCATGGCTAACAACAGAATGTTAATTGGTGGAATTAACATGGTATATTATGACATGCAGTGACTGCAATTTAAAGATCAAAGTTTGAGACAGTTCTTTGGAAAGGCCTTTTAATCTTGCTCCCCCCTCAGCCAGGCTTTCAAGCTGCGATGACTTGAGACTGCCTCAGTCAGTCGCCTCTGATTTTAATTTTCCTATAGATGCCTGCACAAACTGGAGTTATGAGGCAATGGCAGCCCAATTAAAATGATATTCTAGGATAGCCGGCTCGCCTTTCAAGGCCAAATACACTCACGAATATCTCTTCAAAAAAAAAAAGGAGGAATAAAAACGAATGGGAACAGGGAAGAGAGAAAGAAATAGCACAGCAAGAGCCTGGAAACCAAAACAATACCACTGAAACTTTTATTGTTGAGTTCACCGCCGGAGGAAACAGAACGGGCAACACCTGCAGTTTGTGGTGTGAAAGATCAAACTGACGCAAAAGTGTGTTGTTCTGTGTGTGACATACTTACAGAATTGTGATATTTTTCATATACATATTAAATTATGGTATTTAAACACATAATATTATGGTTAAAGGGTTAGTTCACCCAAAAATGAAAATTCTGTAATTTATTACTCACCCTCATGTCGTTCCACACCCGTAAGACCTTCGTTCATCTTCGAAACACAAATTAAGATATTTTTGATTAAATCCAATGGCTCCGTGAGGCCTGCATAGACAGCAATGGTACTTCCTCTCTCAAGATACATAAAGGTGCTAAAACATATTTAAATCGGTTCTTGTGAGTACAGTGGTTCTATCTTAATATTAAACAAAAAAAACAACTTTTTAACAATATCTAGTGATGGCCGATTTCAAAACACTGCTTCAGAGCGTTATGAATCTCTTGTTTCGAATCAGTGATCAAACCGTATCAAACCGCCAAACTGCTGAAATCATGTGACTTTGGCGCTCCGATTCACTGATTCGATTCGTAAAGCTCCGAAGCTTCATGAAGCAGTGTTATGAATCGGCCATCACTAGATATTGTTAAAAAGTTGTTATTTTGTTTTTTTTTGCCGCACAAAAATATTTTCATTGCTTTATAATATTAAGGTAGAACCACTGTACACAAATGAACTGTTTTCAATATGTTTTTAGAACCTTTATGGATCTTGAGAGAGGAAGTACTTTACCATTGCTGTTTATGCAGGCCTCACTGAGCCATCAGATTTAATCAAAAATATCTTAATTTGTGTTCTGAAGATGAACGAAGGTCTTAGGGGTGGAGAACGACATGATGGTGAGTAATTAATGGCATAATTTAAATTTCTGGGTGAACTAACCCTTTAATCTGTTTTGTACAGATTCCAGAATAATTTGTTATGAATATTTTAACTTTCGGTTGTTGTTTAAAAAAAAAAAAAAAAAAAGAAAAAAAAAAAAAAATTATATATATATATATAAAATGTATTACTTTCATAGATATGTCTACATGGATATACAGTCAGTGTGTTATAAAATAGCTCATGATACTGGTGATATAAGACTTTGGCCATGCCACCTATTCCTAGTAAAATTAAAAACACAGGAAAAGCACTTAAGCTCTTCTCAAAAAACAAATTGACCAAACATTTTACTGTTTAATATCCACAAAATGGGCCACAAAAGGCAGTTTATTGCATATATATCCATCCCTGCACTTCCATAAAATGCTTTGCTTTTTCACTTTAGAAAAATTCCATGTGTTGAGGCCAAGCCAGATATTTAGTTTGGCTGCGCTCATAGCTGAGGGACATCAGACAGAATAAAACGAATCAAGGCAGGATGAAGAATGGCCGATCATTCACTCGACATGGTGCCTTTGTTTTCATCTACACACTACCTTCTACACACCCCCTCTGTGGACTGTAGACTCTCCCTCTCATACAAAAATAATAAAAAAAACATATGAAGAGTTCAGATGCAAAAGCCTCTAAGTGACGTCTGAAATTTTCTTCTAAAATGAGTATTTTTATCAAGCTTGTATGTTTATGTTCAGTTATTTCACTTTAATGGCAATGAAAAGGACCTATTAATTGCCATTAAAGTGAAATTACTGAAGCTTGATAAAAATGCTAATTTTACAAGGAAATTTCAGATGGCACTTAGAGGCTTTTGCATCTGAACTCTTCATATAGCCAAAATCCCTAATTTGTCACAGTGATACAGTAGTCATAAACTACTGTTCAAAATGTTTGGGGTTGGTAATATTTTTTCAATGTTTTAAAAAGAAGTCTCTTATGCTCAGCAAGGCTGTATTTATTTGATTTAAAACAAATGAAAATAGTAATATTGTGAAATATTATTACAATTTTAAATAACTGTTTTCTATTTTAATATATTTTAAAATGCAATTTATTTTTGTGATTTATTCCTGAATTTTCAGCATCATTACTCCAGTCTTCAGTGTCACATGATCCTTCAGAAATCATTCTAATATGCTGATCTGCTGCTCAAGAAATATTTCTTATTATCAATGTTGAAAACAGTTGTGCTGCTTAATTGGTTTTATTTAAAACTAATACTTTTTCAGGATTCTTTGATGAATAGAAAGTTCAAAAGAACAGCATTTCTTTGAAATAGAAATCTTTTGTATCATTATAAATCTTTATCGGCACATTTAATGCGTCCTTGCTGAATGTATTAAATTCTTTAAAAAAAACAAAAAAAGTTTTTACTGACTAACTCTGAAACTGACAGATATTAAACAAATAAATTATTTGGTTAAATATGCATAAAACTATAAAAAGTCAATCCCAAAATAGACTTTTGAATCATGATAAAGTACAACTGAAACCCTCTCATTAAATCGTCTTTTAATTCATTATCTTTAGAAGCACCACCACAAAAAGTAAAACATAAAAATAAAAATGTAAAAAAATCTAGATACTATATCGACCCATAGTAACCGACTGATGGACTAGTTTACCTCCTGATCCATTCCTAGAACAAACTTTAATGCTCAGAAAAACAAGACCTTACTTTAAGGAACAGATTTTTTTTTTTTTTTTTAACATCTTAAATGATCGGTTAGCTTGCGAAATCAGATGATGTATGGTGGGCTTTTTTCCGGAGCTCTGTACTTCCAGGAGGACTCAAAACAATAGTTACACATCCCTCCTCAGCAGACTTGAGCAATTCAGGTCAGTCTTCAAGTGTACAATCCCGACCTCTGCAATATTTCATCTAACAGAGCTTCCTTTGCAGGAATGAAAAACAGGACTTAGCTGTGCATCATAGCTAAATAAGACTGCAGCTATATGTACAACCATTTGGCGCCTTGTTCCCGTTTGAGAGGATTTCTGCAGTATTTAAACTACTCAGCAGCAGAGGAACATAAACAGACACCGATTAGTGTATCAAGCGGTAATTAGTGTTAAGGGGCTTATGGGTTATTAAAGTGAGGATTTGAGGCATGTTACTAATACACGTCCACCCTCCCCCACAAAGAGGAGCCACCCACGCAGTCAAGCAGCACTCATCAAAGTCTCTATTTGATGCAACCTTCTGAGTGCAGCGATTACACACAGATCTTCTAGAGGAGCTTGAGTCACTGCAGGTCATTCAAGGTTAATAGGCCTCGCTCAGTATTAAGGATGTGGTTTGTAGACGATGCCACGTTTCTGTAACCCGTACTCTCCAGGCAGCCAGAGTTCTCCATGGGACATCCCTGACTAAGTTTCCGTGACAGAAAATGGTGAAATGGTTTGGTCTGCAGAGCCTTTGGAGGTTTGGCCTTAATGAAAGGACAGTAATTCAAAGTTATACTCTGGGAAACTTTCTCTCTTTAAAGCAGACAACCACGTTCAACACAACAAAGTGACATAGGAGTCAGTGTTATTTTAGTATTACTTAGATACTATAAAGGGCTTTTCACACTGCGCTTAACCCCGGGTTATCGGCGTTCTAAACGCCACTTTTAACCCCGGATAAATGAACGTTTCATGCTTGTAATTTAGAAGCGGATTCCAGGATTCCGTTTACCGACACTTGAAATAGTTAACCCTAGGTCATTCTAAAACCCAGGTTAAGGGGATCCTGGTTTATCTGGCTTCACGTTTCACATTGCTCATAATTTACCCGGGGTTAACAATTAATCCTAGGTATTCATAAGCTGACGTTTCACATTGTACATTAATAAACCCTGGATTAACGTTCTTATTAGCATATTTGCGGTGTCAATAGCCGCGTTTCCACTGCCGGGCCAAAGGCGGGCGTGCTAGTGCGTGCCAGGGCCGGTCGCGTTTCCACGGTCACTTCCGGGGCTTGATCGTGCTTCCTCAGTGCCAAAGGCACGGGTTTTTCGGCCCGCCGAAAACCTTGGTCCAAAGCGGGCCAGCTGGAGCTTGAGGCGCAGTCGAGGTGAAAGGCGGAGCTAATCGTAGTCAGGTGATGGTCTACACGCTGAAATGGGTTGGGTTGTGTGACATTTGATCAAGGGAGGTGTGTTTAAGGGCGGTTTTTAGATCAGCGCTGCGGAGCTAGCGGACCGACAGTGGAAACACAATTTGATTTTGGCCTCGGTGCCTAAGGTCTGTGGCCATAGGCCCAGCCCGGCACGCTGTTAGCCCTGGCTCGCACTGGCCCGACAGTGGAAAAGCGGCTAAACCGCATGTTTTCTGTCAGCATTTGACATTTTTCCTCTCAAATGCTGAATTTACTGTTTATATACAATGCGCAGTGTTTTCGTGACTGTCCAAAACATTCAAATATGTACGTGATTGGTTGTCTGTTGCCAAGCGTCTAGCTGTAACATTCTAACACCATATCGTTTCACGCTGTACAAGTTTGGCACCGCAATGCGGGGTTAACGCCGCAAAAGCGGTGCTAACCCCACTCCGGAGCAGGGTTTCATAACCCTGGGTAAAAAGCAGTGCTAACCTCGCTTCTGGATTGCAAGTGTGAAATGTTCCTTTACCCAGGGTTAAAAGCGGTGTTTAGAATGACGATAACCCGGGGTTAGGCACAGTGTGAAAAGCCCTTAAAAGTATTTAACAGTATTTTATATAATAATATCTTATATAAAACAGGGCACAACCCTAAGGATTTTTACGACTGGCCTGATTGGGCCAGTGGTTCCAATTTTTATTTGCCCTGCCAAAATTTTCACTGAGCCCACCACGAAAAAGCTAAATAAATAAAATAGGCCAAGTTATTACTTTCGTTGTTTTTGACCCAGAACCTTTTTATTTCTGTTATTTGCCAAGTCACCATTTTTCATGAATTATTTCTATTTTATTTCAGCTTTATTTAGCAACTCTGATGAGAGCAAATCTTAAAGGGTTAGTTCACCTAAAAATTAAAATTCTGTCATCATTTACTCTCATGTCATTCCAAACCCGTAAGACTTTCTTTCATCTTCAGAACACAAAGTTATTTTTTATGAAATTTGAGCAATTTCTGTCCCTCCATTGTTTGCTCTCACATGTCAAACAGGTTCAGTTGAGCTTCTGTTTATGTTTGCTAATCAATGTGTGAATAAATGCCTAAATTCACTCTGTTCGTCATGTAAAGTGATCGTGTCTCTTCACAAAATTTGGACTAAACAGCTAAATTCATATGGATTCGTTTTACGATCTCTTTATGAACTTTTTGAAGCGTCAAAGTGGTAGTTGCATAGCTGTCAATGGAGGGACAGAAATCTGTCAGATTTCATCAAAAATATCTTCATCATTATTCATCTTCATTAGGGCTGGGCGACGCGCATTTCGTCAGTAAAGCCGGTTCCCTGATTACCGCTAAATCGCCATCACCTGCTTTCAAATGGAGGGGCATTTAATAGACAGAACCGTAGATCACTGACAAGCTACGCAATATCACGTTCATTATCGCAGATGAATCGCCTTCGATAATGAACGTGATATTGCGTAGCTTGTCAGTGAACTATGGCTCTGTCTATTAAATGGCGCTCCATTTGAAAGCAGGTGATTGCGATTTAGCGGTAATCAGGGAACCGGCTTTACTGACGAAATGGGCGTGACAATCGCATGCGATATATCGCCCAGCCCTAATCTTCATATTATCATTTTTGTTCAGAAGATGAGCGAAAGTCTTATGAGTTTGGAACGACATGAGGGTAAGTAATTAATGACAGGTATTTCATTTTTGGGTGAACTATCCTTTTAAACCATATTACAACATCCTACAACATAGAGGTTGTGGATCTTCAAATTGCTCAGGCATCAAACTAATCAAATTTTTATCCTTTTTCTTAAGTTGTGAAGTACAGTTATAGTTTTCATCTTAAAGGTTTAGTTCATACAAAAAAAATTAAACCATCATCATTTACACAAATTTCTGTAATTTTAGGACACATACACACTAGGGGTGTAACGATACGCTCAGGTCACGATACGGTACGTATCTCGATACGGAGTTCACGATACGATACGTATCACGATATTTTGAACAAAATGAAACTGAAATTCAAATAAGATTTATTAAAAAAACATGAACAAATTTCAATAATTTTCCTTGTTGTACATACAAGATCACATTTCAATAAAATAAATAAATATAAAATTTTAATAAAAACCTTCTGTATTCAAATTAACAGTTGAATAGGGCTGTCTGTCACTGAAAAAAAATGTTAAATTTAACATGAACTTAGAATTATGAATAGGGGCCGTTCACATATCGCGTCTAAAAACGCGTGGAAGGCGCGGCCGCACCGCTTCTTCTTCTTTCCAAAGCGCTTGCGCTCCCCTGGCGTCGGTCGTTGCTATGCAACCATGAACTGAGCTCTCCAAGAGGATCAGGATGTTTCTGCAAAGGATAAATGATTTCTAGCCCTTGCATTAGTTTTACTAGGAGATATATTGATGGAGATAAGATATAAAAACCACCATGTACAGCTATGATCAGCTGTTCGGCTGAGCTTTTGATGTTTTGTTATGGAAAGGCCATAGCTGATCGGTTGATTCTTGTCACACGACCTGCGGTGCGCTTGCGGCATTCTGAGAAGTTCAGAATTGCTGCGCGTCGCGACCGCGTTGATCCCATTATGAGCGCGCCTGCCGCGCGGCTACATTTGAAAATAATAACTGACTTGCACGCGGAAAAGACGCAATATGTGAACGGCCCCACAGAACTTCTTAAAGCAAAGCACCGCAAGCGTCTTTTGCTTTTCTATGAGCACAGCTGTTCCTGTGCACTGCGGTGAAAGAAAGCCACGACTTTTCTCACGCGACCATGCAAGAGACTGACATGAGAAACGTTTAAACCTGCTTGCAAGATTCAATGTGTGCCCGAAACACTTACTGAGCTGATTGAGACACACCATCTACGATAAATCGTTACACCCCTAATACTTATAGTAATTTAAAAATGTGGTAGCATTGGATCTGGACAGGAAGGATAACTCTGGGAGTTGGAAGGGGTGTGTCGCGATTCTGCCTTCTCACATCGCGATACAGGTTCGTGGACCTGCGTATCGCGATTTCGGTTTCATATCGCATATCGTTACAGCCCTAATACACACAAAGCAAAAAAGTAACCAGAAGGCTGCCAAGCTCCAAAAATAACTAATTTCAAGTTTTCTGAAGATACACAATGTTTTTTGTGTGAGAGAGTACTATTGTGTTCATAAAACCTATAGCACACAACTCTGGACTACTACTTTTTTCTTTTTGGAGCTTGACAGTCACTGTGTGCTATCGCTGTTTGAGAAAAAGCAGCCAGACATTCTTTGAAATACTCTTTTTGTGTTTCACAGATGAAAAAAAATAAATAATCAAACAGTAAAAGGCAGAACTTTCATTTTTGGCTGAACTATCCTTTAACAATTATCTCTTTACCACCCCTTCAGAAACAAAACTTTCCTTTTAAACATCAGTCATCACTTCTTTATGAACGTCTTTTTCTAGCTGCTTTTCAATCCCGCCAACAGCTGTTGCTCATATTATACTGTTACAGCCTCAAGCAAACCCTCCCATGTCCTATTAGAGGCAGAAGAGGCAAAGCAGCACTTGGCAGTCACACAGGCGGTCCTTACACATGGCCTCCCCTTCTATAAACAAACAAGCTGCACATTCACCCCATCCAGAGTCGAACCTCCGCTCCATCAGCAGCTAGTGATGCATATAGAAACGGAATGGCACAGGGAATGAGAGGCACCAAAGCCAGGGAGGCAAAAGCAGCATCCAGAGCCAAACCGCCTGGTCTGCGGGGCTTTTTAAAGCTGCTGGAGGAATGAACAGGTGGTGAAGGACACACTCACCTGTGCTGGGTGGAGGAGCCGCAGGGTTAAAGAGAGGCCTGCTGCTGCTCCGCTTTACTTATAATTCTGCTGACTGAACAATGGCAGTTTCACAACATAATTGTATCACTTGATATACATTAAAGGGGACCTATTATGTCCCTTTTCACAAGATGTAATATAATGGTGTCCCCAGAATGTATCTGTGAAGTTTCAGCTCAAAATACCCCACAGATCATGTATTATGGCTTGTCAAATTTGCCCCTATTTGGGTATGAGCAAAAACACGCCATTTTTGTTTGTGTCCCTTTAAATGCAAATGAGCTGCTGCTCCCGGCCTCCTTTCCAGAAGAGGGTGGAGCTTTAACAGCTCATACCCAGCAACAACAAAACTGGAGAATATCACGCAGCCAAAATGTCAGAAATTGTCAGTAACTGTGTTCAGCCTATTTGACAACTATTTCAACTATTTGAAAATCTGGAATCAGAGGGTGCAAAAAAAAAAAAAAAAAAAAAAAAAAAATTCTCAAAAAATATTGAGAAAATCACCTTTAAAGTTGTCCAAATGAAGTCCTTAGCAATGCATATCCACTCACAAAAATACATTTGTTATATTTATGGTAGGAAAAATCTTCATTTACGTAAAGGATTAGTTCACTTTCAAATTAAAATTTCCTGATAATTTATTCACCCCCATATCATCAAAGATGTTTGTGTCTTTCTTTCTTCAGTCGAAAAAAAATTAAGGTTTTTGATGAAAACATTCCAGGATTTTTCTCCATATAGTGGACTTCAATGGTCTCCAAATGGTTGAAGGTCAAAATTACAGTTTCATTGCAGCTTCAAAACGCTCTACGCGATCCCAGACGAGGAATAAGGTTCTTATCTAGAGAAACCATTGCTCACTTTCTAAAAAAAATAAATAAAAATTATGTAAGTTTTAACCATAAATGCTCATCTTGAACTAGCCCTTTTCTTCTCCATTTGAATTCCAGCAGTGTAGACACTGCTACGTGTATTACTGCCCTCCACAGGTTAAAGTTTGAACTAATTGTTATATACTTGCACTAGCATATTGTATATGACAATTTAGTTCAAACTTTGACCTGTGGAGGGCAGTAATACACGTAGCAGTGTCTACACTGCTGGAATTCAAATAGAGAAGAAAAGGGCTAGTTCAAGATGAGCATTTATGGTTAAAATGTTTAATTTTTTTTTTAGAAAATGAGCGATGGTTTCTCTAGATAAGACCCTTATTTCTCGTCTGGGATCGCTGTAAACTGTAATTTTGACTATTAACCGTTTGGGCTCCACTGAAGTCCACTATATGGAGAAAAATCCTGGAATGTTTTCATCAAAAACCTTAATTTCTTTTCAACTGAAGAAAGAAGGACGTGGACATCTTGGATGACATGGGGGTGAGTAAATTATCAGGAAATTTTAATTTGAAAGTGAACTAATCCTTTAAAATCCTAATGATTTTTGGCATAAAAGAAAAATCAATAATTCGGACCCATACAATGTATTGTTGGCTATTTCTACAAATATACCCATGTGACTTATGACTGGTTTTGTGGCCCAGGGTCACATAAACTAGGTAAATAAAGAATCCAACACTAAAGGCGCATTCTTTAAAAGGTCAATAGAAGAAGTCAACAAAAGTTTAACCATGATAAACTGTATAAATTCCACTTTCCGAATATCTGCTTGTGAACTACACATAGTGAGCACAAGAATCGACATCTGGCTTGATGTTTAACCTGCACCAACAATGCTAAATGGAGAAATGGGACACGATACGCTTCTCCACAGCAGTAATCTCACGGGCAGTATGAAGCGTTTCTAATTGCCTGGACACATCTATCCAGAACTCTTTCAAAAGATGCGACCTCTCGTGCTCGTACAAGCGCTTTAAGCTGATAAACCCTTTCATTTCATCCAGCCTCGGGATCAATTCCCCCTCAGTTTCAAAAGCTGCAGAGAAAATGATTAATCAAAACAGCGATTACGGCCATCCGCAAAGTCACACAGACTCCCCACTGTTTCCTCTCAGCAGGAGGCGACCGCCGACCGTTGTCGCGGCGCTCATGGAAAAAGCATGCGATTCTTTCACTTCATTTACAACAAAAACTATTACACGCAATTCATGCAAAATTAATGCTGCCGTTGGAATACCAGATGAATCTATTTTCCACTATACAGTATACTACACACCAGAGCTAAAATGATGAATAAATGATTTCATTATAATTCTAGAAAATGCATTACAATGGGTTCAGAATTCATTTCAGAAACAAGCAAGATCTCCACACCTTTGGGGAAATGAACATTATATCATCACATGACCACTGATTACTTGCTGTAAACTGGGCATATATGATGCATAACAACATAACATATTCATTGTAACATTTTAAGAATCAGCTTTTGGAAGACTACTGAAATTATTTATTGTGCAAAGAATTTTTACAAAAACACTTTGAATATATTTTAAATGTTTATACCAGCTGTGTTTATGAACAATCATTTCTCAGCGTCACTTCATGATCCTCAGTCGAGTGACTCCCAAGCAGAACAACAGCTGGAGGGAGACGATTCATCTCCTGCAGCCTATTATTTCAGGTCTCAATGCAACCTTCAAGTTTGTGAAAAACACATTTTATAGTGAAAGTTCTCAAGCCCCATTTATGCCAACAGCAATATATTTGTAGTTTTTGAAAATTCAAATGACAAATGAGATTAAGGTTCTAAAAATATGATATAATTCCATTTTGACAAGAAAAGCATTTGGTTCTACTAAAATTTAAAATCGAAGTGAAAAAAAAAAAAAATTCTCCCAAAATTTTTGCGAAGTACAATGAAATTAAACAGATTATAATGGGTTGTATGGGGGGAATCTAGGGTGAGGACTTTGGTCAATCCATCGGTTGTTGATTGGATTGAGGCAGATCTGAATGTGAGACTGCAGTCAATTTTATGGAAGGGGCAGAGTTTATAAGGATGAAATTATTATCCGATCCCTCGGTTTCACAGACAAGGCTTTAAGGGTTAGTTCACCCAAAAATGAAATATCTGTCATTGATAACTCACATGTCGTTCCAAACCCATCTTCAGAACACAAATTAATATATATTTTTTTATGGAATCGGAGAGCTTTCTGTCCCTCAACAGACAGCAACAAAACTACCACTTTCAAGACACAGAACGGTAGTAAAGACATCGTTAAAATAGTCCATGTGACTACAGTGGTTCAACATTAATTGTACTTTTTGTGCGGAAAACCCCCCCCAAAAATAATGACTTTATTTAACAATTTCTTCTATTCTGTGTCTGTCCACGACATTGTTCATGTTATAAACACAGTGCAGCACTTCCGGGTTCTATGTCAGAACGCCGGCTCAGTATTGGCCGGCTCTGGCGTAGGCACCACACGCATGCATCGTGGTGCTTACGTGAACAGTGTCAGAGACTGACACAAAGAGAAGAAATTGTTGAATAAAGTCGTTATTTTTGTTAAGTATTCTTGTCGCTTCATAAATTTAAGGTTGAACCACTGTAGTCACATAGACTATTTTAACAATGTCTTTACTACCTTTCTGGGCCTTGAAAGTGGCAATTGTGTCTAATTTAGCTGTCTATGGAGGGACAGAAAGCTCTCGGATTTCATCAAAAATATCTTAATTTCTGTTCCAAAGATGAACAAAGGTCTTACAGGTTTGCAACAACATTAGGGTGATTAATTAATGAAAGAATTTTAATTTTAGGGTGAACTAACCCTTTAAGCCTAGTTCCAGACTAAAATCCAATTTCTTAAAATATACCAGTGCCATTGTTTCATCTCAAGATGCACACAGTAATGTTTTTTCTAAGGAATGTTTATAAAAGCTACTTAAAATGTCCCAGTTGGACTTAGGCCTAATCCTGGCTTAATCCTGTCTGGCCTGTCTGTAAAACCAGGCCTATAATTCTTATTATTATTAAGTCCAAAATACATAAACAGACAGAAGTCACAGATTAATAGTTTAAAATAAGATCAATATTGTGCATTTAGAAAATGAATTTCCATTTTATGCCGACTTTATCATTCCTCAGTGTGTAATGCATCATGAAAAAGTGCTTCAATCCCATTGATCATTGCTCATTTCAATAAAGGCCAACTTCTTGCCATTCATATCTGTGAAAAACTGTAATTGAAAATGAATGACTTCCTGTCATTCACTGTGAACGTCCCATTGGGCTACCCGGAATACCCCTAAATAACTTTCTACTAAAACTCTCTCTGTTCTTAAATTTTCATTTCAGCACACACTTACAGCCCTGCATTCTGGAAATTCTCCATCGTTTCCCACAATTCAATCACAAGACACCAATTGTGAAATACTGAAGGCTCACAGTTGTCAGAGCAGAGAGGAGCTGGACCCTTTCAGTCTACTGTGAGTCCAAACCACACTGGAAGAAAACTCGATTATGAGGCTTGTCCTACTTGCTCCGCTGTGCCAAAACACACTAAAGACAGCTCTGCATTTATGTGGAATATGATAACATCAATCCCAAAGAAAAGAGATGCATTACACAAGAGGATTTGCATTGTTTTCGTTCACTTTAGAAATAAAGAGGATTTTCCCAGAGAAAGCTCAGGACGGTGGATTTTTGAGTGCGTACTGGCCGCACTAGCAGCAAGGATTGTATGACATCCTTTTACGAAACACCAGACATATAACAAGGTCAATAAAAAGCAGATGGAATTTTATGTGACACTATACATCCAAAGCTGCCAGCGGGAAATACTTCCAGGTTCCAGTGGCCACAGGCACTTTCTGCACAAATGTTAAAAACACATCAGCAGCTGATATACTAATAAAAAGAAAAGAAAAGCAATGACAGACGGTGGAAACATCCTTTAATGTTTTCATTTACTGGAAAGTTTTGTACTCGGACACTTTGAGACGTTATAAAAAGAAGCTAATTTTAGGGTCAGCGGCCCGATGTCCCATTTCCTCCACGCTTTACATCTGTTAATACTAATGTACATGCTGTAAGGCAGCACCTCTGTCCTGTTATTAGCCACACCTGCACCTTTAGTCAATCAACAGCTTTCGGTTCGCACATAAAGCCCCTCCAACCGTTAAAGCTGAAACAGGAGAAGCGTGCAGGACTAGCAATAATCCCTGGCAAATAAAAGCCACACAAACAGAAGTATAGCCTCCAGAAGCTAGCACTCAATATCTTTGGTTTATTGGCCAAGGTTCAACAGCACATGCCTGCAAGGAACGTTTGGATGTTATGCTAAAGAGGTATTACAGACAACTTAGTCTGGTTCCTTTAGATAGTCACACTATTACACGACCAGGCTGGGAAATTAAATTTGAGCCCATTAGCCTCATTGGTAAATGCAGAATTTTTCAGCCATTTTGAATTTTTCAAATCCAGGGCTCGACAATAAGGACTGAGGCCAGCGTGAAAGGCGCTTGAGACAGTTGACGGAACCGTCACTTGTCCGATCAGGCCAGTGCTGCGTCATCACGAAGGTTTATCGTGTGTTTTTATGTCGTTAATTTAAGCATTCAAGTGATTTTACATGATTCAGATTCAAGCGCAAGAAGATGCAAAAGAGAACTCAATTCAGTACTCACATGCTGTTTTCTTTTAGCAAGCACAGAGAGAGCCGAGACTCAGGCTACGTTCAACACTGTCAGTTTTTGAGACTGACAACAGCATTTACTTACAGGTGCGAGTCTCGAAATGTTCCATTCAAACAACAGCTTACAGTAGCATCTTGAATAATATCTGTATGAACCAAGTGTGCCACCCAAGTCCTGAAAAGTTAAGTCAAAACGTTTCAATCGCCCCCAGGTCGCTGGATGCAGTACAGGTCATAAACCCTGCCATGTAATCCAATGGGTCATGAGACAAACTAAACAATCAAATTACACATAAAAAATGTTTTTTACAAAGATGGTTTATGTCATTTTAAGTAGCCTTTAGCAGTTCATGTGTTCATTTTTTAAATAAGTTTGGCTTTAGTTATTTGATGCTTTAAAAACGGGGGTGTGACAGGTTTGACAGCTGTGATTGACAGCTTCTGTGAGCGAGGTAATCACTGAGGCACCAACTGACTTTTTTCAGGATCTTCAGTAGGAGACTGAAGCTTTAACTTTAATTTTTACATTTCCATAACTGTTTATTTCACACTGACAATAATTTGTTCTGCAGTAAACGGGACCTTGATACCACAGCTCCACTTCACGGTTTCCAGTTCGTTTTATTATGCAATACATAGGGATTCATTTTATATTTCAAATATGTTGTTTGTGCACTAATGGCGCTTTTCCACTGCATGGTATGGTTCGGTACGGCGCAGCTCCTTTTTTTAACGACCGCAACTTGAAAAAAGAAATGGCTGTATCATGGTCAGTAGACAAGGTGACTCATTGGTAGCCATGGAGCAGATCCATGGCAGTAAAGGCGGCGCAACTATAAAGATCAGTCTATAACAAAGACTATAGAATAACACAAGACACTCGTATTGTTTTGAATGGGAGAAAGTGTAACGTGCAATATGGCGGAATAAGTCCCGCCTTCTAAATAAGGGCCAATCGCCGACTGGTAAAGTCATCGCGTCACTTCTGCAGCCGTTAGAATCACCGGTTTCTATAGAAACAGTCAGACGCGTACCTCCGAAGAGAGCTTGATCCAGCCTGAAAAATAGTTTTTTTTGTCATGATTCGAGCGTTTAGAAACTAAATTTATGAGCCGGTTGTTGTTAGATTTCATTGGTGATTTCAAATATGAAATTTAATCGTAAGGTTGGCGAACAGTTTTGGAGAATTTGATGTTTCCCCATTCAAAGAGATTGCATGATGCCCAGGATGCCCGAGAGGCGTTTCAAAGATGGCCGCCGAGTGAAATGACTTGTCTTAAAGGGACTTTGGTCTATAATCCCACCCACTTTGAAGCGGTACTAAACTGCAGTGGAAAAGCAAAACAAAAGTAAGCAAGCCGTGCTGAACCGAACTGAGTCGAGTCGCTCCACGCAGTGGAAAAGCGTCATTAATGTAATAAACATCATACAATAGATAAATAGGTTATTATTAGTTAAGACATCGCGATGACAACTTTTGATCAGGCATTACTGCCTGGATCCTAAAGAGACCCAATTGATGGGGGGAATCAATTTCTCATGACACCGACTTCAATTCTCTACAATGGAAGAAAGTGAAGGTGCCGTGTTCCATCTTTTTTTATAGTCTATGGTATGAATGTGCAGAAGGAGTCAAGCCCGTTTTCCAGTGACCAATGTAATATCAAAAACGGCGACGTCCATAAAACTGAAAAGTCTTTTCACTTTTGATTCAAGAGTCCAATTGAACTGTAAGTTCATCTGTCAAATCTTCCTTAACCAACATCAGCTTTTATATCTGGGTGGAAAGCATTAGCATTAAAGACCTCTTTCAACAAACAATAAAAAAAAAATCTTACCAACCCCAAACGTTTAAATGGAAGTGTATATTTGTTTTAATGTATAATAGCACAAATGTCAGGATGAAGTGAACCAGGAATGCTTTGGCATTATTTCGAACCACACCACCACACAGCATGGACCGGAGATGGTCTGAGTTTAAACAGAAGACACATTTCAGCTCTGAGAACAACGCTGACATGGAAGATTGGGACGAACAGTCAAACAAGCCTCTAAATATAATCAGGTTACTTCAAAAAGAGTATGACGTTATTTTTAAACAGCAGCTATTCTCGTCAAATGAAACGTCGCCTACAAAATTACTGCCACGGTGAAATAAAACAAAACTGCTGGTGTTAACTTTCTACCCTGCACACGACTGGAGCTTAGCAGCTTCTCTACAAATTTCTCTACAAACATTATGTCTTCTAAGTCACCAAGAGCAAAGCTGGTGGAGACCGACTGACACAGAGGAGTCATTTCAGGTCAGAGCAGGTCTTGTCCCTCAGAGGTGAAGGGACAAGCAGAGCCATCCGGGGTCATTGTGATGACTTCAGAGGCGCTAATCGGCTATAATCCACTTGAGATGAAGTGATTAGAAGGATTTGGCGAGGCCCCAGATCTTCCCACTTACCGCAGGAGAAACGCGCTCCCGGTTCATTCCCCAGGCTATGTGGCAGTGTTTGTGCACCAGGGTTATATAACGTTTCATCAACCCCATGACTCATTCACTTTGGTTCATGTTAATCATAAATGAACTCCGCTTTTTATTGCTTTAAGCAATTCTGACAAGAAAAAGGCCAACTGGATTAATACTTTGAGGGAATTTAGCAGAGGATAAACTATAATAAAACCATTAATTACATATTTCCACTGCAGGGTCGTTTGATCTCAAGGCCAAAAAGTGATGATTTGCATCCAAGGCGTCAAGACCCTCAATTAAGACGTCAGTGGGTTTGGAGTTCTAAGATATTCACCCTCTTTTGCCTCAACTTCCATTTCCTCCATCAGAGCGATGGATGGGAACAGGCAAAACTGAAATCTCCACTTTTTTTTTGTAAATAAAAACAATATAAGAAAGCTCTTCACATCTCAAAATTGATTTAGTTGCAGCAAGTCATATAAACTACTGGTTCAAAGAGCTACAGGGTCGGTAGAAAATTTAAGAGAAAATAAAATTTTGCATAATGTATTTTTAGGGCTATCAAAGTTAATAGGTTAACTTAAATATGTTTAACGATAAATAAAAAGTTATATATTAACTTATATTTATTTAGTTTATTTAAGTTAACATGAACTTTTTTCCTTTATTTACTTAAATAAAAATTTAATGTAGTAACTTAAATTTAACAAAAATAATTAAATAACTGAATGAATGAAAGAATGAATATCTATAAATCTTTTTAATAAAAAAAAAACTTTTTTTAAACAACAAGAAAATATTTCTTTGTTCAAGAAAATATTTAGCTGTCTTTGTACTTCAGGATGGTGGGAACAGCATATTTTGGAGTCCAAAACATTTGAAAATCCATGGTATGAACTAATTATTTTCACCAAAGATGATATACATAACAAAAGGAAACCAAGGAGAAAGTCATTCTAGTGAATGTTAGCAACAAGTTGAGACGGATACCACAGCAACACTGTGGCAGGGTTTTGCTTTGTGGGAAGACAAGACAAAAAAAATACCCTTCATTTTGACTCAACACACACTCAAGTCAACAGCAGATTCACAGTAGGGTCGGCGCCAGTTTGTGAGGGTGCCAGACTGCCAAGAGACACAGTCGACATGTTTGTACTGCGCTTCAGCACTAAACCATCGGGCAACCATCCACCACACACCATCACTAAATCACTGACATTGACTCAACTACAGTAACATCACTGATAGCATAGCCATAGGTACAGATGACAAAGCACTGTGGGACGATTCCACTAGGGGAGAAAGAGAGATCAAAACTGCTTTGTACAACATTAATAAATCCAAAATGATTTAAAACTTCTCAAACATGCTGGGACGGATGAAGGTCAACATCTCTGGTTCGTTTGCATCAGACTGATTTGTGCATCGCATCCTTTCAACTATCTTCTCTAATGACAGCATGCTCGCTTCTAAGGAACAGAGAAAAGAAAGTCAACACAAGCAGCACACACAAAAAAAAAAAGAAAAAAAGAAGGAAGTGGGAATCAATCATTACAAAAGTTTCCAGTTATAACATGACAAAATGAAAGATAAGTGTTAAAGAGGGCATTAAAGGTGTCCTAGAATTAAAAATTTAATTTATCTTGGCATAGTCAAATAACAAGAGTTCAGTACATGGAAATGACATACAGTGAGTCTCAAACTCCATTGTTTCCTCTTTCTTATATAAATCTCATTTGTTTAAAAGACCTCAGAAGAACAGGCGAATCTCAACATAAGTGTACGCCCCCAATATTTACATATGCCAGCCCATGTTCAAGGCATTAGACAAGGGCAGAACGTCTGGATGTGCACAGCTGAATCATCAGACTAGGTAAGCAAGCAAGGAAAACAGCGAAAAATGGCAGATGGAGCAATAATAACTGACATGATCCATGATAACATGATAGTTTAGTGATATTTGTAAACTGTCTTTCTAAATGTTTCGTTAGCATGTTGCTAATGTACTGTTAAATGTGGTTAAAGTTACATCGTTTCTTACTGTATTCACGGAGACAAGAGCCGTCACTATTTTCATTTTTAAACACTTGCAGTCTGTATAATGCATAAACACAACTTCATTCTTTATAAATCTCTCCAACAGTGTAGCATTAGCCATTAGCCACGCAGCATAGCCTCAAACTCATTCAGAATCAAATGCAAACATCCAATCCGACGCATACATGCAGTATGCATGACGAACACTTTGTAAAGATCCATTTGAGGGTTATATTAGCTGTGTGAACTTTGTTTATGCACTGTTTAAGGCAAGCACAAGCTCCAGGGGCGGAGAGCGTGCGATTTAAAGGGACCGCAACCTGAATCGGCGCATTTGTAATCATGCCCCAAAATAGGCAGTTAAAAAAATTAATTAAAAAAAAAATCTATGGGGTATTTTGAGCTGAAACTTCACAGACACATTCAGGGGACACCTTAGACTTATATTACATCTTGTAAAAAAAACATTCGATGGCACCTTTAAAGTACACGCAATGTATACCAAATAAACTTCCCCTTGGTGATTTTTGGCTATATGAGCACAGCGTGATTCCACGGCTCTACTGTACTAAAGCTCAGTATAGTTAACTCATAAATTATAAATGTATTTTCCTCAAATTTTTCTCACAAGCTGCTCAAGCCAGAAACATTAGCAACTACACAAAGAATGAAGCTGCATTCTCAAAACTACCACAGGGGGTGCCAAATCAGGCATTATTAGCATAAAAGGTCTTCTCTATATGGCCTTTCGCACCAGGTAGTTGAAGAAACTCAGTTATAGGAACTAGCCACCAGGGCGGTCCCCCAAGAACTAAATTTCCCCTAGGGTCATTGCATTCGCACCGCAAGTAGGAACTCTGAAGTGATGTAAGCTGGCTGACAGGCCGTCAGGAGGATTGAGGACACCATGTGATTGGAGCATGGGTTTCATGAAAACAGAGATGGAATGTAGATGTATAAGTTATTGAAAGAGCAAAATGGAGGGCTAAGAGATCAAATCTCCTGCGATAACTTCCAGTGCCATCATCAATGCTGAGAAAAGAACAACGCCGCAGACAAAAGCCATTAACATTAGCTTTCAGTATGTTTATGTTTTCCATGTTCAGGGAGTAAGTATGTTACACAGCTTTTTAAAAAAATAGTGCCGGTGTTTCGTATGGCATGTGTTCGGCCAATCAATATAAACTTACGTCACTGGTATTTCCTATTGTGTTGGCTTAGACTCTACTCTGAAGTAGGAGCTCATTTAAAAGGCATTGTTACAGCTAAAATCGTTCACAGTTCCCGCGGTACGAACATGCCAAAAAGCGGGTACTTCCACCTATAGTTATAGGAACTATGAAAACGAAAGCCCCTTATGATCAATTTCTCTTTATGATTAATTAAATTGATCAAAAGGTGACAGTAAAGATTTTTATAATGTTATAAAAGATTTCTATTTTAAATAAATGCTGATCTTGTGAACTTTCTAATAGCCAAAGAATCCTAAAAAAAAAAATCAGTTTCCACAAAAATATTAAGCAGCACTGATTACAACATGAATAATAATAATAAGAAGAAGAAATGTTACTTGAGCAGCAAATCAGCATATTAGAATGATTTCTGGAGGATCATGTGACACTGAAGACTGGAGTAATGATGCTGAAAATTCAGCTTTACCATCACAGGAATAAATTACATTTTAAAATAGATTAATATAGAAAACTTTTACATTGTATATAATATTTCGCATTGTTTTCACAGCATTTTTGATCAAATAAATGCAGCATTGCTGAGCATAAGAGACTTTCAATAACAATAGAATAAAATAAATCACAATTAATCTCATAATTTCCAACCAGTTTTAAAAAAAATCCAGTATATTACATTTAACTTTTTTCACAAATTTCTGAGGACCCCTTACAGCTTGAAAACCACTGACATTCAGCATTTTTCTAGCTTTTCTGGTAACTGCACTGTTTACTCTAACTTATTCAGCAATGGTGGACTTAACCCGTAATAAATCTGGCACATTGAATCATTACAGATTTTAATCTGGTGTTGTGTTGAAGATGAAATCCCTGTGCCCACCTGCACATTTCTGTGAGGTTTGTCTCCATTTCCAATCAAGGCGATAAATGGGCAGAAAGGCCTCTTTAAGTCAATCTAGACTATAATCTGAAACTTGTACTTGGACAACAAACTTGTCCAGGGTCACAGCCCAACAGTTATTCTTTTATTTTCCCTCTACAGACTGCTGGGAACAGAACGCTCTCACGTTGCCTGAGATTAAGCCCTTTCCCCTGGCTTTTTTTCCCCCCGCACCTCTCAATAGGTAACTAAAAACCTAGGAAACCAGTTCTCCACTAGGATTCATCATGTCCACACTCCTATTGTAACCATTCTTAACATTACAGTGTTTCCAGTGAGAAAGACACAATGGGGACTGAAAGAAGGTGTAAATCTAGTCTGGAACAAGAAGTTAAATTTGGCAACTGCTGTGTTTATAAAGCCTCTCACTAGCAACTACACACACACACACACACACACACACACACACACACACACACACACACACACCTTACATAATCTCGTAATATATTGTATACAATCACAAGAAATTGTAGGTTCAACAGGGTCACCGACAGACACTTCTCTGTGTGTAATATTAGCACTGCAGCTTGAAGGGATATATCAGGAAAAACAGGACTTTCCTTCATCTTTTGCAATTAAACAATGTTGACATATGCTCAAAAGGAAAAGCCTCCATCCTAGTCCATCCCATATTTTAGAAAATTAAGCTGCAAAAACATTTAAAAAAAAAAAAAAAATTATGATTATGACATCTACACCATAAGCTCATTAACATAAAACTATCCACATTTATCAACACTTGATCAGTATTCAGCAGCTTCTCTTGTCTTAATGAATGACGATGTGAATTACATCGTGTAAACTTCACATACGAAGATGTTGGCCAAAAGAGTTATTAAAAGAGTTATACAAAGACAAAAAAAAATTGTTCTTTGGGGGACCAAAAATGGTTCTATGGCATCACTGAGGAAAAAAAAGAAAAAAAAAGAAACACTTTTGGAACCTTTATTTTTAAGAGTGTAACAGACGTGTATGTCTTAAAGGGATAGTTCACCCAAAAACAAAAATTCTGTCATCATTTACTCACCCTCAAGTTGTTCAAAACCTGTATAAAATAATGTTCTGTCGAACACAAAAGGAAGATATTTGGAAGAATGTTTGTAACCAAGCAGATCTCCCCCATCCTGGCATGAGGTTAAATTAACCTCATGCCAGGATGACTCTTGATCAAGCGTTCAAATGTAATTGCAGGTGGTATGTTAATAAGCATGAATTATTCCTTTCAAGTTCAGAGATCCGTGATATATCGGTACCATATTGGTAAACAGCTGATATTGGAGTTTTTTTTTTTTTTTTTTAATTTAAAGATATTGTTTATGGCCGATATTTAATTGTGCATGCCAATTCCTGCTATTTTTAAATTTAGATTAACTTTAAATTATCTTTAGATGACAAATGTAATCTATAAAAGTATTATTTAAAAAACATTATTAAATGTGATATTTAGCAAATCTCAAAATAAATACACATTTTTCAAACTAGATAACAAAAATGAATACTGTGATGTCATGATGTTGTGAATAAATTCACTTTTAGAATTTAAAATGAATATTTAGACAAAATTTTAATATTGGCCAGAATGTTAATGTCAGGGGTTCCCTGGTCAAGTATAATAAAAACTCTCTCAAAAAACCTTGACTAAGATTATACAAAAAGTGCATAAACCAAATGACATATAGTGTCTCACCATGTGGTTATGACGCTGACCATGTAGTTAAAAAACAACAACCTGGAAACCGTTTTCCGAGTATAATTTTTCTAATCTGAAATGAATTTGGCGTCTCATTCATAGGTCCATCTCAATTAACCTGAGCTCAGCATTTCCCACCGAGCAGCATTATCAGCACACAGCGTCACTCAGCAGAGAAAATCTGTGTTCGACACACCGAGCCAAATGTACCGTTCACTGATAGCGAAGCCGGTATTATCACCTGCAGATAAGGCGGTCTTTTCCCATCCGCCAGCCCTGAAATCAAAGCCGCACGGAGAGGCACGGCTCTAGGATATGTGATGAACAGGGAGCGCAGGGTTTTTCATCAGATCACTGACACCCTGATGACAGCAGCCCTTAGCAATCTCAAAAGCTCCAAGCAGCTGTCTCTGAATCTGCAGAGGCGGTGGCACAGCCGAGATCCAGAAGGCCTCCTCCTCTTTCTCTCGGATGCGAGACCGCCGCCTCGCCGTTTACTTTACGACGCTGGCAGATCTGGGCTTTGGCGGTAACTGGGCCAAACCTGTAATTGATTTACGAGCAGCTTTCTCCACTCCGCCTGATGCTAGTGTCCTTGTAAGGCAGTGCCAGCACAGACACCCTCCACCAAACACAACTTCTCCTTTAAACGTGACTGGAAAAACACTAAATAAAAATCATATGGCTCAAAGGTTGCAGACATTAAGCGATTGTTGCAAACACTGGGTCCAGTCAGAGATGAAAACCGAAGACATTTAGTGTATCCATATCCATTTTTAAACATGTTTCTGTTTATTTTTCCATTTCACAATTAAAGGGATAGTTCACCCAAAAATGAAATTAGTAGCTTGCTGTACTAATTCAGTAGATTGCTCCAAACCGGTATAAATTTCTTTGTTCTGTTGAAAAACAAAGGAAGATATTTTGAAGAAAGTTTGTAACCCGGCCACTTTGGGCCACCATTGACTATCATAGTATATTTTTTCCTACTATGGAAGTCAATGGTGGCCCAAAGCGGCCTGGTTACAAACTTTCTTCAAAATATCTTCTTTTGCATTTAGCAGTACAAAGAAATGTATAGGCTGAGTAAATTATGACAGAATTTTCATTCAAATGGTCATTTATTCACCCTCATATCATTCCTTGATGCTACTTTTCTTTCTTCCACAGAACACAAAAAGGAGATGTTTAGAAGAATGTCCAAGCTGCTCTTTTCATACAGCGCAAGTAAAGGGGGGAATTACAAAAAAAAAAAATTAAAAAAAATCTGTACAGCTTGTGCACTATATTCAAAGCCTATTGTAGCCATTCATTAGACATGAGAACCAGAACAAAATCTGAATAAATATTCTCAAAAAAAAAAAAAAAAAAAAAAAATCTCAAGAGGCATTATGTAAGAATTTTATTTTTGTGTGAACCACTAAAATTTGATTGGATTGTAAAACAGTGTGCCATGATTTAATTGGCTAAGATTTTCCTCCGTCCCTGTAGCCCTAGTTACAGCAAATAATTGTTTCAGAGGGGGAATGTTACATAACATTCTAATGAAAATGAAATGGAAAAAAAAAAGTTTAAAAATAACACGCACTCATGAACCAGGACACCTACACGCTAGAGTTTACATTTTAAACAGCATTCCAATATGCATACTTCTCTACAATATAGTATGTGGAAAGAGTAGTATGTCCAAATTCACAGTATTCATGAAACGGTAGCAAAAAGTACCTAGATGACCTACTACTTCCGGTGCGATTCTGAAGTGCACATCTAATGGACACTTTACTATCCCATGAGGCCACAGAAGAGGAGTTGTGAATGACCATTTAGCAACACAACTGTCACTGATAGGTTATCACTGTCATGATGACTTTAGTACACCCAGATTACTTTCATACTATGTACTTTAACTGTCAAAAAGTACATACTTATTCAAAAGAAGTACCTACTCAGAGAGTATGTGATTTCAGACGCAGCCCGGGTCAGAGAGGAAAGTTCAATGCTTATAGAAATCCCATTATCAGCACTTCAGCTTCAAAATGACTGGTAAATTAAAAGGCATTTTGAGTTCATGTGGTCTATGAATGAGCTGCGGGTATCATATCTCTCACCTGCCTCAATATTGAGCCAGTTGTGAATCCACAGCATATTAAAAGAGAGTCATAACATGGGTTAGGGAGTTTGTTTTGGTGTGGAAGGCTTATCTCTGCATGAAAGAGGAGGAGACGGACCAGGTGATGGGGCAGATTTAAAAAGGCAACTGAATAGAACAAGGATGTTTGGAATAGCAAACTACTTACTATTTCTGCTGGATTTAGTATGTATACAGTGCACATTATTTTACATAAAATACCTGGATTACCAGCAGAATACAAGAGCAACGATATGAGGAATACTGTGTCTCCAATGCAATGCTCTCGACTTGACCTTCCATTTCTGAATTAAACAAGTAACGTGATAAGGTTGTGACAAACATAATGAGGTCTTGTGATCATGTAACATGCTACTAATTGACAAACTTATTCTGGAGTACTGTCTATTTTTACAACTTAAAAATAGTAGGCAATATATAGTCTATACTATGTAGTATGCTTGTATTTCATTCCATACACAGCCAAGGTCTAGTCTGAGATGAGTCCTGCAGCAATACACAGGGTCGCCTCTCTTCTGTCCCAGGAGAGAGGGGGAAATGAGCCACTTAATACCCCGCAGTACCACAACCTCAACTCTGCTTTGCAGCAGGCCAACATCACACAGCAATTAAAGCCTTCAAAGAACACAAACACAAAAGACCCACTATATTCACTCTCCCATGAAGAGAGGAAAGACGATTCATCCTCATGCTGGGGCTGCAAATAGGAACGTGACATTGGACGGTCAAAGTCTTTACAGCTCAGACTCTCTGCAGGATGCAAGGTGTTATTACTTCAAAACAAACACTCTTATCTGGACCAGCCCGGGCCATTTACATCTCCTGTTAAGAGCAAACTAAATAAGCCTCGAGTAAAATCTAAGATGTGGGGTCCAGGTAACAGCAAGCTACAATGGTTTAGGATTATTTATGGCTTCATATATGTTACGGCTTAGTCTGCATGGCTAACTGCGAAAGCATTTTGGCATGTAATGTAAAAGTGTAGCTAGTAAGCAGAAATAAGATGAAGAACATGCTGTAATATTTAAGTCACAGGACAAAATTGTATGAGTATGAATATGCTCACACACATATACATATATATACACATATACAAACATGTTTTATACATATATACACACATAAAAATAAATATAAAAATGTACATTACATTCATTCTTTTATCATATTCTTTTATAGAGACATACAAATGTGGAAAAACACAAGCAATGAACCATGAAGGATCCCAAAAATCAAGCAGAAACCTACATTTTGGAGAATATTACACAACTTTAAAAAGAGAGCTCAATGCACTGTTGCATAAATTAAAAGGGAAAAAAAAAATTATGTTGCAGTGTCACAGAAAACAACACTGGCATGAAGTCATAATTGTGTTGTAGCAGAGATGTGGAAATTATTGGATATAAACATTTGAAGGCATATTTGTAATCTAAAACACATGGGAAAACATAAAATTAAACACTTAAGACCATTTTTTGAAGGTCTCGGACTATGAGGATTTTATTTCCAAGACCGGTCAAGAACACAACCATGGGGATATCGCTAAATTGCCGTTGCATTGTCTTTGTTAACATCATTTTTGATTGGATGTAAAACTTCCTGCTTCAAATGCAATCAATAACTTATTTCTAATTTCATTTCTTTTGTTACTGTTGTGCCGGGTCAGAAATCAACAAGGGATTGCGTCAAAAATGTCACCAAAATGAATACAAATGCCCACAAAATTCAAGATACGATTGGAAAAAAATACTTGTATAAGATCTTGATTTTATATTAGAACATATGATATAATTAAGGCTTTTTTCACAAATAGGAGCACAATTGCATATGTAATATTGATTTTTTTTTTTTTTTTTTTACAAATTTTTGTTTTTAAAACATTAATCTCAACATTATTTTTATGCATTTGTAATTGTACCGATTCAGATGCAGCTTCTGTTCCACCTCTGCAGTGTAAAGATGAACTTTATTGTTAGTGATTTAAATTAATTTGCTCTATATAGTGTCTTATTACTCTAATTGTAAATATTGATTAAAAATAAGACATTTCTCAAGCAGTAAATGTGGATTTTCTGGATTAATTTGAGGAGTGCTAGTCAGGTCTTGGTCTTGACTCAGTCTCGACTTGCCTTGGTCTTGGTCTCGTTTTAAGTGGTCTTGACTACAACACTATTAAACACCAAAACAAGCCAAAAAGCCAAGATTCAAACCCTGTGAAAACCCCCATCCCCTTCCTCTGGATTGTGTTAAAAAAAAAAAACTCTTACACAACACACAAAAAAACCCCAAAACAAAAATCAAAGCTGAATTACCCTCTGAATTTATTTTAAAAAATACACACACACACACACACACACAACTACAATACCACCACACATGAACAGACACAGCATTTGTCAGTCTGCATTACCAAAACACTGCATGCGATACAATCAGTATTTGCATGGTGGCAGATTTTATCTTAAATATTTATACGGCTGCCACCGATGCCACTGTAAACCGGTATGAGCTATTAAATGTACATCATTTGCTCGTCAGTGAGACGTGCCAAGGCATGCTGCAGGAGGAGGAGCTGGTGCAGTGGACCAAAATGGATACCAGCACACAGGGGCAAATCTGAGCATGATCCAAATGGTATTATCCATAAAAACAAACACTCAAACATAACACACAATACTGCACTAAAATATCAACCAAATGATACAGTGCTAAACATATAGAGAAAAAAAAACCCACAATAACACACAACAGAATTAATTTACAATGCAATTTATGCAAAGTCTGTGTTTAGAATGGTAATCGTGATAAATTAATTAATGTTTAAGATGGTAATCCAGATTTAATAAAGGTCATTTCTCATCACTGGTACACCAGAGCTCCCAACTTGAAATATTTACAACCACAAGATCTCATTCATAGAAGCAAGAGGATAACTCAATTAAAAATGTTCTGAGACGCAGTAATAATTTCCAGGCTTGTTTTCATAAATTACATAAAACAGGCCTGGTAAAAATCTGAACAGCAAATGTGCTTTCAATAAAATGAAATGCTTTAAAAACAGGTTAGTTAAGCTCTTAGAAAAAAAAACAGGTAAACTCATTTCTACACCCTTAATTTAAAAGGGATAATATTAAGACGGACATAAATCATCTAGATAGCCTATATTACAATGATTTATGTGTTATTGCAGCACTTGAGCACTTACAGTTGACACCAAATTCCAAAAAAAAAAGATTTTATTCACCTTGTAAAGATGCATTTAGCAACTAATTATTTCTATAATAATTATGTAACAGCTTGTAGTCTAATTCTGTAATTTATGATGACTCATTTTTGTAATTAATGGCTTTTTTTTCCCTGAAAAGCACTCTGGATGTGTCTCAAAAACTACCGAGCGACCTAACTAGACAGCATTTTTGACTGTTTAGCAAAATTGGCAGCTCATAAGAGAGTGTAATGGTTTAGGCCAGGGTAAATATGTGCTTTTGTGGTTTGTAAAGGATGTGTTTCACCTTTACAACACCCAGCAGCATAAAGCCTCCAGCTAAAATAAAAAAGACACCTGCCTACAACAAAAGCTTATTATTTTCTCAGGTTACAGTTAATTCATATACTGTTAGATGGGAGTCAAATAATAAAATTCATGTCTGGCTGGTTTTCTTTGTGTAACAAAAATATTCCAGGCTTTATCCCCTTTCTATCCACAAAAGCCAGTTTGCTACAAGAATAAAACATTTAGATTTAAATCTAGATTCATAGGGCTGAAGAATAAAAATAGCTACATTAGGTGGACGCTGGAAATATCTTGTTACCTTTCAAGAAAAAGAAAAAAATCTCAGTTTGGAATGGGAGGTTATAGTTTTATACAATTAATAAAGCTGTTTTAATTAATGCCCTGCCACTGAGAAGAATTTAGTGATGAACCTGATCATTTATCATCCTAATATTTATCATTATAAGAGAGGTCAAAGGGTGTAAAACATCAGACCAGACTTCTTTTATCCTTTTCACCTGCACACACACTTTTCATCTCTTCATCTTTTAAAAAAAAAATAAATAAATAAAGACATTTCTTATCATTTAATACATTTCCAATCTTATTAAATCATCTTACCTTTTTGTGTCTGTCTTTAAAAGGCAACGCCGGCCATTGCATCTCCTGTAAGAAGTCCTGCCACTGTTTCTGGTCCTGATCCGATGAGATGAAGACGATTTCCAATTTGTCCTTGTGCTCTGAGGATTTTTTAAACTTGCTATAAAACTCGCACAGACTCGCGTTGAACTGCTTGCAAGGACCGTTTAAACTGCAGCCGAAGTAGAGCCCGAGCAGAGACAGCTTGCTGCCCAGCGCATGAACATCCACCTCGGCTTTCTCCCCGTTGACGAGCCGCTCTCCGAGCAGATTCACCAGAAACTCCGACATCGCTGCTGAGCTCTCGAAGCGGGCTGGTTTTGCTTTAGTTTGCTTACTCAGGTGATTTGGAATGAAACCCAAAGTGCTCGATGAATATCCACAGGCCCTGGTGCCCAGTTTGGCTGTCCTGGAGTCGCCGCACGGGTTCGAGAGACAGCGGCCGTCGTGTGTCTCCACTGTGAGCACTGTTAAGGAATGCGCTCCAGTTATAGACCGGCCCTCAGCAACAGCGCCGACTCCCGCTGCGAGACTTTCACGACATCTAGCGGCGAGATGGTGCAATTGCACCCCGGCATAATGTGTCCAGAGGGACAGAGCGTACACAGAAATCAATAAAGATGTCTATGAAGGATACCTCACTTTTTCTCTGTACGTAAAGATGTAAAGACACTCAAGTGTGTTTTTATGCACACCTTTCAACCATAACAGAAAAGTGATGTCACATAAATTACCTCATGCATCCCATGTTCATTTAACAAAAAACAGAACAGAAGAGTACTGCTAAATAACATCACTTTAACCCTTATAAGGGTTTGCGAAAATAATTTTTTTTTAAAAGTTCTCTTTGTCCAAATCACATGAAACTTTGTATAGTGGTTAATACTCTCTAGATCTACAAATAAAAATAAAAAATGGAGTGATATCTTGTTTTTATGTTAGTGTAAAAAAAAAACCACACTCAGGGTCTTTGGGCCCAAGGCAACAAAATGTAATTTTGTAACAAAATAATTGTTTTCAAAAAAAAAAAAAATTTAATTTTACTGTTTATTAATGTTTTTACTTCATATTTGTGCATTTTTCGGAGGATTAATCATTTGTTTTAAATTTATATAAATAAATAAATAAATATTTTGTTGAATAGGTTTTTATACAAAAACAGTTTTTTATGTAAAATTCACTTTATAAAAGACCCACATTTGTAACTTTCATTCATGGGGATAACATGGATAATTTGACATGGTTTAGTGTAAGATTTTTGCCTATCTTTTGGAAAATGCAGTTTTAGAAGTAAAAAATTATCACTTTTATCCAGTAGATGGCTGCAGAGCTCCACTATTTCCTATGTGTTATTTGACTAACTGAAAGACATCTTTTCACAAGTTTTTCCAGTTGGATTTATATCTACATATTATAAAATCACAATTATGACAAAAGTTACTTTTTGTCAAAGTTTAGCTTTTTTTGTACTGAAAAAAAAATACGTTTTTCAATAATGTTGATTTTGAGGATGAATTTTGTCCATTTTCTAAGCGGGGTCTATTCATAACAATATTGAAAAACATATTTTTTTCAGTACAAAAAATACTAAACATTGACAAAAAGTAACTTTTATTGTCATAATTGTGATTTCATAATATGTAGATATGAATCCAATTGAAAAATACTTGTGAAAAGATGTCTTTCAGTTAGTCAAATAGCAAACAGTGGAGCTCTGCAGCCATCTACTGGATAAAGTGATAATTTTTTTACTTTTAAAACTAAATTTTCCAAAAGATGGGCAAAAATCTTACACTAAACCATGTCAAATTATCCATGTTATCCCCACAAATGAAATTTAGAAATGTGGGTCTTTTATAAAGAGAATTTTATATAAAAAGCTGTTTATTTATATAATTTATTTATATAAATTTAAAAAATATGATAAATCTTCCAAAAAACTGTACAAATGTGGAGTACAAACATTAATAAAGAGTAAAATTATTTTGTTACAAAATTATGTTTTGTTGCCCGAGTGTACACCCCAAACGAAGACCGCAGAAGGGTTAAACAGAATACTCTAGTCTAAAATGGTGCATACTAAAATTTAAAACAGATTCTGTGTAATAAACACCAACCTTCTGAGCTGAAAACTATACAGCTTTATATTAGGCTACCTCAAGTCAGGAATAAAAACAAAAACCCCTCCACTGCCTGGTGCACTATAATTTCCTATCATATTATTTACTTGGACCGCATTAAAACCCCACAATTACTCTCACAAAACCCTTTGAAAATAAAAATAACAAATTAAAATGCATTTTTCAAAACATTTTATTTTGTTCTGATTACAAACAAACACCTTCTAGGTTAGGATTGTAAACAATTTTCATTATGCATGATTACTGACATTGTAACTGCTTCAGTTCTTCTGTCTTAAAGGGATAGTTCACCAATTTTATCATCATTTACTCGCCCTCAAGTTGTTCCAAACATGTATAAATTTATTTCTTCTGCTGAACACAAAAGATATTTTGAAGAGTATGGGTAGCCAATGGGGTCCATCAACTGTTTGGTTACTGACATTCTTCAAAATATCTTCTTTTGTGTTCAGCAGAAGAAATAAACTCATACAGGTTTGAAAAAACGTGTAAATGATGACAGAATTTTCATTTTTTTGGTGAACTATCCCTTTAACTTGAAGGTACTGTCAAAGTCCCTTTTTTGAAAATCACTGGAAAGTACATTTGAAATGTCTGATTATGCAAAGCTTACTTGTATACAAATGTGCACAATGCTTTCAAAACATGTACAATCACCACAGCACAAACTCACAACATAATACCAGGGCAACAGTTTGTTTTGCTTAACATAAGAGCATAGATTTCAGAAATGACAAAGCGAACAGTGGAATAATAATGTTAATCATATTTTAAAAGTAGTTGTCATCCAGCAGTCTGTCACAGGACATTAATCCTCCGTGAACATCATTCGAACGAGGTCGGTTTTAAAACACTCATCTTCAACCAGCTTCTGGGGCTTAAAAAAGACAAAACAAATTATATATGCATACATTTATCTTTCACTATGGATTAATATGTATAGTACATTGGCAAGAAGCATACATATTAAAACTGGCCAAAAAACATTAACCTATCTTTACCGTCCCATAGCGCAGTAGTGTGGGTACTGCAGTCAGCTTTAAGGTTTTCTTAAAGTCATTATTTGGGTCCTTCCAGCTGGCAAGAACAACAGTGAATGTAGCAGATGTAGGCCAAAACAAAATCAAAGCATTATCTTTTATTGGATTCTGTCTGTGCATTGTGAAGCACTGTCAAAGTGCATAGTCCAATAAACACAGATCTAAGCAATTATACTATATTATTGTCTTAAAATAATGCAATTTCTGATTGAATGTAACCATATGCAGCTACATAGATGAAATATTCCTATTTATATAACCAATCTAATTGGCAAAATGTAAACTTACTAAGGTCTGTCTCCTACTTGGCAGTAAATGAAGACAGAGCCCTCAGGAAGATGAGACAGCTCTCCTCTGACCACTGGCTCTGCTGCAGATAGGGATAAAAGACCGTTTTAGATCTGAATTTTAAAAACAGCACAACTACTGCATAATGTACCTTTCACACAGTCCGGACACCAGCTCTTGCCCTGGCCATCTTTATCTCCAGAGAAGTAAGCGAATATCTCTTTTCCTTTTCTTTCAGACACAGCTTTAGAAAATTCCTCGTAGCCATGAACAGCAACTTCCTCGTATTTAGTCATGATTTATTTACTCTTATTTAGTGTTTAGTGGGAATCCGCTGTTCAGTGACAAAGTCCAACTCTGGTTGCAGAAAGCTGACTGATCTGTGCACAAATTGAGCTGAGTGTGTAAAACTTACAAAAGCGACTCTAGTGTGTGAAGTACGATGAAACGCACATTTGCTAAAAATAAGAGTGCGGTATTTTAAAATAAAAGTCTTCCAAGCTCGATTATTTAAATTCAGGAGCCTATCATTTTTTCCACCACAGCTGAGCATTTTCAGCACATGAATGTTAACTGAAATGTTATTTATAAATTATTATACATTGTGTATGTCTTTATACTCCAAATCCATTCACACTCTTTTAGTCTCTTTAGTAAGCCTATTAAAACTGAGTTTTCATCCATTTAAGGTTACATGTAAAACTTAAAATCTAATTGTTATATTTAAATGCATATAACAATTAGATTTAAGTCATTTAACCTTAAATGGATAAAAACTTTAATAGGCTATTTTAATAGGCTTACTGAAACTAAAGAGTGTGAATGGATTTGGAGTATAAAGTACAAACTAGACTCTGACATAAACAATGTACAGGTGCTGGTCATATAATTAGAATATCGTGAAAAAGTTCATTTTTTTATTGTAAATTATTTAAAAAAATGAAACTTTCATATATTCTAGATTCCTTACATGTAAAGTAAAACATTTCAAAAGTTTATTTTTTTTTTTTTAAATTTTGATGATTAGAGCGTACAGCTCATGAAAGTCCAAAATCCAGTATCTCAAAATATTAGAATATTTCCTAAGATCAATCAAAAAATGGATTTTCAAAACAGAAAAGTTCAAGTTCTTTAAAGTATGTTCATTTGTACACTCAATACTTGGTCGGCAGCACATATTACAGCAAATGACTTGCTCCTAGCACAAATTACAGCATCAGTGAAGTGTGGCATGGAAGTGATCAGCCTGTGGCACTGATGAGGCACTATTGAGCCTTCAGATCATCTGTATATTGTTGGATCGACTGTTTCTCATCTTTCTCTTGAAAATATCCCATAGATTCAGGGGTCAGGCATGTTGGCTGGCCAATAAAGCACAGTAATATCATGGTCAGCAAACCACTTGGAAGTGGTTTTTGCACTGTGGGCAGGTGCTAAAGTCCTGCTGGAAAAGGAAATTAGCATCTCCATAAAGCTTGTCAGCAGATGGAAGCATAAAGTGCTCCAAAATCTCCTGGAAGATGGCTGCATTGACTTTGCACTTGATAAAACACAATGGACCAACACCAGCAGATGTCAAGGCCCCCCAAATCATTACTAACTTTAGAAACTTCCCACTAGACTTCAAGCAGCTTGGATTCTGTGCCTCTCCAGTCTTCCTTCAGACTCTGGGACCATGATTTCAACATGAAATGCAAAATTTACTTTTATCTGAAAAGAGGACTTTCGACCACTGTTCACTGTCCAGTTCTTTTCGTTGTTTCTGTTTCAGAAGTGGCTTGGTAGCCCTTTTCCTGAAGATGTCTGTGTGGTGGCTCTTGATGCGCTGACTCCGGCTTCATTCAACTCATTGTGAAGCTCTCCCAAGTGTTTGAATCGGCTTTACTTGACAGTATTCTCAAGCTTGTGGTCATCCCTGTTGCTTGTGCACCTTTGCCTACCCAATTTCTTCCTTCCAGTCAACTTTGCATTTAATATGCTTTGATATTTCACTCTGTAAACAGCCACCCCATTCAGTAATGACCATCTGTGACTTACTCTCTTTGTGGAGGGTGTCAATGATTGTCTCCTGGACCATTGCCAAGTCAGCAGTCTTCCCCATTAGTGTGGTTTCAAAGAACAAGAGATACCCGGAATTTATACTGTAGGGATGGTCATTTAATGAAACTCAAATGTAAATATTCTAATATTTTGAGATACTGGATTTTGGACTTTCATTAGCTGTACGCTCTAATCAACAAATTAAAAAAAAAAAACTTTTGAAATGTTTTACTTTACATGTAGGGAATCTAGAATAAATGAAAGTTTCATTTTTTTAAAAATAATTTACAATAAAAAAATGAACTTTTTCACGATATTCTAATTATATGACCAGCACCTGTATAATAATTTATAAATAGCATTTCAGTTATAAATGTGCCATATATATATATATATATATATATATATATATATATATATATATATATATATATATATATATATATATATATATATGCAGGCTAACCCATAATATACAGGCCTATAAATTTGGTAACTGCACAGTGTTAAATGATTAAATGAACTGCACAATATTAAATGATAAGAAGGTATGCATTGACGTCACTTTCCCGCCGGAACACACCCCCTCAGCCGGACTGAGTGGCAAAAGAACCTGCTGCATGACTGGATTTAATAGGGGAAACTGTGAAAATGCGAGTAAAACAAACAATAAAACTAAAGGTTGGACTCGATAGTGTTCCAGTTACAAATTACCAAAGTAGACATTTATATGCGCCTGATTTCGACGCCAGGGAAATACATAAAGCAAATTTGCCTGTGAACGCTTTATATATATAAATACAATAGGCTATAGGTAGGTCTAAATACGGGTGATGATCACTTACATCAATGTTATATATATATCATCCAGTCCTAAAAAATTCAACATATTGACAAAATGATAACCGCAAAATCCACGTTTCGCTGCCTGAGTGCAGTTGTTTCTGTGAATTGCAGCAATCCATTTGCTTCTCCTTTCTTTAGCTTTCGGCAGTATACAAAAAATGGCCAAATATATTTGTACAGTCGCAAAGCTCTTTACCATTTTGAATTTGTTGTGTTTTTCATGGCATTTACGCTGAAAACCAATGTTGCCAATCAGTCTTTTTGCCACTCAGTGGGTGTAACTGCAGTCGCAACACGGCCAACGGTGACGTCACATGCATACCCTCTAGTTCATTAAATCTGGTAAAGCTGCGCAATTTTTCAAGCTAAGTTTAATAGGTGTAATGAACATGGGTTTATGAATTTACATAATAAACAAGAAAATGTTTATTTTGAAGATTACGGGCCAGCTTGCTTCTTTAAAGGATTAGTTCACTTTCAAATAACATTTTCCTGATAACATACTCACCCCCCATGTCATCCAAGACTCACTCATAAAGTCAGTCACTTGTCGCCACCTACTGGCGTAAATATGTAATCCGCCAACCTGATCTCACGGCAGTTCGTACGTATTTTATGAGGCGGCTAATTCGTACGGATTCGAAAGACCTCACTCGTACGAATTAGTGCATTTTTTGCTAAATCATATGTATTTTACGAGTTGCCAAATTCGGATGAATGACCTACCCCTAAACCTACCCATCAGCGGGGTTTAGACAAATTGTACGAATTCGTACAACCTCACTCGAATTAGCCACCTCCTAAAATGCGTACAAACTGGTCGTGAGATACCGTTGAATCTGCAGAAAGAGGCACGGAAAATCCCAACCATTTAGAACCTTAGACCGTTGTTAAAATAAGCTCATAGCTATGTTCAGTAGGTTTATATATTTATTGCTAACAATAGGCTATATTTCTTCTTTTAGAACCCCGCAATACCAAATGCAAAGTGCACTAAGGACGAAGACTGCAGAGAAGGAGAGGCTGTTAGGGCTGGAAACGGTATAACTTTAAACTGCTTGATACTTTAACACAAAGTCTGAAGCTAAACGTTGATTTAACATGCTAGCATAATAAAGCCATGCTGCATAATATATATTTGCCATCTGTTTATAAAAATATGTCAACCCCTACTAGCCTAAATAGTTTCATTCTCTCTAGGAATTAAGACTGGCCTTTGTATTAATGGCACTTGTGAAATAAATGGCTGGTGTCCCACTGAAAAGAGAGAGCATCCAGGGTAAGAATATTTTCTTTCACTATTTTAAAGTTCATAACATGTTGAACACAGACAGTGCTATGGAAGCTTTTTCTACCTCAAAGATGTCCATGTCTTTGGTTTTTGATGAAAACATTCCAGGATTATTCTCCTTATAGTGGGCTTCAATGGCCTCCAAACAGTTGAAGGTCAAAATTACAGTTTCAGAGCAGCTTCAAAGGGCTTTAAACGATACCAGACGAGGAATAAAGGTCTTATCTAGCGAAACGATCGGTCAATTTAAAAAAAAATACAACTGTATATGCTTTATAAACACAAATTATCATCTTGCACGTGCTTCCGTTTTCCGTATTCTTCAAAAAGCTTACACTGTATGTCCTACGCCTTCCCTATTCAACTGTGTTCGTTCCGTAAGCAGAATAGGGAAGGCGTAGGACATACAGCGTAAGCTTTTTGAAGAATTGTGGGTTTGAGCTCAGTGCTGGAAATGTTGGAGGGGGGGATGAGTGAAGTTTTAATTACCTACAACTGAGATGCCCTAACCCCCAATCACTCCCCACATGCAGCAAAAAAAAGGCTGCCCACTACTCTTGGTGTGTGTTCACGGTGTGTGTGTGCACTTGCATGGGTGAAATGCAGAGCATAAAGACCATACTTGGCCACACGTCACTTTCACTTTCACATTCACAATATGTAGGAGTATTATGGAGAACATGACATGTAAATTGTAAAGTGACGTGATGCACATGTCAGTGTGGGTCTAAAGATGCAGGGCGTGTGAGCAGCACATAATTGTCCAGTAGCAGGAGCAGGAATGGCTCATTGGTGCAGTCGACATCCATTCTTTCTCTTTGAATACACAACAATCAAATATGTGGTCACGCAGAATAAGAAATTGGGACTCTTATACAGAATCCTTCAACTCACTGTCATGGGATATCTCATCGGGTAAGAGTTATAATTCCTTAATTCAAACCTTAGTTTTGCTTGGGGTAAAAATTTGATGTGATGATGCCAGCAATCTCTCTCTCTCTTGAGCTTTTACTGTTTTGATGGGCAAATATTAAACATGTTTTACCTCAACAGATGGGTATTTGTGACAAAGAAAGAGTACCAGGCAAAAGATGACACAATCGAGAGTTCTGTGCGAACTAAAGTTAAAGGAGTTGCACGTGTCAACACAACAGATTCAAAACTCTGGGGACCAGAGGACTACGTTTTCCCAGAACAGGTCAGTCAAAACACACTGTAGTCTGAAAAAGATCTGTTAAGTTCTGTGTCCATCATATGATTCATGATTTGCTTCATTAATTTGCTTTATTAATATTTTGCTTTATTTCGTTTCCAGGGTGAGGGTTTTCTTTTTATAACAACCAATTTCATTGAGACGCCAAACCAAAAAATGGGCAACTGTTCAGAGGTAAAACTCTTATTTTAACTGTCAGTTTTCCCTCTCTTAGGTCAAAGCCTGTTCCCCCTGTTTCCCTTCAGTTAGGGTTATGATTAGAAAGTCCACAGGAAACATAGAGAGAAAAGACTTCAACACAACACCATCATCCCACATCTGCACTTTCATCAACACTTTTAACACATCAGCTGTTATTTTCAGTGTTTTTTGCTTTTTTTGGGGGTGACATATAGCTGTTTGCTATTCAGAGGATATTGTCAGCTGATTACGATAAGCAAACCCTCATTGGCTTGCACCCTATCTCAAATTATGTTCCATTCAGGCCATTAACATTGTAAAAGCACTTTGGTTATTATGTATGAACGGATGTACGCCGATTATGGTTAGCAAAATACTGCAGGGCTTTTTTGCTACTTCCCCATTATAAGCCACACTGGATTGATTTAATAGGCTTGCTGGTTTGGCAGTGATAATTTCCATGCCACCATTTCTTGTCTTATCAGTCTCAGGGGACATTCATACATAACGCGTTTTAGCATTTAAATGGAATTTTATTTCCAGAATACAGTTGCATATTTGGGCTTAGTAGTTGGCACCCATAGGACAAAAACGTATGACCGTTTATCGCTTTTTAGTGTGTGACAGACAAGTAGCGCTTCAATGGTGCTGTTATTCATGCCAGAGCTGCATGCGTTTGACTGAACCCTATTTTGACATCCTAAGTAATTGTATTCAGCATCTTTATGCCATTACAAGCTTTTTGATGCAAAAGTAAGAAATTTACTTTATTATTTAAAGGATTAGTTCACTTTCAAATTAAAATTTCCTGATAATTTACTCAAAATGTTCCTGACTTTCTTTCTTCAGTCGAAAAGAAATTAAGGTTTTTGATAAAAACATTCCAGGATTTTTCTCCATATAGTGGACTTCAATGGCCTCCAAACGGTTGAAGGTCAAAATTACAGTTTCAGTGCAGCTTCAAAGCATTCTACACGATCCCAGATGAGGAATAAGGGTCTTATCTAGAGAAACCATCGCTCATTTTCTAAAAAAAAATAAAAATTTTATACTTTTTAACCATAAATGCTCATCTTGAACTAGCTCTCCTCAGGTCAAAGTTTGAACTAAATTGTCATATACAATATGCAAGTGCAAGTATATAACAATTAGTTCAAACTTTGACCTGTGGAGGGCGGTAATGCAGTGTCTACACTGCTGGAATTCTAATAGAAAAGAAGAAGAGAGCTAGCACTCATTTTTTAGAAAATGAGAGATGGTTTCTCTAGATAAGACCCTTATTCCTCATCTGGGATCATGTAGAACGCTTTGAAGCTGCAATGAAACTGTAATTTTCAACTTCAACCATTAGGAGGCCATTGAAGTCCACTATATGGAGAATAATCCTGGAATGTTTTCATCAAAAACCTTAATTTCTTTTCAACTGAAGAAAGAAAGACATGGACATCTTGGATGACATGGGGGTGAGTAAATTATCAGGAAATTTTAATTTGAAAGTGAACTAATCCTTTAATTCAGTGCATTGCTGTGATGAGATGGTCATTTGGTTTTTGACGGGGAGTTTAATTTAAGCACATGATCCGAAGACTCACTCATAAAGTCAGTCACTTGTCGCCACCTACTGGCGTAAATATGTAATCCGCCAACCTGATCTCACGGCAGTTCGTACGTATTTTATGAGGCGGCTAATTCGTACGGATTCGAAAGACCTCACTCGTACGAATTAGTGCATTTTTTGCTAAATCATATGTATTTTACGAGTTGCCAAATTCGGATGAATGACCTACCCCTAAACCTACCCATCAGCGGGGTTTAGACAAATTGTACGAATTCGTACAACCTCACTCGAATTAGCCACCTCCTAAAATGCGTACAAACTGGTCGTGAGATACCGTTGAATCTGCAGAAAGAGGCACGGAAAATCCCAACCATTTAGAACCTTAGACCGTTGTTAAAATAAGCTCATAGCTATGTTCAGTAGGTTTATATATTTATTGCTAACAATAGGCTATATTTCTTCTTTTAGAACCCCGCAATACCAAATGCAAAGTGCACTAAGGACGAAGACTGCAGAGAAGGAGAGGCTGTTAGGGCTGGAAACGGTATAACTTTAAACTGCTTGATACTTTAACACAAAGTCTGAAGCTAAACGTTGATTTAACATGCTAGCATAATAAAGCCATGCTGCATAATATATATTTGCCATCTGTTTATAAAAATATGTCAACCCCTACTAGCCTAAATAGTTTCATTCTCTCTAGGAATTAAGACTGGCCTTTGTATTAATGGCACTTGTGAAATAAATGGCTGGTGTCCCACTGAAAAGAGAGAGCATCCAGGGTAAGAATATTTTCTTTCACTATTTTAAAGTTCATAACATGTTGAACACAGACAGTGCTATGGAAGCTTTTTCTACCTCAAAGTATCCACCTTATTTTTAACGTAAGAATGGCGTAGCTTCCAGTGTCATCCTCTTCCAGTTTTTTCTAGCTATACAAAACAGCTTTTTATGCTTCTTGACATCGCAAAGTGGTATTTCCAACCATATGATTTTAATGTATTGTCGTGATTATTAACAGACTGATTTGTAGTGCAAATAGTTTTACCGTTTACTGCACTTTGTTATTATTCTGTAAGTTATAAAGTGACTAATGCACATTCACAGAAAATAGCTTACTTCCACATTGCAAAATAAGGTTAATTAACGTAATTAGATTTAAAATAAAAAAATGAAGTCACAATGACATGCTCATGCAAATTATTTTTTAGCCCAGACACTGTAGTGAGACAAGCTGAAAACTTTACCATATACATAAGGAACTTCATCAGATTTTCCCAGTTCAACTTCTCAAAGTAAGACATTCAGATGCATTCATTAATAATGAGTCCAAACCCTATCTGTTTTTATGTCAATAAAAAACACAAAACTATTTACTGAATAATATTACCACTCAATTATTTCAAATGTTGTTGTTTTTTTCTTCTCAGATCAAATATATTAAACAAAAATGAATCACATTTTAAAACCTGCGTGTATGATGAAATTGCCGACCCGTACTGTCCTATTTTTCGGCTGGGAGATATTGTAAGCAAAGCTGGACATAGCTTTCAAGAAATAGCTGTAAAGGTGAGAATACTGAAAGTGGGTTTAATGTGTGGCTGATTTTCAAAATTTGATTTAATATACATTATGTGCTTATTATGCAAAATCTAATATTTTCATATAATTCCAGGGTGGTTCATTTGGTGTTCTGATTGAGTGGTCTTGTGACCTTGATAAAGATGCCTCAAATTGCAATCCTCACTACAGTTTTCTGTTTCTGGGCAGCAACAAGACAGACGGATATAACTTCAGGTACGTTCACACTACACTTATCAAGTCAAAATCATTCTGAGTGCCCTTTTTTACTGAGAGCATTGTCTTATATTTGTTTTGAAAGTAAATGATTGATGAAAAAATGTATGTAGACTCCCCGGCCTAAAAAAAAACGTTGCTGTTTGGATTTTAATAGGCAGATACTTAAGAGTCTATGGTTGGATCATTATTAAAGTATTATTACACTCTTAAAAAATGATGGGTTAAAAACAACCCTAGTTGGGTTAAATATGGACAAACCCAGTGGTTGGGTTAAATATTTGACTTAACCTGCTGGGTAGTTTTATTTAAAGGTGCCCTAGATTCAAAAATTTAATTTACCTCGGCATAGTTAAATAACAAGAGTTCAGTACATGGAAAAGACATACACTGAGTCTCAAACTCCATTGTTTCCTCCTTCTTATATAAATCTCATTTGTTTAAAAGACCTCCGAAGAACAGGCGAATCTCAACATAACACCGACTGTTACGTAACAGTCGGGATCATTAATATGTACGCCCCAATATTTGCATATGCCAGCCCATGATTGAGGCATTACACAAGGGCAGCCAGTATTAACGTCTGGATGAAAGGCATTAGACAAGGGCAGAACGTCTGGATGTGCACAGCTAGGTAAGCAAGCAAGGACAATAGCAAAAAATGGCAGATGGAGCAATAATAACTGACATGATCCATGATAACATGATATTTTTAGTGATATTTGTAAATTGTCTTTCTAAATGTTTCATTAGCATGTTGCTAATGTACTGTTAAATGTGGTTACAGTTACCATCATTTCTTACTGTATTCACGGAGACAAGAGCCGTCGCTATTTTCATTTTTAAACACTTGCAGTCTGTATAATTCATAAACACAACTTCATTCTTTATAAATCTCTCCAACAGTGTAGCATTAGCCGTTAGCCACAGAGCACAGCCTCAAACTCATTCAGAATCAATGTAAACATCAAAATAAACACTGTACTTACGTGATTAGACATGCTGCATGACGAACACTTTGTAAAGATCCATTTTGAGGGTTATATTAGCTGTGTGAACTTTTGTTGTTTAAGGCAAGCGCGAGCTCTTGGGGCGTGGAGCACGGGATTTAAAGGGCCACACACCCTGAATCGGCTCATTTCTAATTATGCCCCAAAATAGGCAGTTAAAAAATTTATTTTAAAAAATCTATGGGGTATTTTGAGCTGAAACTTCACAGACACATTCAGGGGACACCTTAGACTTATATTACATCTTTTTTAAAAAAGTTCTAGGGCACCTTTAACTCAACTATTGTTTAAAAATGACTATATTGCTCACCTAAAATGAACCCAAAATAGGTTGGCAATTAACATTTATTAATATGTTTAATAAATAACAATTAAATAATAAACATTTGTTAAATTGCTTATTAATATATGTTCACCTTTTGATTATCAGTGTTGATTTATGTGTCTGATTTTTTTATTTCCAAACTATTTTGGGTTAATTTTAAGCCAGCTATATAGTAATTTTTAATCAATAGTTGAGTTAAATAAAACTAACTTGCCAAAACAACCCAATCGCTGGGTTTGTCCATATTTAAACCAAATAGGGTTTTTAACCGAGCATTTTTTAGAGTGTATGTTTCTAGCATATTAAATGTTCGGCAAAGGTTCTTTTAACCCTAACAGATGGAGGGTGCAGCTTTTCATTTCTTGAACAACCGTGTCAGAAGGCGTATCATGGCCATATTTTGACAATGTCAAAATTCATCAGGGTTAAAAATGTGAAAGAATGGTTTGGAGAGAGCATGAAGAAACATTTCATGAATTGGCACTAGTCCAGACCTTAAACTCAGTGTAAGTTTTTGGGATGTGCTGGAGAAGACTTTACAGAGAGCTTGACTCTTGCATTGTCAATACAAGCTCTTGACCAAAAATTGATGCACCTCTTAATAGAAATAACTTCACAACATTTATTTTCATCAACTTTTGGTCAAGATCTTGTATTGACAATGCAAGAGTCAAGCACTCTGTAAAGTCTACTCCAGCACATCCCAAAAACTTTCAATGAAGTTAAGGTCTGGATTCAGAGGTGCCAATTCAATGATTCTTCATGCTCCCTCCCAGCCATTCTTTCACAATTTGAACCTGATGAATCTTGACATTGTCATCCTGGATATGGCCATGATACGTCTTTGACATTGTTGTTTAAGAAATAGAAAGCTACACACTCCATCTTTTAGGGTTAAAATAACCGTTGTCAAACATATAACATGCTAGAAACATAACAATAACTGTGATAATGATCCATCCATAGATTCTTAAGTATTTGCCAATTAAAATCCAAACAGCGACTTTTTTTTTTTTTTTTTTTTTCGTCCAGGCAGTGTTTAAAAGTTATGCTCAAGATCTCCAATAAATGTCTTTTTAGATTTGCAAAATATTTCAAAGATGATGCAGGACAGAAGCAAAGAACACTTTACAAAGTGTTTGGAATTCATTTAAACATCATGGTGTTTGGAACGGTATGTGACTCAATAACAGCAATGCATATACAAGTGCTGTATATATGATTGTATATGTATAATTATTTTTTATGAGTCTTTTCCAGGCAAGAAAGTTTAGTATTATTAAGACCATCATCAACATAGCATCAGTTCTTACTTTAATGACTGCTGTAAGTAAATATTCAGATCACTATTATTTATTTATTTTTGTAATCATTATTACTTTGTACAGTAGTTGTCTTTGGCTACACAAGACCATTGTAACATACATAACACTGAAACTGAGACATTATCTTAAACTAATGAGCATTAATAAATGAGTTATAATGTTGTTGTCATACATCACCAATTTATATATAAATGGCTGCAAACAAGATTGTTTTTCTCCAGGGTTCTTACTTATGCGACATCATACTACTCTGCATGATGAAGAAGAACACTGCTTACAGAGACTCAAAGTTTGAGAGAATACAAAAGTATGTAACAGAAGCATGTTTGCTAGAAATGCACAGCCCTGCTGTGTACTTTGATTTAGGAAAAATATAATTTGAGTAATGCATATCATATGTCAAATGTCATTAAATACATGTAACTGCAAGCATTGATCATCTTTATTTTATATCTCCTCAGGAATGACAAAGAAAATCCAGTGGAAAAGATGCCAGCGGCTCTGAAGAGAACGTTCAGTTTATGAAATTTGCAATAATAGCAATGCTTGTAGTGTGAAATATGAGCAAAGTGCATTGGATTCATCTCATTCTGAGGCAGACATTATTAGCTGAAGTCTAGAAATGTTATTTATATAATATATTGTATGATGTATAAATACAATGGCATATTCAGATTTATATTTGTATTGGACTTCCTTATGTTGTGTCTAAGTACAAACTTGATGCATGTTTATCAATCAGCTGTCATGTTTTGTTTTTCATTCACTTCCTTAATTCTCAATGTTAAATTTGCTCCATGAGATATTAAGTCTGTCTTGTATTGTAAATCCTGGTCCTTCACCACTTAATTTACACTAATACTAAGTCTAGCAGCATTGAGTATAAATAAGTAGCATATAAGACTGACGTGACTCAATACATTTATTGTATAAACTTCAGAAGGTCAATTATATAGTAAATTATATTTATAATGGCATTTTAACATGATTTTAGTCATTAAACTCATTCAGTGGATTAATCATATTTGACTAACTTTTTTTTTATCATTGTGGCCATTATACTTTTTAAGAAATTTTCTACTACAATGAATCTGTTGCTGTATGATTTACTATATGATTAATTAATCTAATTAGTAGTGTTGTACTAACTATTACTTATTTTTTAAGTATACATAGCCTACTGTAAAACACTTGAGGAGTTGTAGCTACACAAAGTTACCAGAAGAGGTCACACAACACTCAAAACCGCTTAAAACGTGTCATTAAAATTGGCTTGAAATTATTAATTTAAAATATTTACCCCGAGTGTTTGCATCTGTAGCATTGCACTACTGTACATGATAAAACAGAATACTTTTATAAAGAAACAAAATGTGATATCCAGATAAAACATGTAAGAGAAGCATTTGTGCCTTCAATCCATATCTGTCCATCCACTCTTCACTTATCTCCAATGTTGGGGTCGATAAAAAAATAATTTATTAACATTACTCATTACTCTATATAGGCTAATATTAATATTATTACTTTACTTCCAGGCAACAGTAATTCGTTTCACAGCTCGTTATATTACGCCTAATTTTCCACCCCACAGAAGTGGCAATTGTATATTTTCTCCTCAAAATTCTGACTTTGCATGCCTCTTTGTGAATATTTAAATTATTTATATTTCATTAGACACACACACAAACACAGACCCACACCACCTTCTACTTGGAAATAAAGTCGGACACCTGTGCACCGGGGCAGATCGATCAACCCCGTCCTCAGCTAGACGTGTCGTTTGACATTCCTTCCAAGATGGCGGCAAGTCCTGATTTCAGTTAGCACAGAGCTACCCAAAGTCAAATGTAAAAAATAAACTTTAACATTAGACATTACGTTTATATACCTTAATTTCTGCTTTTCCTCAGCTGTTTTCGAAGCGAATGGCAGCATTTTATGTTATTTTTATTCTGCTTTTGCCATAATTGACACAAAAACACAAAATGCTCTCGGTGTCATGGCGACATCATGTGGTCAACATGTGAACGTGACGTGACTGAGTGGGACATTTCAAATGGGATATTCCCTCGTCCAACCTCGTCTCATTCAAGTAAGTAAATAATATAAAAGAGCATTAATTATTCTTGAACAGACTAAAGTATTTAAAGGGAGAAGGTTACATTTACGCTGCCTTCACGTGTAATTCATCGGGATTAGCGTAATTATGAGTTTCCTATTAAAAAATCTGACATGAACGCCCTCTCAAGTCCTATTTGCCAATGGGAAGCTCGGGAATAATTTTGATAGGCCTATCCAAATTCCGGAATTGGGCGTGCCATAGGCCTAAACTTTAAACATGGCGGAGGGGAGAACAATGCTGCTGTGACTAGCAACCTATTCTTTAGGCCTATTAGTTTTTTCCACAACAGCTACATTGCCTTGTCATGTTGTTAAAGTATACTTATATATTTATACTTACTATTGCATATGTAGCCTACATATATGAATAATCATTTGAAGTGTATTGTTTTATATACAGTGAAAATGAACCTGTAATTGACCAACATTTCAGCAAGCTGATCATTCTAGATAGCACGGTGAATGTTTATTTATTATTGGTTGTCAATGAATAGGATGCTAAATATCATTTTGGCTTAATTAAGAATAAACCTCCGACAACAAAGCCCTTGAATGCAACGAGCTTTCACGACTTCAGAAGTGGGAAGTAGGACATTTCCGACAGCATGTGAAAGCAGCATAAAAATATACATTTTATCATTAGACTAAATCCACTGTTGTTTTATATAGAATTGTTATATACTACATTTAATGCAGTTACATCAGTAACTGTAATTAAATGACAGAAAAAATAAGACTAATTCCACTTCCACAAAGCAAAAAGTAATTAAATTACAACTAATACTGCCTCTGATTAATTTCAGAATAATAGAAATGTTGCCTTTAAAAACTAATAGCAGATTAAATGTTTGTCCCATACTTCAGGAATCAGTGATTTCACTTTTCCCCCAACTAGATGGTAATAAATTGCATCTGCTTATCTAAACACTGCCTCATCTGTTCATTCCCAGTAGTGTTTTTAAACCTGTGTAAGTACAGCTACATCAGCGTGTTATTAGTGTTTTTGTAGGCTCAATAATAATCTTGTCAAAAGGGTTTAGAAGTGTCTACCGTGTGCAGAAAAACACTTTATTTTTACATGGATTACCACCCACAGAATCTTGACAGATTTGGCACTTGCGTCGGAGCTCAGTTAACCTCAGGGCATTTGTGTGACACAGCTCTAATTGGCTTTGTACAAAACTGTGCCATGATGCCATCTTCAAAGGATACAGAAGTTAACTGAGGATACTCAGAGTCTTTTGCCAAACTCTCGGCAGCATGAATGGGCATTTGGTTGATTTGGGGCCACTAAAGGCCTGATAGGTTCTGATGATATAACAATATACCGTTTTACATTCTATATAAAGAATAAGAAGGAAATGTGTAATAAATTTGAGATCACACTGATCAGATGTGATCAAGATGATATTCTTAACCAGTGTTGGGGAAAGTTACTTACTAAAAGTAATGCATTAGCCTACAATATTGTGTTACTCCCTAAAAAAAGTAACTAATTGTGTTAGTTACTTTTTATGAAAAGTAATGCGTTACATGACTTTTGCGCTACTTATTCTCACCTGGGCTGGGCTTGCTTGTTTTTTAATAACAACAAAGAAAGTTATTTTTTTGGCAAGTGTTAAGGCTCTTTCATGCCAAAAGTGAAAAGAATAAGCTTCAGGCTGAAGGAAATGCATATTTACGCCTGTACAGTAAAGGGCGCAGCTCAAACAAACCTTTCAGCTGTGTTGACATTCTGGATTAAAGAAGAATATATTTATTTTTAAATCTAATATAAAGTAATTTTTGCTTATTAGTATGGTTCAATTAGATCCTTGAAGGTCAGCAGCAAAGACATTGGTAATAAAGTGAGATTAAATACATAAAGTATATTTGTGTAATTAATATATTTAATTATTACAGGTTTGCGTAAAATTCTGAGATTGCATTTCACAGTTTTTATTCTTTTTGAGGAATACTGAATGTTTTCGTGCAAGTGAGATGAGTAAATGCATGTTCACATTTAGTCTACAATAATCATGTTTACACAGCGCACATGATGCCTCTGCACTTACGATTCCTCTCAACATGGGGACAGGTGAGCTGTCAGTCAATAAATGTGAAAACAAAGTAACTTATTTATTTATTTTTATTTTTTTATTTATTTATTTTTAAAAGAGGACAATGCACATTAATTAACACAAGAAACAAGTCTCTTATGTAAATGTGCCAGATTTAGCCATTCTGGCTAATTTTCATCTGCAGTCCCTGCAGTAACTTGCATTACTTATTTGAAAAAGTAACAGATATTTTGTTGTAAATTGAAAAAGTAATGCATTACTTTACTAGTTAAGCTACTTGAAAAAAGTAATCCGATTACGCAATTCAAGTTACTTGTAATGCATTACCCCCAACACTGTTCTTAATACAAATATATAATTTAATTTTCTTTCCTTGTTATACCAAAATTACAGCATGATTCCTCACTACCCCTAAAATTGAAAACATACTCAGATCATTCCTCAATACCCCTTATTAATATTACACAATACACAGGAAAGTGCATCTTTTATTTTTCTGTGTTGAAGGTACTGTAATCAGAGCATTGTTGTCATTCAGACCAAAAGCACAATTGCGTGTGATATTGCTTTTACTGAATAACTTTTATAATCAGACTAAATAGTAAGTATTGCCAGCTACTTTGTCTATTATTGCCTCCGCCAATGAAAATAGTTCCAAACAAATCCTAACCAAATTAACCATTGCACATCCCTGAGCAACACAGAGGATGTCTTGAATGAATCATTTAGGATTCAGCAAATCACGTTTGTAGTAGAACTAAATAGTTGTTTGATTTACTCAGAAACACAGTCAGTTCTTGCCACTTTGTGTCGATGCGACCTGCAGAAAAATTCACTAAAAATACAAAATTCGCAGAACCTGAAAAGACAAGTGGAGTGATACAGTGAAAGTCCCAGTGCTGTTGAACTTACGCCGCTTGACCAATCAAATCCGAGGACCGGAACTTACTTTTGTATAATTCTTGTCAACGTTGTTAAATAATTATTAAAACATTAAGCAAATCTTGCAAGATTTAAGCAACTCTTCATTCTGAAGAGTCTCTTTCCATATTTCCACATGCTAGTTACCATAGGCTCTGGTAAGTTTTATAATTTAGGATATTTTTAAGAAATTGCTTGAATACATTGTCCACTAGCAAAACAAATTGAGTACTGCTTTCAATACTGTGACAAAAAATGCTTTTGTCTACCCTGCTAAATATTCTGAGAATATGCATAGAAAATAATAGATAAATCAGTTTAAATAGTCCCACTGAAGATACAATATTTTACATTTTGTACGTGTACTGATTAAAAGAGGGGAAAACACATTTTATGAAATGTGAAAAAGCAGATTACACTCAAAATGAATACTTCTGAAAATAATTGTCACATTACTCCAAAATAAATACTTGGCAAATAAAAGTTTTGTAACCAGTTTTATTCCAGTACGCAAGAATCAGTGAAATATAGGAGACAAAAAAAAGACACACAACACACTTTGCAAATGCAAGTCAAACTTTATTTTGGTTAGAGGGGAATGTTTGTGCAACACGTTCCTGAAAAAATGTGTATCTGGAATGACAGTTTTCGGTTACACAAAACAGGTGCGCACTGCTACCATTCAAGTGACATTTTGTTCTTTGGTGGAACAAGATGAGACACACTCAACTCCTCCTAACACACACTCCTGTAGTCCAAAACTGCCATTGTGTTGTTTTGGGAAGGGGGGTGGGAAGGGGTGGTGATGGGGGCAGGAGTGCATGTGCTCCAAAAGACAAAGAACTTTCCAGAGCATTCCTTTGAATGTTTCAAGGACACTAGGGAGTTCAGCAGCGTAGCTCTCGCCACCTAAACTAGTGATTCAGCAGCAACTATTCACATCCGAACAGATCTTGCACCTGCAGCAGCACACAATGTTCATTTTTTCTGAACGATTTCAGTAGTTTTTAAAGTAGCTCGGTCCCCCGTTCGTGAGCAGTGCACTACGTCTATGGAATGTGCACTAGCGCCTGTCCATTTTCCATCCCAACGGTCACATACACACAGTCCACATCAGCCCAGAGGAGGCACTTCACATAGAGATAGTAACTATTAAAAGAGTAACCTGACATTGTACTCTTGAGCTGTAACAAGGCATGGAATGAGGATCGAAAGAAATACAGGAAGTCTAAAAGTTCAAGCTTTACATATGACATGATCGACAGGCAAATGGAATAACTTATTACGTCTGCCGATACTCAACCTATTAACAATATTGCATTGCAAAAAAAGGCATAATATAAATTAGATCTTAACTCTATCCTCACAACATTTATAAGAAATCATTTTTTGTGGTCAGAATAAAATAGCAGCTTCATGGGCAACGTATTCCGACGTGAAAGCTTAAACTAGGCCTGCCGTTATTGAAAAACATCAGCCTGGACGCAAAGCATTTAGTAGCGCTTGCGTTTCCAACGTATGCGTTCGCCCATGACAGGAAACAGATTTAGGACTTAAACAGGTTTTGCTGCAATGTTAAACAGAGCAAATAAAGATGCTAGTTTAGGAAACATAACATGACATGGTGTGAATGCAACAACTGTTACAGCCCAATACTACACATACATTGCTAAATACAAAAAAACAAAAACAAACAAAAAAAAAACCTCTTCCTTTCGGGAGTTAGCTCCCCCGATTTATGGTTTCACAAAAAGAAATTTAGCTAAATATCATTAATTTATATTCTACACCATGCCTATTGTCAAGGACAGTTCAAGGATCAAATATTTAAGGCTTTTGAGGGGCAAACAGGGAGGTTATGATACTGGGTGTCACGGCTCCACCCATCCACTCATCCACTCATCTGCAGTTGCTCCACTCCTTACACCAAAGTCTGACAATACCCATGCTCCACTGCCAGATGGCCTGCCCTGATAAAGCTGGAGAGACTTGTTCGACGTAAAAGTCAAGGGAGAATATGAGAAGAGGCACAGGTAGACCTGAGAAAGAGAGAAACTCTCCATGGGAGTTAAACCGCGGAGCATCGGATGGATCAATTATCAAATTCACAGAACAACTAAACTTAAAATGCGTCTTTTACTTGGGTTGTTTCCCATCAAATAGTCCTAGACTGTCACCGGCGGTGCATTTCAGCTATTTCAGATAAGACCGACATGACACATCAACTGCCTAAGGTGGGTGGAAAATGCAGTGGCAGGCTTCAGCTGACACAACAGCGTGTGACGGAGATGGAAGTGATCCCGCCAGGGAAGAGCGGTATGGTGTTAATGATGGAGCAAAAGCAGGGAGCCAATCCGCCCCGACACACAGCATTCACACCGGCTAATCACACCTCTCAGTTACAGTAGCACAGCAGTGAAGCCTCAGGCTAGCCTGCGGTGCTCATTTATATTGCGCTTACATCAACACACTTCCGTCATCCAATTACGGTCAAGGACGTCTTTCCTTTAATGATGAACTAACACACAAGCGGGTGATGAAACTCTTCCCAAAGGAAGCTTAAACGTCGGTCTGCTGTAAGACCTGTAGTGAGTCGAAGCCTTCTGTCACCATCTCCTTCCAATGAAATTCAAGTAGTAACAATTAAGTTGAGAGACAAAATAAAACCCTAAGCTATGCAATTAGGGCACAGCACAAGTCCCGAAGCAATTTCAGTCTACAGCAGTCTCCATTTAAACTGAAATCTAATAAGATACTCAGAAAAAAAATAGAGGATAAAAAGGATCGCGCATTAGCTGACACTTCAAGGGAAGGATTAACATTGTACACAATGTGGCTTGACTCAGCCCTAGTGTAACATTTCCATCTAAGACTTTAACCTGATTCATGTTCAACAGTCTGAAAAAGAAACAGTCTTGTCATATGTGCATATCCCAGTATCAGTTTGCACTTTCATATCGATTTAGGATTAGTTACAAAAGCACAATATGTAAACATTGAGAGGAACAAAAATAAAATCAACCTCTATACATTGTACAAGCTGTTAGCTTAGATGGAACAGCCACATATTTCAGTATCATGGCACCCCTTAAATGTTTTCAGTTGAGTTAGTACTTCAAATCTCAAGTAGGCCTAAACTACATACAAATGGCATTTGCTGAGAATTTCTTCTCAGCTTTTTAAATAACGGACATTTGCTAATCAAAAAGAATGAGCGAATTAATATATGCATGTTGTGTGGTACATTTTTCCATTTACATTACACAGACCAGATAGGAATGGGGGAAAACAGTGCTGATGTCATAAACTGAAGCTGTTATGGCTGTTTTCTGGAAAGGAAAAAAATTTAAATAAATAAATGCCTACATTTTTCCCCCAAAGGCTAATTATTTAAGAAATCTAAAACTACTAAAATGAAAAAAAAAAAAATAATAATAATAATAAAAGAAACCAAAGTGGCACATGGGGGTTCAGATTTGTGGTAGCCACGTAAATAATCATACAGGAAACATTCAGTAGATCACTTGCAAGACTGAAAACAAAATGGGAAGGGGGTGGAATTTTTTCCTTGCACTCCGACTAACACTGACTAGTGAACTGGCTGCAGCTCATCTGTACCCTGGGTGGTGGATGTGCACATTTCTATTATCACCTGAATCTGTGGCCCTGCTGACTGAGGCTCTGTGCATCTTTGACATTGTGCCAGGATTCTGCGCTCGGAAGCAAGGTGCCTGGAAGTCGCCACCCATGTACTCCATGGTCTGCATCAGGTTCGTCTGGCTTGAAATGGAAGGCCCGGTCCTGTACTGTGCTCCAGGGGTGCAGTCTATGGAGGCCCCTGAGAGGCCTCCGTGGAACGGCCCCACCAGGTCTTGAGACCCTGAGCTGTCACTGTTTGGTGTGGGCAGGATGCTGTTCCAGGGAGGCTGCATGTAGTGGCCGTTGCTGTAACTCATTGGCATCCCGTTGACTGGAGGAGATGGAGTTGGTTTATCAGTGGGGGGCTTCAAGTTGAAGGGCTGAGCCATGCACACCTCCTGCGGGTAGCCCATGCTCTTGGTGAGGAACCCCGGTCCCACTAGGCCCTCTCTAGGGAGATTCTTGCCCTGGTGAGCCGCTCCCTCCGGAAGGTGCTGAAGGTGTGCCAACTGGTGCTGGCCCCAAGGGCCCTGCTGACGTTGTTGCTGGGGTAACTGTGGCTGGGACTGGTGCTTCATGTCATTGTGATAAAGGGGCATCCTGTTCATGGCAGCGATGTCGGGCAGTGGCAGAGTAGGGGCAGGACCACATTTGTCAGAGTTAACAAGGACGCAAGAAGGCGGAGGACCCACAACGGGATGGGTGCACACCCGAGAGCTTGCGTTGATGAGCTGGTTGCGGCTGATGGGACTGGGGTTGGCGATCTGTCCTTCACACACGGAGGTAGAGCCCATGCCAGCCCGAGCCTGGCAGAACTGGTTGATCTGATTGACGATGCTGCTCAAGTCACTGGGCCGGTTCTGGTGCAGGCTGGCAGCCATGGACAGCGGGATGGTTGAGGTAGACACAGTCACATTGGGAGGGGCGTCGGCGTCAGGAAGCTTGCGTGCCATCTGTAAGCCTGCCAGGGGTGGCTGCAAGACCCCCGGGGCCGGTGGCCCAGCGCAAGAGGCCTGTGGCATGGGTTGGGATTGAGAGAAGCCCTGGGAGTGCTGCAGGTTCACCGACTGCGCCATATCAGGCAAATGCCGTAGTCCTTGCGGACCGGGCAACTGTGTCTGCTGCTGCATGAGAGTCTGTTGGTGGTTTAGGGCGTGGTGCGGTACTGGCGGTTGGTGAGCCTGGCTCTGATGTAAAGCCTCCTGATGAGCCAGGCTCTGCTGTGGTTGTAAACTACTCTTCTGCTGCAGAGATTGTGAATGGGCCTGCAAGGCCTGAGAGTGAGCGAGACTCTTCTGGCCTAAAGGAGTCTGAACGTGTGGAACAGTGTGAGGAACATTTAAAGTGCTGGGACTGGCGTAAAGCCCACTGTGCGGGTTCATGATGAGCTTGGGGAGAAAACGGGCTCGGCCGCCTTCAATGTCCTTGAGGATCCCTTTGACGGGGACTTTGACAATGGCCAAGAGGCCCGTCCGGGTGTTGACCTGAGGTGGGTAGGGGCTGTAGCGCTGGCTGGAGGTGTCGAGACCGTTAACGGTGCGGCGAATATGCTTCCTCTGAGGTACTTTCACACTATTGGGGAAGATTTTTATAGTCAGTGGGTTATTGGCAACTTTCTTAGCATAGGCATCCAATTCCGCTGGGGTAGGATAGTGTGCTGATCTCATCCTCTGTGTAGTGTCCCCTGTGAGCAAGAGAAGGCCAAACGTGAAGGTTAATGCAAGGAATTTGGCGCTCGTATGATAGCATATGACTGCTTAACGGGGCTTTGACGGAGCAAAGTCAAGAGGCAGAGCAACTGTTTCACTAACAAAGGGACAAACTAGGTCAAACATACATGCAGTCTAATCAGAACAAAGCTCATTTCAGTTAATGGCAGCTTACATTTCTGAAGTCCAGTGTTCATCTGCGTGTGCGAGAGAAGCTGGAGGGAGGGGTTTGATACCGGCAGACAGGCCAGCATGTCACAATGAGACTAATGCAACATTGGACTCTTACTCCTCATCACACTGCAAAGGAAACATTCACGTCAGGAACAAAAACGGATTCACATCAATTGCCTCTTAAAATACATGGTGTAAAAAAAGAAACATTGGCTATTTTCTCCTCTGAGGGTGTCATTAAAGAGATCCAATTTTACGTGTAGATGTAGGTTTAATGGAACACACTGTGCAGTGGGACTTAATGAGAGTAATAAATTATAACGGCGGAAATTTCTATTTTAATTAGTGGTGGTTTGGTGCAACACAGCAGTGGAAGCAATAATCACAAAGTCTAAGATTAAAAGTCTCACAGAATGAAAATCAGCACACCGTGAATATCCCAACAAGCTAAGTAAGTAATATTGAGTAGAGCGTCAACAAATGACATGATTTAGAGCCAGCTGCAAAAAGAACGGCAATCACAGAAGTGTACAAAGGCCCTACCCTTGCTAATTCACCTGAACATCCATCAAACGTTGTAGCTATAGATCTCTGTAATTGCCTCATTGTAGCCATTTATTTAAATATCATGCATTCAAGCATGACCTTTTTAAATAGCTCTCTGAAACAGCTGGTGTCAGGGCCTACGGTGCACACCCTGCAGTTTGAGTGTCAGGAGTGCGATGCAAACGCATTCTCCCGTCTGCCTGGCAGGTGCCCAGGGGCACGGCAGGGGATGCGGCAACACGACCACAGGCCACATGCTCCCAGCTGATTCATCCAATCTGAGATGTGCAGGTGTCAAAAAGTGCAGTCGAGACAGAGCCTGACATGTTCTGAGCACCCAACCCCCAACTATTTCATCAGGGAGCTGCTTTTAATTTTACAGTAAAGGAGGTGTTATCAGCTGAAGCTCACAGAGCCTGGATCTGTGAACAATCAGAGATGACCCATGTACGTCCTGTTATATCATCCCCAAAATGGGCCAATGGATGGGGGCAGTTGTTTATTTAGGTGGTGCTCTTCAACAAAAAACCTTTGAACGGAGTTCAATATCTAGACAAACTCACAGTTCAGAGCTCTTACAAGCAAATACCATGTATCCAAGCAGGATTTTAGGCGGACATTTAAGCTGACACACATTTACAGTCTCAATTAAAAAGCTCTGGATAAGCTGTGAAATATCAAACACAGTTAGCCAAGCATAAAACCCAAAGTTTAAAGTACAATTTGTGGTTGCTATATAATCACCCACCCTATAATAAATCTGCTAGCCACCAAACTTTGCTTAGCTACAAGCTACATGCATTACAATTACTTCAGATCAACACAGACACATTTACACAATTTAGGGTCATTACAGCACACATCTGCCCTGTAGATCAGATGTATCTGGTTGATTGAAGGTTTGTCGTAGTCATCTAAATCCCAGCTCACTAGCAACCAATCTGAAGGGTGATCAGAGTGAGATCTTGGACTCCTCTGCCTCTATCTACACTTGCTACTGCCACTAGCATATAGCCTGTGTCTTCTTTGTGCGAGCCACTGCCCGGCTTTCATCTCACAGCTTCTTAAAACCGCATTAAAATGACCAGATGGAATGTGTTGAAAGCAAAACTTACTCTCTGGCTTCGGGATGAGACGTGCGATTGTTTAAAAGAGCATTTCGCTGGGTTATTCGGCACCTGTGCTCTACTTGTGTCGATAAAGCGCTTGTCTAGTCACTGCTGCTGCCCAGTGCCCACTGCAGCCTATATCCGCGCATGCGCAGTAAGCTTTTCCCACGTGTCTTCCTCGCTGAGGTCGAGAACACGCGACGGTAACTCGGGCTCAACGCGCCACCTACTGAATGGGAACTATACTAGATCACATTTTATCCTAATTAAAATGTTTATATTATATTATGATACGGTATACCATGAGACCACCACTGTAAACGAAAGTATTTCAGGTCTTTCTTTTATAGTAAGTATTATAGAAAGTTTTATAGTTTTATAGTAAGTTTTATAGAAAGTATTTCAGCTCTTACAATTAAGACCCTTCGTCTTAATTGTAAAATAAAGAAAGTATATCCTTCAGGAATGAATGGAGACAATCTGGGAATAAACATTTAGGACCTAATAAAACATCTGCAGTTCACAAAATATGTCAATTTAGCTCACGTATAGATTAGACATGGATATAGTCAGCAGCATTTACAGTAATCATGACAACACGGAGCCTGTGTTCCAAAACCCAGTTGAGCTCCCTCTCTAGACAGCATTTCGAACGCGTTCGAACGCTCAAAAGTGCTGTCTAGGTAGGGAGCTCGCTAGCTTTAGCACACACCCATACAGTATCACGTCCCTCTCCCTTCCTTCCTTCCAGTGGTGGGCAGGGTCGCTTGTGTTGACAAACATTTATTCTCTCACTAGGGTGGGGATCTATTCAGTTTACGAGTCAAAAAGCTGCTAAATAAACGCTTTATTAAACATTTAGGAAAAGGATTATAGATCGGTATTAAATGCAAGTATGGGTTGCTGCCTGACTGTTGGACCAAATGAAGCGCTCGTTGTGTCAGGTATCGTGATAATCTGTGTTTACGATAGCTTGTAATATTAAGACCTTATTATTTTTAAACAATTATTGCATTAATTGTTTAGTGAAGTGTGTATTTCAATGTTTGCCTTTGCATGTGTTATGAATTGTGTGGTTAATAATATCATCCAGTCGTGTATTAGCTAGCTACAGCTATGTTAGCTCAGCTCTTCCGCATTTAACGTTACGTGAGAGCCATTCATAACTATTTTAGTCGTTTTTAACTTCTAATATTTAGGATAAATTGAAACATAAACATATTCATTTATGAAATTCAGTATTTACAAGTAATTCCCATTATGCAAATTACATTATGCTAGGTGCATCCCGTTACACTCTAACAGTGATTTATTTTTTATTAATAATTATTAATATTTTATAATAACATTCATTTATACTAATTATACTATGATAGTATGGTATGTACATGGTACTTCTAAAGATACTGTAGGACCACCATGGTACTGTACATGTCCCATGTAGTACTTCAGTATGTTTTTGTACTATGGTCTAGTGTAAGTACCTTGGAGTACCATGTTAATACCATAGTACAGGGGTTTTCAATTTTTTATATATCTCAGAACTCCAAAATACGATCTTTCAGGTGCTAGAGCCGCTTATAAGACCAAATTTATACTGCAACAAATTAATAGTATAAATATGCATAAAATATTATTTAGAAAATATTTAGTTATTGTTATTTTGTTACATTATCAAGTTGTTTTCCCTTCTCACTATAGTATTATACTGTTTAATGTGTTTTTTATTTAAAGGTGCAATATGTAAGATTTTTGCAGTAAAATATCCAAAAACCACTAGTGTTATATATTTTGTTCACTTGAGTACTTACAATATCTCAAATGTTTCCAACTATTTGTAAATCTTGAGAAAATTGCAATTTTAACCAAGGTTCCGGGACATGTGCCATCATATCCGCGTTATCCTTGGCTTTATTTTGTAGAAACCATGGAAACACCACAGACGCTTTAATATTTATACGTTTTAATAGACAATGGAACAACTGTTTTGATATATTTATAGACAGAAAACTAATTATTGTTATATAGCTCAACACGTTTAGTCTTATTGTTTAAATCTAATTTTCTTGATTTTTTTTTTGCGAGTACCATGCTGTACCATGCCTCAGAGAAAAACACTATTTTGTCAAGCAGCTAACATAGCATAATCAGATGCAGCTTTATTTTTATTAACAGTAATTCAGAAATTTCTCCATCATACAATATGTTTTAAAATTAAATGCATGCCATTTATCAACACAAGCCATCCAGTATTTAATATGATATTCTAAAATCGATCTATCTTACTGCAGTGTGTCTCAAACAAGTGTCTCACAGCAGCCGCCGAGCGAACGCACAGAGTAACGTTATAACATTTTCAACACACTCGAATGTATCTAATATGATAAACAGAGCTGCGTTACCTCACATTCATGACTGGAAAAGCTGAAGCAGCGCCGGCGACTGTGTCATAATAAAAGTTCCGCTGCTCGTGAGGCGTGTGTTGCGCAATCGCTCCAGTGGCCTCGTTCAGCTCCCACAACACTCGGTCCTGCTCTGCTTCATACTACAGTAACGTTAATAATCGCATCCATGAACATGATTTCTTCCCGAGTCTTATCCCGATTATTTCCACCGGCTGTGAGGTAAAGACCACATGTCCCAAGATTCCGCGCTCAAATTTAGCGTCATCAAGCCACGCCTTTGTTTTGAATAGGCCTCTAGCAGACAGAAATCTTACATACTGCACCTTTAATTCATTTTTTTATATATTTTTCATTTATTTTATTATTTAGTTTATTTATTTACTTATTTATTTACATTGTTTCCTTGAACCCCAGTTTGAAGACCCCTGCCATTGTACATAAATATGTAATGTGTAATAAATAATAGTAATATTCATGGTATGACTTTTTTTCTAAGGGTGGACATCTTAGCATCTTCTAGTTCGCTTCATGTTTGAATCACCATTGAACTCAGTTCATTAGATCATATCCTTGTAATGTTTGACTATGTCTGTTGAGATTATCACTGCAATCACATGTTTTTTGCTCTCATCTAGGTGCCTGTTGTGGGTCAGATGACAAGACGTATGTGGTGGGAGGCTGGGCGTGGGCATGGTGGCTTATATCAGACACTCAGAGGTAACAACAGTTAAATAAATGAGGATCACATTTCACTGTGTGGTGCAGTAAATGCCATCAAAGTTCACCTTAACAACACTCAATCGTTGTTTAGTTATAATTATAATGCCTGACCTTAGAAAACTAAAAGCCACACCTGGTCAGGTGTGTTTGTCAAACCAGTTTGGCTGTGCATGCTGTACAGAGGTTTTCAGAGATCACTTGAGATATTCTGTCATTCAGATATTGATATGGTACTATTTCGGTTCACATCTTAAATTTCCATGATCAGCTGTATTAGTTGATTTATGAGCTGATCTGATGCTTTTCTATTGAGCCGCAGCATTTGTTTCATGCTTTCACCTTGAACATCTCTCTGATTGCATACAGTACTTCCTGTCAGTCACTGCTATTGTCCTTGACACTTTTGTCCCATTTTTTGAATTCTGCAATGCTAACAAGCTTTGGAAAAACAGGTTTTTCTTGCCTTAGGCATAGTTTAGTTGTACTTGTTGTGTTTAACTTCTGGCATTCTTTTTTGCCCCCAGAATTACACTAGAGATTATGACACTACAGCCTAAGTGTGAAGACGTGGAGACAGCGGAGGGAGTCGCCATTACAGTTACAGGAGTTGCTCAAGTAAACACTCTCACATAGACCGCTCACAGCTCATTTACTGTTGTTTTATTAAATGTATGATTAGATTTCTATCATTAGATGAGAACACAAATGTTGGGGTGATCCGTCCTTGCAGGATTGGAGGAAGATCTCTGGGATCTTCAGGAACAGGATTAAACACTTAGTGTGTGTATGAGCCGGCTTTCAATTGCCGAGATGCAAGTTTTTATCATGTCTTGTCCGTCGTTACAGTGGCAATGACAGGATTTCAAGAGTAGCAAGTAAACACAACAGTGTTCCTTTTGCTGCTGTAAAACTGACAGAAACGGGTGTTTTACAATGACTTGTTGTTTTTGCAAAAAAGCACACATGGGGCCCTATTTTAACGATGTAAGTGCATGGACTGAAGTGCATGGCACAGGTGCACTTAGGGTGTGGCCGAATCCACTTTTGTTTGTTTAATGACTGAAAACACGGTCGGCGCACCAGGCGCATGGTCCAAAGGGGTTGTGCCTATTCTCTTAATGACCCAGCGAACATTGGTCCAATGGCAACGTCGTGTCCCTGGCCAAAAATAGTCATGGTAGGATGGCATAAATTGGTAAAAATATGTAACGCAGATACGTTTGAACGAAATGTCTACAATTCTCTGGGGTTGCATGTATAATTGTTACTTTGACTTTTAGCTATGTGTAAGTCAATATATAATAAATAATTAATTAATAAGATACACACATATATATATATATATATGCGCCTATTGCGCCGGGTGTATGATAGGGCCCATGGACTTAGCTGGTTTTGCAGCAAAATACTTAATTTGTTAAATACCAATGAATTGACTAAAGTGATATTTTTGAAAATAAGGCATTTCAAAATTTCTGACTAATAAACTTTCCATTGCCATTAAATTGAAATTACTGAACCTAAACATGGGAGCCTGGTAAAAATGCTAATTTAAAAGAAAACATGTCAAACATCTGAACTCTTCATATATATATATATATATATATATATATATATATATATATATATATATATATTAGATTGTAGTGTGGTAATGGGATACAGCTTAGTATCAGTAAATTGTTTTTTTTTTTGTACTTGAAAGTTACAGTATACACTACTGTTCAAAAGTTTGGGGTCAGTAAGATTTTTTTTTTTTTAAAGAAATGTATACTTTTATTTTGCAAGGATGCATTAAATTGATCATAAGTGACAGTAAAGACATTTATAATGTTACTTTTTCTTTTGCTTTTCTTTTGAACTTTTCATCAAAGGATTCCTTTTCAATACTGATAATAATAAATGTTTCTTGAGCAGCAGATCAGCATATTAGAATGATTTCTGAAGGATCATGTGACACTGAAGACTGGAGTAATGATGCTGGAAATTCAGCTTTTCATCACATGAATAAATTACATTGTAAAAAATATACTAAAATTGAAAAGTTATTTTAAATTGTAATAATATTTCACAATATGGCTGATTTTACTGTATTTTTGATCAAATACTGTAAATGCAGCCTTGGTGAGCAGAAGAGACTTCTTTCAATAACATTTAAAATGTTACAGACCCCCTGTAGTTATTAACACTTAATGCATTAACTTTTATTTCAAAAGATTTTTCAGAGTGCAAGAAAACAAAATGAATTTTTCCTTTGCCTTGTGTTTTTTTTTTTTTTTTTTGTCAGATCAAGGTTATGACTGACAAAGACTTGCTGGCTGTTGCATGTGAGCAGTTTCTGGGAAAGTCTGTCATGGAAATCAAGGCTGTGGTCCTGCAAACCCTGGAGGGACATTTGCGTTCAATCTTAGGTTAATAGATTACCAACATTTATATTAACCTCATTAAAAAACACTTTCATATGTGATTCTATGAAGCTAATGTTCTGTTTCTGTTATAACGATAGGCACTTTAACAGTGGAGCAGATCTACCAGGACAGAGATCAGTTTGCTCAGCTGGTAAGGGAGGTGGCAGCTCCTGATGTGGGCCGGATGGGCATTGAGATCCTCAGCTTCACCATAAAAGTAAGTTATGGGTGTTTCTTAATGCAAAGTCATACTTCATTATAGACCTGAAGGACCAGTGCATATGTAGTATAAATATCAGACTGCCAGTCTATTTTTTATATATATATAATAATACTAAAATAAGTGTTATTTTAGTATTATTTATATGGTATTTATTATATATTTATTTTATAATAAATACTATAACTTTAATATTAACAGTTTTTCAACTAAAAATGTAAAACTATTAATTTACACGACAACTGCGTTTTGGGGGCTGAAAACGCAAGCTTTTGAAAATGTTTTTTGAAATGCAGGTGTTTGAAAACGATACTGTTATCGTCTCCATTTAAATTACAAAAACACGAATGTGTGAAAACGGCAACGTTATGCGCATGCGTATTACATGTTCAGTCCAAATGCGTGTAGTGTTTGTTTTCATGCGACATCGCCATCTACTGGCCTTGCATGAATAATACAGCGTTTTTAGTCGTTTTCGTGGATCCATGTGAACGGATCGTTTTGACAACGTTGTCGTCTGTACGCGAAAAATGCAAAGAAAAAAACACATCGTTGTCGTGTAAACGTACCCTGAGTTTTAGTAATTTTGTTTTTGTAGCTTTTTTTGTAGCTTCAGTTTAATTTGATTTAAGATTTATTTTTGGTAATTACAATACTTCAATTTAAACTTTTTCACCAAGGCTATCCCTATTCTTTTGCACCGTCCGTTGAGGTGGAGACCACAAGTCCCAAGATTCCACACTCAAACTTGGCGTCATCAAGCTACGCCTTAGTTTTGAATAGGCCTCTAGCGACCTCTAGGGGACAAATTATTACATATTGCACCTTTAATAGATTTAGTTAACAATAACAACACACTCTCACACGCATATAGTATATTTTATAATATACTTTATATTATTTTAAGTCATAGTCAATTATTATTATCAAAATAATAATAAAGAAACATTACAACAAGTAATAAAAAATAAAATATGACCACTTGTCTTTTCTAACAGGATGTCTATGATAAACTGGACTACTTGAGCTCTCTTGGAAAAACGCAGACAGCGGCTGTACAAAGGGACGCCGACATCGGAGTGGCCGAGGCAGAGAGGGATGCTGGGATTAGAGTAAGTGACTTCTGGCTTCACTTTCTTTATTGCTAATGCATTATCCATTAGATGTGTGGCATTCATTAGCTTCTGTTGTTTCCCACCTCCCTGATCAGGAAGCTGAGTGCAAGAAAGAAATGATGGATGTGAAGTTCTTGGCGGACACTAAAATGGCCGACTCCAAGAGAGAGCTGGAGCTGCAGAAAGCTGCTTTCAATCAAGAAGTGAACACTAAGGTTGGATTAAATTTCATTTCAATCCAGGGCCATCTTAAATCATAGTTATCTAGTTAGCCGTTCGGATGTAGGCTTATACATACATATTCATTTATTAGAATCTCAGATGAGACTGAGTAATAGTAATGGTGTGATATGTGTCTCTCCTCCACACAGAAAGCCGAGTCTCAGCTGGCCTATGAACTGCAGGCAGCTAAAGAGCAGCAGAAGATCACATTGGAAGAGATCGAAATCGAGGTTGTGCAGAGGAAAAAGCAGATCGCCATTGAGGAGAAAGAGATTGAGAGGACAGAGATGGAGCTGACCGCTACAGTCAAGCGTCCTGCTGAAGCAGAGGCTTACAAGATGCAGCAGCTGGCTGAAGGACAGAAGTGAGTGTGATCTAAATACATTTAATAATTACTAAATACATAATAAAGGCCTTTGCACACTGAGTCCGAAATTCGCATGCGAAATTTTCGATATTTCCTCTTTTTAAGGAGAGAGAGGACAACGAAATCGTGCTCACTGCTTGAAGACTTCATTTTGTATTGTTTTGCGATTTTTTTCGCAACGCATTCATTAATACGCATCGGACTCAGTGTGCAAGGTCTCTGTGCGTGATGAATTATTAGGATTACGAATACGAAAAAACACATGCGCAGTGTGCAAAGGCCTTTAGGTTAATGATATAAAATATGAATTAATGAAGAGTTTGGTTCCAAAATGTGATAAGCAACATTTTCAAAAAAATAATTTTCTGCCAAAATCAGTATTGTATCTGGTCGGTATTGAAAAGTCATTTATTAATTTTGCGCAAAATGCGATATCCGTCGTGTTATTCTGTCATGTTTTCTCCCTTTCTTTCCAAAATGCGACCAATATCCGCTCAACCAATCACAGCGCACCATTCCACCCACTGTAAACGTTGGAAACGTTTTTAATACCAATGTGCTCTGCAAATGTGTTTATTTAACCGTGCGGTGGCGCCAGATACATTACTTTAATCAGTAATGACAAATAATTTATAACATTAACAAGATGACCCGTTGAATTAATTTTGGGAGCGACGGCTGAATGTATTTTTAGTATTTTTAGTAATGTATTTAAATGTCTGTATATAAGATAAATATTGGCAAAGTTTAGACTCTGTCATATATGTGAATCAACTTACTTTCTTGTGTATTTTCAATTTGAAAAATAACTTTTATATTGATGGATTTATTGCATTTTGGGGAAAAAAAATAATATGTTTTTATAATAAACTTTTTAAAATCAAAATGTAGATTTGAATTTTTAATGTTTTTATAACCAAAAGATGCTATGTGAAAGTTTGAAACAGAAAATAGTGGTTTTCATCTTGCCACTTTCTTGGTAAAGAAAACACATTTTTACTTAAATTAATCAAAATGGAGTTACTGTGTTTTGGAAACAAACTCTTCAAATATAAATAAATGTTTAATAATTTAATAACGAAGGTAATAAAAATAATAATAGAAATAGAAATCTGAAAAATTATAGTATAAATATAAGTAATAATAATATTAACAAATCTAAACTATAAACTATATTTAAATATATAATTAAAATATTTTATACCTAAATAAAATATTAAAAAAAAGAAGAAAAAAAAGTTGTATTAAGGTGCAGCCACATTTACCATTTACTCAGTGAAAATACAGTCATTTCAATACCAATCTATGCAAACAAAAATTTGCAATGCAGATTTTGTTGGTCACATGAATTTGCAGCGTTGACCACCGGAAAGCTGCTTGGTTTAACCCTCTGGTGCTCTTTGGTCATTTTTGACAGAAAAACTGTTTTTTTTTTTTTTTAAATATTTTACTTCATAGGAATGGTACGAAACTTGGTAAAAGTTGTGGTACTTGCTATGTGAACACAAAAAAATCATGGACAAAGATTAATTGGTCCTGAAAAAAATAGTAACACTTGTAACACTTTTCACAGTCAAAAATGACCCCATTGCAAACAGATTTTATATTGTGGAAACTTTTGGTACTGCGTCCAAACAAAATCTTACTAAAAGCACATTTTTTGAGATATCAAGCTCAAATTTAGAACACAACTTGTTTAGATTTATGGCTTTGATTTTCTCTCAGTTTTAGAGTAAAACATGTTTTGGAAAATATATATTTCATATAAATATTGAAAATGGTATTTTTGTGCATACATTTTTTCATAACAATAAACTTAAAAATTCTATAACTTTTTTTTTAAAAGTTTTTTAAGTAAAAATTCACTTCAGCAATAATCTGCAAGTGTCTTTAAAAAAAGACCAAACATAATTCTGTACAATTCAAGATTTGTGACAGTTTTAGTTGGAAATTTAATCTTCAGGTTTATGCTCAAATAGTGAATACATTGTTCTTTCAGGATTAAATATAATAAATATAATTTAGTACCATAAAATCCCCTAAAATACAAAATATTAAATAATAAAAAAAGGGAAAAAGGGACTTATTTTTTGTCTTCTAAATTGTCCGCTAATGTGAGTGCATCTTTACAGTAAAGAGAATAACAAACTAATGAGGAAACACCACTGAGGTGTAGCGGAAAGTACAAAAAACTTGGGACGTAATATGATCATGAAAATTTTTGGTGGGGATGTACTTAAATAAATATTTAAAATATATAATTCCTTTTTTATCATTTGATTTTGGGGTTGAAATTTGACCTTGTTGTTGTGCAACCGTGATTAAGTGCCTTGCTGGTTCATGAATTTGAACCTGCAATCTTTTGGTGTCCACTAGGCTACACCATCTGTGCATCTCTTACTTTTAGAATAATGTTTCACAGATGTGGCACAGATGTTGCTTCAAAATATGATTAATCATGTATCCATTATGCATTTGATTAACTGATTTGTGACACACACTGAAATGAATTGTGCTATATCTGTGGTACTGAACAGGTTGAAGAAAGTGCTGACCGCTCAGGCCGAGGCAGAGAAGATTCGGAAGATCGGAGAGGCGGAGGCCCTTTCTATCTCATCTGTGGGGAAGGCCGAAGCGGAGAGTATGAGGCTGAAGGCAGAGGCCTACCAGCAGTACGGAGAAGCTGCCAAGACCGCACTCGTCCTAGAAGCGCTGCCCAAGGTGAGTGAACTCATTTGGATTACCTTCATAGAGATCCCCAGTGCAGTTGTACAAGATCACTATGGGTGTTGAAGGCCTTGATTTCAGATTTAGATCTTCTAACTTCCAACCTCCACAGATTGCAGCAAAGGTATCTGCTCCTCTGGGCAGGACCAATGAGATTGTTATTCTGAGTGGGGACGGCAATCGTGTGACCGGGGAGGTGAACCGTCTCCTTGCAGAGCTGCCCGTGTCTGTAAATGCACTCACGGGTGTGGACCTGTCCAAGGTGAGACTGAGAGTGAGGGTTAAGTCAAATTAGCTTTTGATTAAAACACATAACCATAACCGAGTAAATCAAGTGTTTTATGTTGTTAGATGGGCAGTTCATTCAAAATGTACATTAAAGTGCACAGTAAAAATAATTAATTAATCAATCAATCAATAATGTCCTGAATTGGAAAATAACCCACAAAAGTGCCAGTCATATAAATAATATATATATATATATATATATATATATATATATATATATATATATATGTGTGTGTGTGTGTAAGACAATGATTGTATCATACATTTTGCATCTCAAGCCCAGATCAGTAGAGATTACTCTAGAGCTGATTTTACAATTATTTTTATAATAAAGTATTTATAAAGTATTGTAAAGTATAAATAAAGTATTTTTCATAAATTAGTAAATAAAAACACTAAAAACTACAGTCAATTAAATGTGAATTTTAAAAGTGAATTTTGGCATTACAACATTATAATGTACCGTATGAAAAATTCATTTTGAGATTTGATAAAGATTACATTTTAACAGTTATTAAATTATTAAATATGTAATTTAATTCAAATATTTAAGATGAATTGTTTTGTTGTATTCCTCATTAAAGCTGCAGTCCGCAAATTTTTTTGTGTTAAAAAAATTTACAAAAATTACAAACATGAATCAATTTTCCAAACCGTGTTTTTATCTTATCCTGAATCATCATGGTACACTTATAATAAGTGTTTATATTCTGACTATTTCAGACCGGACTGGCAGGACCCGCCGCAGAGTATCACAGTAACTGCGTGACTCGCCATAGACATACACGGAGAAAAGTAGCTCCGGCTACAATGTTCCTCCGCAAGACGCGTGCAGTTCTGTTTATTAACCGCTAGAGGGACAAAAATCGCGGACAGCAGCTTTAAGTCGCTTTAAATATAAATGAATGAATGAATATCAGTTATCAGCTGAAATATATTCAAAATTGATCAATACTGATGACATTTCTGAAAATATATTTTTTTAATAAACTATAGAAGCTTGTTTCTGCCATGAAATAAAGCAATTTAAAACTTTTAACTTTTTTTTCTCACAATTGCAAGTTTCTATCTCGCAATTCAAACTTTTTTCTCACAATTCAGACTTTTCTCAGAATTGTAAGATATAAACTCACAATTGAGAGTTATAAAGTCCAATTCTGAGGGGAAAAAAGACTTGACTTTTTTTACGAGTTTATATCAAAAAGTCAGAATTGCGAGATGTAAACTTGTAATTGTGAGAAAAAAGTCCGAATTGTGAGATAAAAAGTCGCAATTACCTATTCAGAGGTGGAAACAAGCTTCCATAATAACCTGAATAATCTGTAAAAAAAAATCTCTGAAATGATCGATAACCAATATGTAGGGTTCCCACTCGTCCTGGAAAACTTTGAAAACCTGGAAAATTGATGATAAATTTTTCAGTCCTGGAAAACACATGGAAAATAAGAGAAAATGTAAAATGTCCTGGAAAATCTTGTAGTTGTCCTGGAAAATTATTTTTTAAAAAGTTCTTGGGTTTTTCTTTAGTTGAGACCAAAGAGTTTATCACTGACCAAAAACAATCACCATTAGTTGCAGAAAGTGCGATGTTCAGGATGCTGAGTTTTGACACGTGAGAGTAGTATTTTTTCAATGATGATGTTTAGTATTGTGTTGCCACTTGCAGCAGTTATTATTATATTGTTATAGTATGTTATTAACTGCTTAAATGCATAATTTTTTGCTTAATTGTTATGCAAGTTGATTTTCTGATCATATTTTTCCCAAGCACATTTTACCAATTCCAAGCCAATCAATCTTAATAACTACTATTAATTTTGTATCTAGTCATGAAGTTAGTTTATGAAGGCTTGTTTTCTTTTACAGATAAAATGAGCCAAAAAGAGATTTATCTCAGACTGAAAGGTCAAAAATGATTAAATTCCCACTAGAAGCATGCAATACTAGAAATTGCAGTTAAAGCATGACCATTGGACAGCAAAATGCTCATTGGGTCAGCAGGGTCATACAAAAACAGGTGGAGAAGAAAAGACACGTTAACTGCAAAATAATTAAGAATTAAGGTGAAGAATTTAGTGTGAAACCATCAGAAACCCTTTAGTCTTCAGTGCCACCATTTTCCAGAACTGCAACCTACCTGGATTCTCCAGGAGTGCAAGGTGTCAGGATCTCAGAGACTTAGATTAGGTAAAGAATCCTAAAAAATGCCCCCCATTTAAGAATCACATACTGAATTGTAGTAAAATACAAGAAGACAGACAGATTGAGAGTGACTCTTGAAGGACCAGCACCACATCCTCTTGTACCACTGTTTGAAGAATTCATCTTCCGGAATCTAGCTGTAAGGGGTGGGAGTTTATTTTTAGTCCATCTCCTATCCTGAAAAGTCCACCTTGCAAAGATAAAGATCTTCCAAAACTTACTGCCAAAAAAAATAGAAATGTGCATCAGTAGTTAAAGGTGCTAAAGAGGATCTTTCCGTCGACTGAGAAACCAAAGACTGTTAGTGAGTTTTTGAAATGAGCGCATGCGTAAGAACAACCCCCTCCTTCACAGCTCATTTCGAGGGAACGCCTCCCAAAACTTGTGCACGAGTATCGGAACACGAGTGTTTACCATCGGCATTCGCTGTGTCGTGTTAGTGGATTCATTATGTCGAAACTCACCGCAGGTAACTCATAATCTGCAGTTGTTACTCCTGTCTCCTGACAAAAACATTGCATGCGGCGCCTGTGGAGTGTGGAAAGTTACTGGAGAGCGCAGCCGCGCACGTCTCTCACAAGGAACGTCATGGCAGTGATTGACAAGCCAGAGGGCCAATCGTTTACGCGCTGATCGCGTAAACGATTGGCTGATGTTTTTAAGGCCCTACCTCGTGCACAGATGATGTATATTAATATTATTCCTTTCAGTGCACCTAATAAATAGTCTTTTATCAGTTAGTAAAGACAGTTTCAAGTAATATTGCAAAAATGTATAAAACAAAACATCCTCTTTAGCACCTTTAAGTAATGACAATAAACCATGGAATCTTGTTTCCGCCACTGAATAATAAATGAAAAAAGTTAGCCTAAATTGAAACATTTTATCTCACAAGTCTAAATATTTTTCTTACAATTGCGAGTTTACATAATTGTGATATAAGCTCGCAATTGCGAGGGAAAAAAGTCAGAATTGCGAGTTTAAATCATGCTATTCTTCAATTATTACTTTTTTATAGAGCATATAGAGCATATTTTTATGCCATATTAAAAAACATTTCTACCTCTACAGATGCCTCTTCTGCAGAAGATGACAGGTGCTCAAGCATGAAGTCAAATCAGTTCCGTCTCCTCCATGATATGTTGTATGCACTCACAAAAACTGCCTTTAGAAGACTTGGAAAATCTTTTTTCTTTCTTTCTTTCTTTTTTTTTTTTTGAATAAAAAACAAAACAAAAAACAAACAAGTAGATATTTGATACCTCTGGTGCCTTAATGTTTCATAGGACCAGAATATCTGCATGCACTGCTGCTCCCACATTCCACAATTCACTTGATTCTTAAATCACCCGCCTTTGTGGTGCATCCGCTGGATTCATTGTAATGTCAGATACTCGGGATTGTTTTTCGTTTTGTTTTGTTATATATTTTTTTTTACTTTTTAGTGACATTATACAAAATTTTAACCTATCGCACATTTTTCTTTACAATTTTATACACTTCATTTTCATCTCTACACTACAACGACACTTTAACACTTGATGGTGAGTCAGCTTTAGATTACAATTGAATCTTTTTTATCCATCCAAAGTCTAGCACTACTTTTTTCGTTCATTTTAGGTCATATTTCTAGCTGAAAAGAGGCGTTGTTACCTTACAGATCCTGCCATGATTTATAACATTCAGGAAGATTGCCATTGATGTGGAGTAGCAAGTAGCATTTAGCGTACTGAGCTCTTGGGCAATAGCGTTGCCTTACGGGTAAATATCTGTGTCATCTTAGGTAGAAACAAGCCAAGTGCTCCTCTTAATTTTAAATGTTGCAGATACGTAAATAGACATGGCCTTTATAATAGGTTACCTGAGCTCATCAATAGTTCAGATTACTCTTTGGGACTATTTTTGGCTGTAAATCTTTAAGATATTTGACTGTATGTGTGCTTTGTTTCGTTTCATTTATATTTTGGACTCTTATTGGACAACATTTGTTTTTACAAGAGCTTTTGGTTATGAAGAGATTTATTATTTGTTGTTAGCAAACTCTGATACATGTGTCTGGATATCCATCCAATCCAATGCTGTGGATATAGTTTCATGAGAAGAGTCAAGCCATTTTTAAAATAGTTTTGTATAGTTGTATGACAGCCATGCCTAACAAAATCTTTCTAATATTAACCCTATTTACACTACATACTGTAATATCTGTCATGAAATGAATTGAAATAACCCTTTATGGACAGTAATGTTTTGTTCTGTAGTAGTTTGTATTCTCCTTTGTCACTGTGAAAGTTGCATTACCTCGTTTTCCTCATTTAGTTCAGAGCGAGTGGCGGTTTGCTGTAGATTTTGACGTTTATTCTGCTGTTTAGTTTGTGCTGTGAAGGGGCAAGTCACTTTTCTTTGTCATGCTAATGAAAACACCAAATGATAAAGCTAAGAGATCGCACCCTTCTTTGATATGAAGAATTAATTTATAGATAACCTTGGTTATTATTTGCTTACTGTCCTTTTTTTTAAATTAAATCTTTATAAAAAACTGATTTATTGTTTATTTATTCTGTTTCAGCATGAAAAATATGCCTCTAACACTTTTGTTTTCTCATAGAAATGGATTCAATCAGTCTTTTTTTGTGTGTGTATTTGAAACACTTTATTTTAAGAACTATTAAAGCCATGTCAGGTTTAGCTATTCAGCATCATAGACTGTTTATGTGCTTTGTATGGCATTGGTAATGAAATGTATGGTACTGCTGTGTATTGGATAAACATTATAGGAATCCTAGAACTGTATGCCAGGATGAAGCCCAGATGTGCTTTTGCTTTAGTTGGTCAAATGACACTAACTCCAAATATGCCATTGACGATATGGGGAGAATTTGGTAGTTTTATACAAACTCTTTACACAGATTCAACTCAGCATGTTTATGGTGCATGTATTTCCAAATGTAATAAATGTCATGTGAACTGGTCTCTGTCCATGTTCTTTCATTCCATTAAAGTGCTCATGTAAAAATGTGTGAACTTTATGTAATAAAATAAAAATCATTTGCGTTGCTAAAATAAGAATAATCACTTGCATGAGGTGTGCAGCGACACGCCATCTTTTGTTGCAAAACACTGACACCGTGTGGTTAAGATATGCAGTGCAGGATTTCTCTTATAAAAACTTCTTGTAAGAGTAACCTCCGCATGTTTTATCTAGCAAGAACATGGATCAAAAGAGTGTGAATCTGACAGCGCTGCTCCTAATGACAAATCCAATGACACAGATAAGACATTAACATAACGCATTTCATATTTTTTTTCTTCTGTTTTGCCGATATGCTCATGTTTACTCTGTTGAAAAAAAAAAACAGCATATGCTGGTTAGGTATGTTTCGAAGCATGGCAGCTGGTTTATGCTGGTCCTGAGCTGGTTATAATTATAATTAAGATGGTCCAAAACTGGAGTTAGTTGCTTAGGACCAGCTTAAACCAGCTCAAACCAGCTGTCATTCGTGCAAACAAGCCTACGCGGGCCCTATACGGGCCCACTGGCTGCTGTAACAGTGTGTTTCTAAAGCACATTTGTTATAGCAAAAGTTGTGAGAAGAAGCACTGATCAGGTGGTGATGGTTATTATGGATATTGATGATTCAGTTAACATGTAGTGGCCTGCCCACGTAGAAGGTGACGTTCTCAGGACCTTGCGCAACGTTCCCTAAAAGTTCTCTAAAGGTGACAAAATTCCGAACCTTTACAGAACATTCGGGATGTTCCTAAAACGTCCTCTTTTAGTAATGAAAGTGCTGCAGTTTAAGGTTCCTTATATGACTTTAGGGGGACGTTCCATTTTGGTTATTTTATGGTCACATAAAAATGTTACAAAGAGGACATTTGGGACATTAACAGAATGTCCTATAGTAATAGTCCCCTAAACATTCCCAGAACGTCCTGAATGTTCCCTGAAGGTCCACCAAATAACGTCCCCCAAACCTTAAAAGAACTCCACATCGTGACCGTCTCTGAACGTTCTGGGAACGTTACTAGGTGACAGGTTACCCCGCTAGACATTTTACGTTCCCAGAACCAGAGGTGGGAAGTCCAGGGGTCAGAGAGTAAAAGTCCTGCCATATTTTTATTCCACCCACTGAAGAATTAATGAGATAAATAAGTGTTTAATTGAGTGATGATTGACCATTATTGAAGACACCTGATGATAACAAGCAGAATCACCAAAGGAGAAAATCACTATTTTTAAGTTACCATCATCGAGGTCAGTGTTTGTTTTAGTTGAGCTCTTGACCCTTGACTTTTTAATATTAGATTTTGTTTGGGCAGGTTCGACTGCATTAAAACCAACCAGACAAGCAAAGTTAAAAGATGATCAGGTGTTGTTGGTTATGTTTTCACATAATCATTATTTGATCTGAATCACTGAACTCATTTAGAGCCCAATCTTAGTTAGATTTACATTATTGATTTCAGCAGCAGAATATCAACTTCATCAATACAAAAATATATTTTTTTAAAATTCTGATTTAAAAACAATGTTTCATTTAAACACACAGACATCAAGAATCAGTCTGTGAATCTCAACAATGGTGAGAATAATAAAGCATGTTACAGTGCATTCTGGGTGCCACCAATCAAAATTCATCCATGCCTCCCATCATGCATTGCTGCATGAATAAATTATGAGCTGAATTGTCTTAGTAATTTTCTTTATTCTCACTATTTAAATTTTGCTGTTTTTCTGTGACTTTTTAGTAGATTGTTTTCTAATGTTCAGAGTTGATCTGTTTGTCAGAATATGTTGCTTGTCACCGTCATTGAGATTCATACGCTGATCCTTGATGTCTGTGTGCCTAAAAGAAAGACTTTTTTTTTTTTGTGATAAGGACAACTTTAAAAAAAAAAAAATTGTATTGATAAAGTTGATCTTCTGCTGTAGAATCACAGTGTTGCTGAAATCAATAATGTAAATCTAACTAAGTTTGGGCTCTAAATGAGTTCAGATCAAACAATGATTATGTAAAAACATAACCAACACCACCTGATCATCTTTTAACTTTGCTTGTCTAGTTGGTTTTAATGCAGTTAAAACTGCCCAAAAAAAATCTAATATTAAAAAGTCAAGGGTCAAGAGCTCAACTAAAACAAACCCTGACCTCAATGATGGTAACTTAAAAATAGTGATTTTCTCCTTTGGTGATTCTGCTTGTTATCATCAGGTGTCTTCAATAATGGTCAATCATCACTCAATTAAACACTTATTTATCTCATTAATGTTTCAGTGGGTGGAATAAAAATATGGCAGGACTTTTACTCTCTGACCCCTGGACTTCCCACCTCTGGTGACATGAATAAATTATGCAGCTGATTTTTTATTTTTTTTGTGTCACCATTGTTGAGATTTTTATACTTAGTGCCGATGTCTAAGTGTGTCATATGTATAACTTTCAATTAGTTTTGAACAATCTTGCACAAATCACTTCAATGTTACAAACAGTTTTTATCATCTCATTTGAGTTTATTATTTTCTTTTCAAATAAAATTTCCATTACTTCTATGACTTGCAAAAGCAAGTCAACTGTAAAGCAAATGCTTAAACCACTTTAATTCAGTCTTTTGAGCATCAAAACATGTTGATCTATTTTATCAATGCAGAAATGTTTTCTGAAAACACCTGCAAGAAGAAGAATCAACCTAACAAAAGTCAAGGGTCAAGACCTCAACTAAAACAAACGATGATCTCCACGATGGTGACCTCAAACCAAACATTTGTTTAATCAGATCTTCAGTTGATTTCATCTAAGGCTGTGGCTGAAGTCAGTTGTTGTTCTTGTGTTTCTCTTTTCTTCAGTGATTCTGCTTGTTAACAGCAGGTGTTCATCATTACAGCTTAATCATCCCTTAATTAATCACTTAATTATATAATTAACTGTCAAGGTTTGGATTTGAGTGAGGGGGGTATATGATGTAATGTAGGGATTATTTTTGCCCCAGGGTTACACCCCTTATTTTCTGGGGCTTATTTTAACCCTTTATTCAGTACAGTTTATGGCGACTGTACGGGGGAAGTGGGCAGTATGTGATGTGTGGACTATTTTACACCAGGGTGACACCCTTTATACAGTACAGTTTATTGTGACTATACTGGGGCATTAGGACCCACTCTGGCCATAGGTTGATCAGACCAACTAACCTCTCTAACGCCTCTTCCCACAGCTACCCAGTCTACCAGGAGGTTTCCCATCCAATTATAGACTGGGCTCAACCCTGCTTAGCTTCAGTGGGTGTGCAAGTGAAAGCTTCAGGTTGATCATTGCTGGGCTTCTCACTTTCTAACCATAGACCCACTTACATACAACTATAAATCTCAACAATGGTGACATGCTTCATGCTGTAATGCATTCTATAACAGAACATTAACAGAGGTTTAGCTGTTGATGCCTTATTGAAAATGTTTTTGGTTTGAGGTCACCATTGTGGAGATCAGCATTAACTTTAGTTGAGTTCTTGACTCTTGACAAGCTGCTTTTTCTTTTTTTATTAGCAACTGCAGGTGTTTTTAGAAAATACTTCTGCATTGATAAAGCAGGTCAGCATGTTTGTTTTAATAACAGTCAAACAACTGCTTTTATGTAATTGTTGGCTTAAGGTGTTGAAGAGTGTAGAACTCAAAAATGTAATGTGTAACCCCTATTGTTTCTGATGCTGAATGTTACTTCAAATTACACTGTCATTGTTAACTACATTTATAACTTGTGTTGTGTTAATTATACACTCACAGACATCAACATTCGGCATATGAAACACAACAATGGTGTCATGCTTCATGCCAGCGTACACAACACATTCATGGCTCCCAGCATGCATTGCAACATGAATAAATTATGCAGCTGATTTTTTTTTTTTTTTTTTTTTTTTGTCACCATTGTTGAGGTTTTTATAATTAGTGCTGATGTCTAAGTGTGTCATATGTATAACTTTCAATTAGTTTTGGACAATTTTGCACAAATCACTTCAGTGTTACAAACAGTTTTTATCACATGATTTGAGTTTATTATTACCTTCTCAAAAGACGTTTCTATTACTTCTATGACTTCCAAAAGCAAGTCAACTGTAAAGCAAATACTTAAACCACTTTAATGCAGTCATTTGAACATTAAAACAGCCATGTTGATCTATTTTATCAATGCAGAAATGTTTTCTGAAAACACCTGCAATTACTGATAAAGAATCAACTTGACAAAAGTCAAGGGTCAAGAGCTCAACTAAAACAAACGCTGATCTCCACGATGGTGACCTCAAACCAAAAATTTTCAAACTTCTGTAGACGTGACAGAAATAAAGTCAGTCTGGTTAGTAATAAGTGAAGCTGGTAATGCTGATTGTGGAGTTGTTTAATCAGATCTTCAGTTGATTTCATCTAAGGCTGTGGCTGAAGTCAGTTGTTGTTCTTGTGTTTCTCTTTTCTTCAGCGATTCTGCTTGTTAACAGCAGGTGTTCATCATTACAGCTTAGTCATCCCTTAATTAATCACTTAATTATATCATTAACTGTCAAGGTTTGGATTTGAGTGAGGGGGGTATATGATGTAATGTAGGGATTATTTTTGCCCCAGGGTTACACCCCTTATTTTCTGGGGTTTATTTTAACCCTTTGTTCAGTACAGTTTATGGCGACTGTACGGGGGCGTTGGGCAGTATGTGGCAGCAGGTTGATCAGACCCACAGGTCTCTCTAATACCTCTTCCCACAACTACCCAGTCTACCAGGAGGTTTCCTATCCAATTATAGACTGGGCTCAACCCTGCTTAGCTTCAGTGGGTGTGCAAGTGAAAGCTTCAGACTGATTGCTGCTGGGCTTTTCAAACAGCTTTCTAACCATAGACCCACTTACATACAACTACAAATCTCAACAATGGTGACATGCTTCATGCTGCAATGCATTCTATAACAGAACAGAGGTGGGAAGTCCAGGGGTCAGAGAGTAAAAGTCCTGCCATATTTTTATTCCACCCACTGAAGCATTAATGAGATAAATAAGTGTTTAATTGAGTGATGATTGACCATTACTGAAGACACCTGATGATAACAAGCAGAATCACCAAAGGAGAAAAATCACTATTTTTAAGTTACCATCATCGAGGTCAGGGTTTGTTTTAGTTGAGCTCTTGACCCTTGATTTTTTAATATTAGGTTTTGTTTGGGCAGTTTTAACTGCAATCAGACAAGCCAAGTTGAAAAATTATCAGGTGGTGTTGGTTATGTTTTCACATAATCATTATTTGATCTGAACTCATTTAGAGCCTAATCTAACTTAAAAATAGTGATTTTCTCCTTTGGTGATTCTGCTTGTTATCATCAGGTGTCTTCAGTAATGGTCAATCATCACTCAATTAAACACTTATTTATCTCATTAATTCTTCAGTGGGTGGAATAAAAATATGGCAGGACTTTTACTCTCTGACCCCTGGACTTCCCACCTCTAGTAACAGACTATTGTTAAGTTGAAATTAACTCCATTACATCTACATGCCCGATTCGAGTCTTGTCCAAAAAACAAGTGGCCCTCCAGGACCGAGTTTGGACAAAATCGGTTGGAACTGTTTAAGGTACAGTAGTACCTTATAGTTCATACTTTTTATATCAAGTAAAAGGCCTTTTGCACCTAAATTGCACATTTTTGCTCATTTTGGGCCTCTGAAACCTGAAAAACAAATCATATTTAACTCCTCTTGAGGCACATGGGGCCGATGTCCATTCGGTGCTCAGCATCAGGTGCCCATAATAACATCAAGCTTCACATAATATAAGTATGTGACAAATTAAGTGTAAAACATGAGAACAGGAGTATTTCAACAATCTAAAATTTTCTGCTGTGACTATAGTCTTTACTGTTTAATGTCCTGGTGAAGACATGAAAAATTCTGCGTAATTAAGCCTAAATGCTTAGATGTCAGCTCTTTCTTCTAATCCTCTCAATATTTAATCTGCCAGCAAGTGTGAGGACTCCACAGCCCACCAGCAGAAGCCTGTTTCACCACATTAATCCCGAATTTTTAACTCCTTGAACACACATCCTCGAGGCATGACATTAAAATAACCTCACAGCACTTGAGAGAGGAGGAGAACTTCATGCGTCTTTGTTCAGTGCTGTAAAAACCACTGCTCTGTCTCTTTGTTGGCTGTGTGAAGTGTCAGAGTCTTGACTCGTGGAGACGGGTGAGTGAGAAGTCCCGAGGATAAAGACTCGCAGTAATTACTGTGCTCTCTGTCTCAGTGCCGCCGGCGGCTCAGAGCTCTCAGCTAGTGCGCTATGGTGACAATTATCAAGTGCAACTGCAATCAGCATGCTCTCATGCACTTTAAACCAACATCTGAAGCTAAGTGTGTGTAACACCTAAGGGCATGTATAGAAAAACATCTTATTAGTCCTTATTTTATTGCCATTTTATTTTAAATTAATTACTTAAAATATTTATTAGTTATTTATAAAATAATTATAGACTTTTATTGTGACTAAGGTTCTTAGTAAAAAAAATAATATTAAAATATGAAATATTAAAATAAATACAAACATATTACATTCATTATTTTTAATAATTAAACTGATATTCATAATAATAATAATAATAATATTTTATTCATATTTCGCTTTTCTCAAACCCAAAGCGATACCAACACAACACAGAGTAATAATAATAAAAACAGTAATACAAATAAAAACTTGATTACAAAGAATACAAAAAAGCAAAAAGAAAAAGACACTAAGTAGATTTAAAAAGATGAGTCTTAAGGGATTTCTTAAAACAATCCAGTGTTGGTGAATTTTTAATCATCAAAGCAGGAGCCTTCCATAACCGTGGAGCTGAAACAGAGAATGCTCGACCCCCCATAGACTTTAATTTAAATAAGGGCTGCTGAAGAGTACAAGAAGAGCGAAGAGACCGAGTTGGAGTATAAGGAGAAACTAGGTTACAGAGATGGGGCTGTCCCATGAATAGCTTTATATGTTAAAATCTGAGTTTTAAATATGTTTCTCTATGGGAAGCCAGTGTAATTAATAAAGTACAGTGAAAATATGCTGGAGAACAGTTGAATGAGTCAGTACCCGGGTGGCTGAATTCTGAATATATTGCAGTTTCTTAATTTATTAGGAAGACCAGAATAAAATGCATTGCAAAAATCAAGTTTAGATGTGATAAAGGCATGAACAATTTTTTATGTGCATCGAATGTCAACTGTGCATCAAAAATAATGTCAAGATATAGCATTTGAAAGATGGAGATAATGAATTGGAATCAGTTAAATTTAAATTAAGTTTATGCAGAGTCGTCAGCATACAGCAGAAGTAGAATTTCGGTTTTTGGCTTAAGTTTAAAATTTTCTAGCATCCACAATTTTATTTCATCCAAACAATTTGTAAGAACTGTAATTGTAGAGTTAAGGTCAGGGTGCATACTGACATAAATCTGTGTATCCCCTGTTAGAAATTTTACGTTCCCAGTACGTTCAGAGATGGTCACGATGTGGAGTTCTTTCAAGGTTTGGGGGACACTATTTGGTGGACCTTCAGGGAACATTCAAGACATTCTCTGAACGTTTAGGGAACCATATTTTATTTGTGATGTTCCCAGAATGGCCCTTATCAAAAAATTAAACTGAAAATTAGAGCTAAATTGACTAACAAAAGTGGCTGTTCAAACAAAAACTTTTTCTTAAACATCTCACAAAAAAAAAAGTTTGTTACGGGTATTTCCTGGATATTTCTTTAAAATGCAATTTGATTAATTTTATGGTCACATAAGAACATTACAAAGAAGATATTTGGGACATTAACAGAATGTTCCCACACGGTCCTCTGTTGGTCATTTGATAACGTTCCCGATATGAGTTTAGGGGGACGTTCTATTTTGGTTATTTTATGGTCGCGCGAGAACGTTACAAAGAGGACATTTGGGAAGTTAACAGAACGTCCTATAGTAACAGTCCCCTAAACAAGGTCCACCAAATAACGTCCCCCAAACCTTAAAAGAACTCCACATCGTGACCGTCTCTGAATGTTCTGGGAACGTTACTAGACAATGTCCTTAACACCAGTGGGGATGTTCTGAGAATGTACTGGGAACGTAAAATTTCTAGCGGGGTAACCTGTCACCTAATAACGTTCCCAGAACGTTCAGAGATGTCACGATGTGGAGTTCTTTTAAGGGTTGGGGGACGTTATTTGGTGGCCCTTCAGGGAACATTCAGGGCGTTCTGGGAATGTTTAGGGGACTATTACTATAGGACGTTCTGTTAACTTCGCAAATGTCCTCTTTGTAACGTTCTCGTGCGACCATAAAATAACCAAAATAGAACGTCCCCCTAAACTCATATCGGGAACGTTATTAAATGACCAATAGAGGACCATGTGGGAACGTTCTGTTAATGTCCCAAATGTCCTCTTTGTAACGTTCTTTTTTGACTATAAAATAACCAAAATGGAACGTCCCCCTAAAGTCATATAAGGAACCTTGAACTGCAGCACTTTCATTACTAAAAGAGGACGTTTTAGGAACCTCCCAAATGTTCTGTAAAGGTTCAGAATTTTCGTCACATTTAGAGAACTTTTAGGGAACGTTGCGCAAGGTCCTGAGAATGTCGCCTTCTAAGTGGGTCATCAGCATAACAATGAAACCCAAGACCAACAGAATGGGCCCTACCCCTGCAGGACACCCTGCTGTACAAATGTTGGCTCAGATTTATTTTGCCCCAAACATCCATACTGGAAACAATCAGTGAGATATGATTTAAACCAATCAAACAACTCCAGAGATGCCTAACCACCCACACAACCTTTCAAGGAGGATGGAATGACATACAGTGTCAAAAGCAGCACTAATGTCTAAGAAAACTAAAATGCTGCATGAATCCCCATGTCAGCAGAAGTGAGAAGGTCATTCATGACCTGCACAAGAGCTGTCTCAGTGCTGTGTCTTGATCTAAATCCAGACTGAAATGGTTTTAATAGATTATTTGTGGACAGATATTTCTGTAATTGACCAACAACAACCCGTTCGAGGACCTTAGCCAGAAAAGGCAGATTCGCAATAGGCCTTGTTGATTAATTGTTATACAGGTGCTGGTCATATAATTAGAATATCATCAAAAAGTTGATTTATTTCACTAATTCCATTCAAAAAGTGAAACTTGTATATTATATTAATTCATTACACACAGACTGATATATTTCAAATGTTTATTTCTTTTAATTTTGATGATTATAACTGACAACTAAGGAAAATCCCAAATTCAGTATCTCAGAAAATTAGAATATTGTGAAAAGGTTCAATATTGAAGACACCTGGTGCCACACTCTAATCAGCTAATTAACTCAAAACACCTGCAAAGGCCTTTAAATGGTCTCTCAGTCTAGTTCTGTAGGCTACACAATCATGGGAAAGACTGCTGACTTGACAGTTGTCCAAAAGACGACCATTGACACCTTGCACAAGGAGGGCAAGACACAAAAGGTCATTGCAAAAGAGGCTGGCTGTTCACAGAGCTCTGTGTCCAAGCACATTAATAGAGAGGGGAAGGGAAGGAAAAGATGTGGTAGAAAAAAAGTGTACAAGCAATAGGGATAACCGCACCCTGGAGAGGATTGTGAAACAAAACCCATTCAAAAATGTGGGGGAGATTCACAAAGAGTGGACTGCAGCTGGAGTCAGTGCTTCAAGAACCACTACGCACAGACGTATGCAAGACATGGGTTTCAGCTGTCGCATTCCTTGTGTCAAGCCACTCTTGAACAACAGACAGCGTCAGAAGCGTCTCACCTGGGCTAAAGACAAAAAGGACTGGACTGCTGCTGAGTGGTCCAAAGTTATGTTCTCTGATGAAAGTAAATTTTGCATTTCCTTTGGAAATCAGGGTCCCAGAGTCTGGAGGAAGAGAGGAGAGGCACACAATCCACGTTGCTTGAGGTCCAGTGTAAAGTTTCCACAGTCAGTGATGGTTTGGGGTACCATGTCATCTGCTGGTGTTGGTCCACTGTGTTTTCTGAGGTCCAAGGTCAACGCAGCCTAATACCAGGAAGTTTTAGAGCACTTCATGCTTCCTGCTGCTGACCAACTATATGGAGATGCAGATTTCATTTTCCAACAGGACTTGGCACCTGCACACAGTGCCAAAGCTACCAGTACCTGATTTAAGGACCATGGTATCCCTGTTCTTAATTGGCCAGCAAACTCGCCTGACCTTAACCCCATAGAAAATCTATGGGGTATTGTGAAGATGAAGATGCGATATGCCAGACCCAACAATTCAGAAGAGCTGAAGGCCACTATCAGAGCAACCTGGGCTCTCATAACACCTGAGCAGTGCCACAGACTGATCGACTCCATGCCACGCAGCATTGCTGCAGTAATTCAGGTAAAAGGAGCCCCAACTAAGTATTGAGTGCTGTACATGCTCATACTTTTCATGTTCATACTTTTCAGTTGGCCAAGATTTCTAAAAATCCTTTCTTTGTATTGGTCTTAAGTAATATTCTAATTTTCTGAGATACTGAATTTGGGATTTTCCTTAGTTGTCAGTTATAATCATCAAAATTAAAAGAAATAAACATTTCAAATATATCAGTCTGTGTGTAATGAATGAATATAATATACAAGTTTCACTTTTTAATTGGAATTAGTGAAATAAATCAACTTTTTGATGATATTCTAATTATATGACCAGCACCTGTATATATATATATATATATATATATATATATATATATATATATATATATATATATATATATACTAGTTGTTTTTATTAATTATATATTATATTGTTATTTTTGTAATTGTTTCACTGGTGGAGACAGAGGATAGTCACACTTTGTTCACACTTTATTTAGCAGAGAAGGTTTACTTAACGTCTTGGCTACAAAAATCTATTAAAGGAAAACACATTGTGATAACGCAGGTGCATGTTGTCACACTATATGGGGTAAGTTGTCACAATGGAATGAACTGAAACGTTTTAGCAAAATTTAAAATGCAAAAAAGATACATAAAATAAAAAATGGAAAAGGTAACAGACAGAAATACCTCATTATTTTAGTCCAAAAATATTTGGTAATAATAATAATATATAATAATAATAATAATAATAAATAAATGGTAATAATAAATTGATGCGTTTTTAACATTCACAACACAAATAATTATTTAAAGCTGCTGTAGGTAACTTTTGTAAAAAAAATTTTTTTTACATATTTGTTAAACCTGACATTATGTCCTGACAGTAGAATATGAGACAGATAATCTGTGAAAAAAATCAAGCTCCTCTGGCTCCTCCCAGTGGTCCTATTGCCATTTGCAGAAATACACCGCTCCCGGTAAGAAACAACCAATCAGAGCCAGGAGGAGTGTCTTAGCAGTGTCAATCAATCAAGCTCGCGTGCGCGCTGATCTCACCCCTCCCATGCACAGCGCCAGCGCATACAGGCTTCAAGATTACCGGTGTGCCGCAGCTTTGCTTATGGCGGAAAAACAATCCAAACTGCCAATTCCTCGAGTGGCACCTGCTCATAAAATAAAGACGGGTAAACGGAAAAAGACAGATGACGATGATAAAAAAGCCAAAAAGAAAGAATTAGATAGAGCCCGAAATAAAACGAGGGTAAATATCGGAGCGGCTTTTCCGAGGTGGAGGGAGCTACGTGTCCTGAAAGGATTAAAAACCGATGCAGAGTCAGCCACATTTCTGCTTGACAAGTAAGTATCCCTGCTTGATTTGTTTCATTTTTTAAGAACTACACAACTAAGATAATTTCAAAACAGGACTGACAAATTATGTATGGCATGGTTTCTTGTAGATTTCAGGGTGGTCCTTTGCATATAACATCGTTTTATTTCGCCATAAGCAAAGCTGCGGCACACCGGTAATCTTGAATTTGACGCCTGTACACTGTGCATGGGAGGGGTGTGATCAGCGCGCACGCGAGCTTGATTGATTGACATTGCTAAGACACTCCTCCTGGCTCTGATTGGTTGTTTCTTACCGGGAGCGGTGTATTTCTGCAAATGGCAATAGGACCACTGGGAGGAGCTAGAGGAGCTTGATTTTTTCACAGATTATCTGTCTCATATTCTACTGTCAGGACATAATGTCAGGTTTAACAAATATGTAAAAAATATTTTTTTACAAAAGTTACCTACGGCAGCTTTAATGTAATTCTATGTGTCACCCATTTCCATTAAAAAAAACCATAAACGTTTCTTTGTAGATAACCATGACTTTCCTTATTACAGTGTCCTAAACCACAAAGGACTTGAGACAAGAGAATTGCAGTGCTGTTGCTCATCTTCACGTAAAGCCTTGGGGTGTAACATTAACTTGGTAACAGATCCTTCTAAAAAGGCAATTTAAGAGCTTTAACCACTTAGCTGCATCATGCTTTAAGAGGAAAAGAGAAATGATGAAATTATTGATCTATCACAAACTTCAGAGAACTACATGAGTCACACAGTGTGCTGGGATTAGAATGCAGAGCTGGCTCAACATGACTGCTGCTGACAGCATGAGAACAATCAGCCTGACAGCAAGCTGCGGTGAATGGAGAACTGTGCCGATCTCACAGATAGTGACAGGCCTGATGCAGACCAAATGCATTAAAGCTTCAAACAGAATTAGTGCTGTGACCACTGCAGAAAAGGTGAGGAGGTGCGCTGGAGTCCTGTTGAAAACTACATTGGAGTCTGATCCAGACCCAGTGTCAAACACCTCTTGCTCAACCTAAGCAATTATCCCACAGCATCTTTCTTCAAACATTGGAGGCTGAATTCAGTCTCTGAAACGACTAGCGTACTAGCCACAGACACTGAAACTGGGTCAAAACACATCACCTGTGAATAATAAAAAAAGATTATACTTTTAATGATCACATTAAGATTTTACAGTGCACCATAATAGACTAATACATTATTACTGCAAGCAAACTAAATTTGCTGGCAATTTAGGGAGTAAACTCAACAAATGGTTGAGGGAGATGCATGCTTGGCATACTAAATTAGATTCAGAGATTTTGAAGCTGTTCCCAGACAGGCTCTGACAGCATATTATTGTACATATTTAGGCTGTTGTGACAGACAAGCTGGCAAAGTCATACAGACCGGAACAAACTTTAGACACAAACATTATAAGTGTACATGTGAGGCTGTGGAAATGCACTGAAATATTTGCTTTTGCAACAACTTGTTTTAAAGGATTTAATTAACATTTTATAAATAATTTTACTAAAATCCTTACAATATACTATATATATTTAGAAAAAATTAATAAAATAAAAATAAAATAGTTAAGTAATTAATCACACATTGTTTTTCTGTAATTAATCGCTATTAAAAACATTGGAGTTTTTAATATTTTTTATATTGTAATAATTTCACAGTACTCTCCAAATTAAAGTAAAAAATTAAAGACGGAATATTTTAAATATTTGTTTAATGGCATCTTTTAATGAATGAAGGACAGTTTCACTGATACTAATACTGTTACTGATGTCTCTGTGCAATTGATTTTTTAAAACATTAATTATAGACATTTGACATTACAGTATAACTAAAAGCTATAATTTTCAACATTTTAAAAAATAACTTAAATTAAGTGAACTTAACATGAACCCATTATAATAAATGTCATATTTACCTGTGGCCTGTCTAACAGGTAGGAAACATACAAAAATTGAATAAAGTTGTCAAACATTTTACAGTCTTAACTGCAAATAATAAATAAAATATAGATTACTCCTTATTAAAGCTACAATTTTCTCTGTTACAGTACCTTACCGTACCTTTTTTCTTTCATTAACATTAATGACAAACATCACGGCAACTGGTTTATTAGGCTGCTTTCACTTTAAGAGCTGCCGATGCTGAACATGACGCGAATCTGATGCGCATGTTCTCCTTATACTCTTATAAGTTCATTTAAGACGTTATTTAACTCATTTAAGACTGCTCTTATGAGGATACTTACAAAACGGGCATTTTGGCATAATTCTGTGAGTTATAGTTTATATATGGAGACGATATATATATGAGCAATATCACACTCGTAGCCGTGCGATATGGCTGTATATCAGCACGCTGTGATTCGTCCGTAGGCACGAGGCCGCACGTCAAAACAAATTGTATAATAGGCGCTGTTATTAAATACAAGTCACATAATTCAGGTCTAAACAACTACATTCTCGCCTAAAAAACTATTAAAACTACAGTTCGTGGTACAACAAGTAGTATTTGTAAAAATTATGGTTGATTTGATCGGCCGCCATGACAGTCACTTCAAGCGGAGTGATACAAACGGTGAAAAGGTAGGAAGAGTGCTGTTATCACTGAAATATCGCATGGCTATCAGCCAATCAGATTCGAGAACCAGACAGAACTGTGGTATAAATATATATACACACAAAATACTCTGTTCTCATCTTTTCTCTACCAATCCATGTGCTTTCTGTGATCACTTACCTCAGTAAACTTCATCACCTACTTTGAGAAGAAAGTAGCAGCTATCAGCAACTCATTCTCACAAACCATTGCCCAATTTCACCAATTTGCTGCTGACCTCATTTGAGACAGTCCCAGATGAGGAAAAATTCACTATTTACAAATGAACACCTGCCCTCTCAGTCCAACCCTCTCCTTCAAGAGCTCTATTTTGATGGTGCTATTTCATCATTCAGATCCACACAGCTGAGCACATGACGGTTACACCCCACAAATAGTCCACAAGTCTGTTCAACAGACATATGAATCAACCAACCTGATCTCATGAGAAAATGTAACTATGTTGCCTCCTCATTTCAGTTGTGCCTATTAATTGCCTCGATTTAATGTAGTTAAACCACAATTTAACTAAAATGGTGAAACAAATTAGAACAAGTGGCCACAATTTACCAAAAAAGAGGGAATTAATTCTTAATCCGTGGCCAAAATGTTTTGTTTTTCCGCATGTCACATGCCGGGCTCCATAGAAAGAAAGACAAACGTTGTTTTCTTTTGAATAATGTAAAATTGTTGACAATAAGACCAGAAATGTGTACAAAGAAAGTAAATACAGTCAGTTTTGATTTCCTGTTGACTAAAGCTGTCTGGTTAATTGGAACATAAAACACAATATTCTCATCAAAACACGCTGATCACACACTGACCCAATCAAACTGGCCCGAGTCAGAGGATGATGTTGTTAGGTGTGGCTCCCTCATTATTTTTAGTACTCTTTCGTGTATAGGTTCCTCCCATCCTTGCTTTCATCTTTGTTCTCAGTATTCAACCTCATTATGCCACTTCCTGTTTATCAAATAATCAAGAACAAGAATGTCAGTCCTATAGAAGAACCAGGGGTCACATGACGCACTTGTGTGTGGAGGGAATAACATGATTGTGGCGAGAGCTACCAAGTTACCGCTATGCGGCCAGGCACATCAATTCCTTGGGCTATATGGGTGACCTATTTCCTCCTGAACTCGTGGAATTTAAAGGTGCAACAGAGAGGAAAGCCTATACAGCTATAAATAATGTACATTGAAGGTGACAGCTTCAAACAAACCTTCAAAATGCATTTTGTTTATGTGGTTACTTATACATGATGGATGGATTATAGAAATGTCTTCCTGGTTAATAGGTTTAGAATTAGGGTCAGATTACAGTGCTACTGTGAAAGTATCTTGGTCAATACTTGGAGTGAATGAGGTGCAAAATGGATATTGGAGACAATCAGGTAGGATGCTTCTAGAACTCCCTTGAAGACTTCAAAATGCAATACTCTCCTCCTCTGTGAATGAAACGATCCCCTATACTGTGCCGTAAATATAGCATGTTCTTGCAAGAAAAACGAATGACCAGGTCTGAAAAAAATTGAAAAATAAGCCTAAAATGAGTGACTTGCTAATCAAATTAAGCAATATTTAATCACCCTCATAGCTCTAATTTTTTCTCAATTCTGATCCCTCAAGATTACCCCACCCCCACTCCTTTAAAATCTTTAGTATAGGTAAGTTTAGGATTAGATGTGGTGGTGGGGTTAGGATTAGGATTAGGCAATCAGGTAACTGCTTCAGCGAGGGGGGTAATAATTTGGCAGAGAGACCAAATTAGGCACAACACCTGCTCTGTGCTTTGTGCTTGCGTCAAAATACACATTGCACAAGGTTTGACATCAATAACGACTGTTCACAAGGTACAAAAACATTTGATGCCATTGTCATCAAACTTGGATAATGCAGGGCACAAATGAGATCCGATGGGTCTTGTTCACTAATTACTGCATGGATTATTAATTGGTATTTATACACACCGAAGAACATCTCTCAAAAAAATATAGCCTAAGACGTGCGTACACATAAAATTATTCTTAACCTCTTTATAATGTTAATGAATTTGGACTATTCTAAATGAGTGATTGTATGCCCGAGGTTAGTATTTTGCATAAAATACGCCCAAACTCCATATAAGGGCTTTCCGCACAACCTTTTTTTACTGCCTTCCATCACATATGAAGCTCTCTAAAGATGTGCTGTCCCCTGAGAGCATGCACAGCAAGATCCTCTAGCAATGCCAAGTGTGGGTTAGGGTTAGTGTGCCATGCTCAAAACCAGTTCATACTGAAAAAAATACAGTTTATAGCTACAAATCTTTTAGCTGTACATACGCTAGGGCTGGGGGATATATCGCATGTGATTGTCACGCGAATTTTGTCAGTAAAGCCGGTTCCCTGATTACCGCTAAATCGCCATCACCTGCTTTCAAATGGAGCGGCATTTAATAGACAGAGCCGTAGTTCACTGACAAGCTACGCAATATCGCGTTCATATCGCAGATGAATCGCCTTCGATTATGAATGCGATATTGCGTGGCTTGTCAGTGATCTACAGCTCTGTCTATTAAATGCCGCTCCATTTGAAAGCAGGTGATGGCGATTTAGCGGTAATCAGGGAACCGGCTTTACTGACGAAATGCACGTGACATTCACATGCGATCGCCCAGCCCTAACATACGCATATATGCATTTTTATGCAGAGGAACAGGCTTAGGGCCAAAAGGTTTCAACCGAGTCCCAGAACACGATTTCAAGGAGGCCCACAGCAACAACCTACAACAGAGCCCCAGATATACCCCAGCTATGGCCCTGCTTGGGCTATAACACCGTACTCTTTCACTGTATGATGAAATAATTTCTGTATCAAATTTAACCTTAACATGCTTATAAGGCCACCCATGTTATGTGATTTTTGCATCTGTGTGTATAACTTTTTTGTAAACTTAGAATAAATTTTAGTACGAAAGTTTTTGGTGAATCATTGGTGAAAGCGTTTGTATGCAGATTTTACACACAAATTTGTGCGTGAATGAAACCCTGTTTTAAATTTCAGGCTGTTCAGCACACCAACCTATCATATGGATTACGATGACTCACTGTATGAATTACTTTTATTTCGTATTTTGGAGGTCAGTGGCCGCAGCTCCCATTCACATTATTTCTGGAGTTTCTATAACTCTTTATGGAAGAGAGCAGATTGGACATCCTGCAGAATTTCTCCTCTCCTGTTTTAGAAGCAATAAAGCCACACAGGTTTGGAACAACATGATTTTTTTACTGTAAATATGAAGATATACTACTTGAGGCACAATTTGGGTGGAAAACTGACGGAGCACTCTGAAGAAGCTCTAGGAAACATTTCAAAAAGAGTTCTCTTAGGAATTTAGAACCCATACATTCATGCAAGAACTCTAAAGACTGTCAGTTCTCCAGAGGGTTCAACCAGTGTGCCAATCTACCTCAAATAGTACCTCAAGTATCTTAAAGGGTTAGTTCACCCAAAAATGAAAATAATGTCATTTATTACTCCCCCTCATGTTGTTCTACACCCATAAGACCTTCGTTCATCTTCTAATAACAAGTTAAGATGTTGTTGATGAAATCCGATGGCTCAGTGAGGCCTCTATTGAGAGCAAAGCCATTGAAACTCTCAACATCCATAAAGCTACTAAAACATATTTGAAACAGTTCATGTGAATTCAGTGGTTCTTAATATTATAGAGCAACAAGAATACTTTTTGTGCACCAAAAAAACCCAAAATAATGACTTTTCAACAATATCTATATGGGCCGATTTCATGCTTCATGAAGCTTCTGAGCTTTATGAATCTTTTGGTTCGAATCAGGGATTTGGATCTCCTATCAAACGACTAAACTGCTGAAATCATGACTGCGTCTGAAAACTGGAAAATGCTGCCTTTGGAGGACACATTTCAAGTTAGGAAGGCATCAAGGCACGTCCGAATTCAAATTTAGCTTCACTTCCTGTTTCCTGAGATACCTTCATCTGATCGATTTTTGAAGGCAGCATAGATGTGTCCTTTGTTGCCTTTGATATCCCACAATCCTGTGCTTTCCATTCTGTGACAGTTGAGCAAGAAAAATAAAGATGGTGTCCGAAAGTTGCGTTTGCTGGCCAGTTTGTGAGTAAATGTACATTTTTGACCAACATTTTCCACTTTTGATGTCATTTCTAGCGAGAAATTACTACTGTAGTAATTAAATATTTGTTTAGTTCTCACCAAAGCTCACGCTATATCCCTGACAGCAACATAGTGTCGAGCCAGATCCGGCCCACATCTGGTGTAATCCACATCTACCAGATGTGGGCCAGATCTGGGCAACACTATGTTGCTGTCTGGGATTGCTGTAGATCATTAAAACTCTTATGCTGCCTCAGAAGTCTATCCTTCATGCACAAACGCTGCCTTACAAGTCATTGCTTGATGAGGAAGCGAGGCAGCAAGTCAGCAACTTAGGTTTTCGGACACAGCCCATGACTTTGGCGTTTCGATTTGTCAAGCTCCGAAGCAGTGCTTTGAAATCGCCCCATCACTATGTTCTTGAAAAGTCTTTATTTTGTTTGTTTTTTGTTTTTTTGGTGAAAAAAAAAAAAAAGTATTCTTATCACCTAATATTAAGGTAGAACCACTGAACTCACATGAACTGTTCAAATATGTTTTTAGTAGCTTTATGGATGTTGAGAGTTTGAATGGCTTTGCTCCCAATAAAGGCCTCACTGAGCCATCAGATTTCATCGACAATATCTTAATTTGTGTTCAGAAGATGAACGAAGGTCTTACGGGTGTAGAACGACACGAGGGTGAGTAATAAATTACATTATTTTCATTTTTGGGTGAACTAATCCTTTAATTTCTAGTATATCATTCCTTTCAATTCAATTCAATTCAATTCAATTCTGTAAACTGTCTCAAAACACGTCATATTAACTACTAGATTAGAAACATATTAAGCCTGTATCTTCTTTGAACATAGGTGAACCGAGTTAAGTGGCGCACGTGTGCGCAGCGCTTTACTTCCACAAAGCTCCACATGCTTCATCCACTCCGTGTTTTCCATCAGTCTCATCCGAGGCGCTATCCAGCATTATGTGGACAAAACGATTTAACAGGGCACATTAACTGCAGAAAACAGTGTGGATGGCACGAGATGCGGTCTGCTCCGGAATCATCGTTTCACGGAAGGACCATCACATAACAGCGGGATATGAAATAGTGCTTATAATGAAGACTGCGCTTGATGTGGATGAATCCGGCTGGAGATGATGTTGCGTCTGCGGAGTCTCATAGCTGAAGTGAAGGGATCTTACATCTTTTTATCCAGGGCAAACACACAGGTTAAGCCTGACCTCTCGAAACATCTTTTGACATTATTTCCAGCAAAGAACAGCTGTGTTTGTCATTGAAGACTTCTTGAAATTGACTGACAGACGTCTTATGATGAATGACTGCAGTTGAGGACCTTTGCTGTGACTCTTTTAAGTAGGCTATGTAAATATCTCCCATGTGGATTTTATTTTTAATAACATGTGAATACGGATGAAAGCGCACAGACGGACTCCACTATGTTCAAGTGCAGGATGCATTTTACCTATCCGAAATGGTAAGTGGTAATGGCAAATTTCTTAAATGAACTAGCCTATAACAGCCGTATAACAAGTATCGCAAGAAACAGTAGGTATGACTCAAGTTGTCAGTTACATTTGCTCTTGGTCAGATAAAGCAGTTGGGTATGATGGAGATTCATATAATGTAGAAGTCTGATTTTCAGAAGCCTGTTGTGTCTCAAAACCTATAGTGAGCTGCCTACCTAGAACATATGTTACAAAAAGGTGCATTTACAGACAGCAAATGCATTTAGACTGAAGAAATTATAATGTTAAGAAATAAAATATGAAAGTTTGAATACAGAAACATCAAATGAAGTAGTAGAGAATTATAAAATATGAAATTTTGAATACAGAAACATCAAATGAAGTAGTAGAGAATTATAAATGTAAAAAATGACGTTAATGTACGTTCAGTCGGTCGAACTTGTGGTTTACACGCAGACCAGATGTGGGCCGGACACTATGTTGCTGTCAGGGTTATCTCCATAAAAATAATTTATTTAGTGACAATGATCAGCTACTTGTACATTATCTCCTTTGTACCATGCTACTTTAGTAATTAAATAGGCCTACAGGGACAATGGGAATATTGACTTGAGTTAAATTACTGATAGTCCTATATGATGACAACAATCAGCTTAGCAAGAAGATGGAATAATGGACTATTAAATATGATTGTTATTATTATTAATAATAATAGGGCTATATAAAAAGTAGGCTTGTCATTCCAAACTTGTCTTCCTTCCTCTTGTCGATCTCGTGTCTTATACCTACCAGTTCGTCGTTCTGGAGACTCTGCGTCCATATATAGTCATGTATCAAAAGTTTAATGTTACCCATAAAAGTTTCCTGAAGTCCTCTGAGGCCATTTTAACATAACCATAACCGTTTTGAGTCGAAAGATTAAGTCAATTAAGTATTCTTCTAACTGGCGCTTATAGATGGACGGCGGAGGGATATGATTCACACAAGAGTAGCAGCGGCATTTAACCGCTGAATGGCGCGACCAATCAGAATCAAGTATTCCAGAGAATGTAATGAAACAATTAAATATACATACCTAGAGAAAATATTTGTCTAGATATGGGTAGTGTGAGTGCTTGCCATGCCTCTTGGTAGACCTAGGTTTGTCAAGCCCAGGTCATTTTCCTATTCTAGTCCCATCTGTTTCTTTTTGATTTCCTGTCTCTTATACTGTGTCTATCAATAAAATAGATTATCAGTTCAGTGAACATCACAAGTTAAATTTGTGTATGAAATGTCTTCCAAGATGCGATTCGCTGGATTCCGAACACCAAAATCTTTCATGGCATTTGTGATGAGAAGATGGAAAATCTTACTGGTGTTGAATGTGTTTACGGTGGCTGGCTTCATCACTTTTTGGGGCAAGTGCAATTTACGCACAACCAAAGGTGTTGGTCAACAGGCGGCTGCTGATGTGAGAGGACAGACGCATCTGAATGGATCTGCTCAGGAGACTATCATCACTCATGACGTGCTCTTGAAAAGACTGGGATCACTGGAAGATGTGGTGTACAGACAACTGAATGGTATCTCCTTTATTATCACAAACAACTCCACAAAGTTGCTACATACTGTAATAATTTGTAAAGTCTGACCATAGTATTATTCACAAAAATTCCTTTTCATAGAACAAGAATGGCACTTAAATAATTGAGTAATTTGTATTGAATAGGTTTGTCCAATTCTCTTGGACTCATCGAAGGTTTTGGAGGCAGAGGTAGAGGAGGTATACCGGCCACACTTACACCGGCAGAAGAAAAGGAGGCCAAATTCCTGAGGGAGAAATATGGCTACAATGCATTTCTGAGTGACAAAATCTCTCTGGATAGATCTATTCCAGATTATCGGCCCAGCAAGTTAGTGCCAGTGACCTTTTTTTTTTATCTTGAAAATATCTATATCGATGTGCTTTTTACAGTTACTCTTGATGTAATATGGAATGAGTTAACTGACCAGCAAAGACGAGACATATAATTTTTCATATGTGTCATTTATTAACAAAAATCCATTGTCATAATTAATCTAGAATGTCTAGAACTATTTGCATATGAGATTTTCCATACTTCAAGACTGGAGAGGAAAGTGACATTTACTGTTTCTAAGTTCAGCTAAATGTAATTGTTACAGTGAAAATGTGCAAATAAGTCTTTCCTTCTGTTAGGAAATGAAAGGTTTCACAACCAAAGCTTCATGGAGGTGATTTGTTTCAAAGATAATGAGATCTTCTGTGTATGTCCATATATGTGTGTTTTTATAGATGCAAAAAGGCCTTTTATCCACGTGACCTGCCTCAGATTTCCATCATCTTCATCTTTGTAAATGAGGCATTGTCCGTCATCCTGCGTTCGGTCCATTCAGCTGTCAACCACACACCGGCTCACCTTCTAAAGGAGATCATCTTAGTGGATGACAACAGTGATGACGGTGAGAAATAAGATGATGTTGGCTTTAATCAACACATTTAGCGGTTATTCATATGGTTTTCTCTGATGAACCACAAAATGGTTTGAAAAAATCAAGTCCTCCTGGAAAGTTCGTATTTACCAGTTGGGAAGTCCTAAGTATGACGTCAGTTGCGTACAAATCACTTTGACTGGAGCAAGATGGCAATGTACCTTTTGTACAAAAAATACAGCAAGGGTTTTTAACTCGACTTCTACAATGATGTTATTCCATTTCTGAAGGAGATGTAAACTGAATTCTGTCTTAACTGTACAATACTATCAAATAGTAATTTCATACATACTTACTGTCAACTACAGATGCTGCACCCATTGTATCTGCCAAGTTTTCTCATTCACATGACCCCAACTCGGAAACTCTGGGATCAAAGGAAATCCACTCATAATTATGACTTTGTGGTGCTGTTTAAGTACATTGAACTCATAAATACAATCTTTCCGACAGGACTTGAATGCACCATTAGATGGCTGGGTTCTTTTGCTTTGGACCAGTAAGAAACCACCAAATACTCACCTCCAACCCCCTACTAGCAACTGTATAGTAATGAACTAAAAAGCCACAATAACACCTTAGAAACCACATAGCAAATAGAAAATGCAGTAATCTAGTTTCTTAAAGCATTCTGACAGGGTTTAATCCATTGTGCTGTATTTGAGCATGAGTGTCAACAATTATAAACTGGAGTATTTTGCCAAAGCACCCTTTGCTCACATTGCGCATGGATATTCCTGTCTATTGTATCAAAGTGTGTGCTGAGGCCTTCCCAGAGAGACAGTTCAATTTCCATCACATTGTTGGCATGAGCCAGTGGCGTAGGGCCAACTGTCCATCAGCGCAGGGGGAAAAGCCTGCATTTGCTGAAACGAGGGGGCAGGCGAGCAGCACACCCATTTCTGTCCTCATAATGTCAGTGATTCACGGTTTGTCACTCGGAATGCAGATGACAGTGTTTAACGTAGGGAAAGGGAACACTTTCCAAGAACGTGTTTTCCAGGGGGATGGTGTGGATCCCTGTAGCACAGATCAAAGGCACGTTAGACTTTTGGCGTAGGAGACACATTCCCTCTGGTGTGGTTTAAACACAGCGACGAGCACTCATGCACCATGAAACGAGATTTCTCCCTCTTTACCGTTTATGTGTGTGTGTGTTTATGCATGACAGTGCAACTGAAAGAGCCACTGGAGGAGTATGTCAACAAGCGCTACCCGGGTCTTATCAAAATAGTGCGCAATCAGAAGAGAGAAGGCCTCATCCGTGCTCGCATCGAGGGCTGGAAAGTGGCCACTGGGGAGGTGACTGGCTTCTTTGATGCCCATGTTGAGTTCACGCCTGCATGGTGAGAATCTAGCACTTGTACACAATGCTGCTGGTTTTATAGATGGTCTCATTCTCACCTCGACTCCTCAGGCCTTGTTTACACCTGGTATTACATCCATATTGGGTAATCTAAACAGAAGTGTTCATCTGAGACAGCTGTTTACAACCAGTAGTAACATTCATCTCAAATTGGCTATGTCTCTTGTTACTTCTTGTAAAAGAAGTAGCATAGCCTAAAAAATCAGGGGGAAAAAGGAGATGACCTTAATACCCTCTAAGGGAACTTGTAGTTCGGTTTGTTTGGTCTGAACCAAAAAAAAAATACATAAAACATTTAGTCCTGGTCTGATTAGTGTTCAGATTGGCAATTTTATCACCAAACCAAAAGATACCGAACCTAAAGGCATAGGGATACGTTCACAACCTGATTGGTCGGATTTTATGACGTATTGCCTATTTTGAGACGGAACTTACCGAACATCCAAAACAGTGCTGTGTGCTGAGATAAATGCACTTGTTGTGCATATGATGGTATTTTTGTCCAGCTGGGAACTCGTGAAGAGCTTATAAAATGTGTAAAGGAGTCAAAAGAGTGGTGGGAATCCCTCCATCACACACAAACGATTTGCTGCATGGAGACGGCGCGTCTGATGCCTGTGATGGGCAAACTCGCAACTATGACGAGAAAAACCCATATGCATGAGGATCCTTTTTAGGGTCTCATTTTCCTGTTTTTGGTTTGTTTACATGTCTTTGGTCCGTGTTGCGTTCATATATCATTTGAACCGCACCAGAGTTTGTTTGACCATCTTTTCAGCGGTCTCGGTCCGCTTGTTTGGTGCGCACCAGGGTTCGGATGGCAGCGTTCACACATGTTCAAATGAATCGCACTAACAGAGCAAATCGTACCAGAGTTTGTTTTAATCAAACCAAACATGACAAGTGTGAACACACCCTACCCTAAAACAAGCCTGAGAACAGCTAAGACCAGCATCTTAAGACCAGACCATCTCAGGCTGATTTAAATGTTTGGTTGCACTTTATTTTAAGGTGTCCTTGTTACAGTGTAATTATACAATTAAAGGGGTGATGAACTGAGAAATCAAATTTTCCTTGAGCTTTTGACATATAAGAGGTCATGATACTATAAGAATATCCTGTAAGTTTCAGAGCTGAAAACTTCCTTGTTAGTCCAATAAAAGCTTTAATTGACACCAGACCCAGCAAACGACAGGATTTACAAAGTGGGGATCTATGACGTCAAAGGGCAGCAAGCACCGCCTCTTCAGAAGAAGATCAACGCCTACTTCATCATCTGCCTGTTTAGCCTCGCCCACCGATTCGCGCATGATATGCAATAGAATAGGTAGCCTAAGCAAAGAGAACACAAGAGGCGACACTTTGATACTTTTGGGTAACAGCCACTAGATGGCGCTTCGGTAGCGCGGCCGCCATTATGGGGTGAAAATACTAACTGGACCATAGAATCCTTCACATCTTCACAATTTCACTGCCAAATCAGAAGCGCAATAGAACAGTTTTTTTAAATTCATCAGCTACCGGGGTCTTATCAAAATAGTGCGCAATCAGAAGAGAGAGGGCCTCATCCGTGCTCGCGATCAGTAAATTGTATGGCTCCTACACAAAAAAATCCTAATTTTATGGAAAATAACTGATTTTTTACAGTCATTTTATTTTATTTAAAATTATACTCAAAACAACACGGCTGTTATTTTATGTGTTATGACATTAATGAAAAATTACAGTAATTCACATATTTTTTACAGAAAATGTACTGTATTTTTTATACAGTATTTTTTCTGTTTTCTTAAATTACAAACAAATGTAAAATTACAAAAATAATCAGTAATTAAACAGTAACAAAACAGTTAAATGGTAAAACGGTCAAATGAATGGCAGCCAATTAACCCTGTAGAATTAAAGTAAAATATCCTAATTTAAATAAACTGAAAAACGCTGTTATTGCGTTATGCTGTTATGTCCTGAATTATTACGATCAAATACCTTCACTTTAAATAAAAAATGGTCAATCAACAAAGCTTTTTTGTGACTTTAGTAGCTTGTTTTGTGACGCTGTGAGTTGATCTGTGATTCATGTACAGTCAGATGATCTTTGTCTGTGTGTCAGTAAATCAAACCCGTGACTAAACATCAACTTGCGTTGTTTCTCTTAGTAGGATGAAAATAATCTGTTATTTAACGGTGATTAAATTATATAAAGAAAGCGGTCAAAGAAAGCTCCCTTTGCAATCGTTGGAGCAGCGCGCGCTGAAGCTGTCAATCAAACAGCGCGAGTTTATCAGTGACTGACGCATATAAAAACTAGTTTTATTCAACAATTCTCTTAATTATATCGCATTTGCACTGTGAAGATGAAAGTGAAGATGATAGTGAAGATGAAAGCATTTGTTAGTGTACAGAAATTCAATGACGAGATCACTGCTTTCATTCACTCAACATGTCTGTGATCGACTACAGTGTTCATCTCTGCAACCTTTCATGCCACGATCTAAATATAATGCCATAGATCTAAATGATCTCACTTTTCACAATTAGTTAACCCTGAGAGCTGTAATAGTAAAAACGCGCTAAAAGAGAGAGTAATTCTTGGTTATTTCATATGCAAAGATATTAGCCAATCACAGCAGTGGGTGTTTACACTTAAGTCTCACAGCAGACACGCCCCTTAAAACAGAGTGTTCAAACCAAAGGGCTAAAATCAGGGTAGGAAAAATGCCTTTTATAAATAAATTATGACAATTTTGGATGTAAAAAGCATACTAACATTATAAGTGCACCCCAGGAAACATTATAAAACAATAAACCAACGCAGTTCATGACCCCTTTAAGTAATGAGTAATAATAGTAATTAACTACACATACTTTATAATTACAGTTAGGGTCAAGGTTTGGTTTAGGGTTAGTTGCATGTAACGATGCATAATTGACAGTTATTAATATAGTAACTACATGTTAAATGTGTAACAGGGACACTGTAAAATAATTTTACACTGTAAATGTATTTTTTTCAGCATGGAATGTCATCACATGCTTTTTTGACAACCTACAAATGAGTTTTCTGTAATCAGATCATTAAGCGTCGTGTACCCCATTCACACCTGTATTTAGTGCTGTGCACTTCTGTTCAGATGGAACATATTTTAATACTATGTGTAAACAGGGTTCATGTGCCCTCTGTAGGTCCATCTAATTGGCTGATGTGAGGTGAGAAATCAGCCAACACATTCTCAAGCCAGGATTAGATTTAGCTCCACAGCAGAGCTGAAGAAGTGTTATTAGCACTGTGCAATACAGCTTTGCTTATAATGATCTAACCTCTACATCCCCTTGTCAGGGCTGAACCAGTTCTGTCTAGAATCAAGGAGAACCACAAGAGGATCATCCTGCCGTCCATAGATAACATTAAAGACGAGACGTTTGAGCTGGAACGCTATGAGAACTCAGGTCACGGCTATAACTGGGAGCTCTGGTGTATGTACATTAGCCCACCGAAACAGTGGTGGGATGAAGGGGACACTTCTGCACCTATCAGGTATGATCCTACAGGACTTTTCACATTCTGAATGCAATCCTGGGTTTCACATTGTTCACACTATGGGTTACTAATTAATATTGGATGGCCAGGTGGCAAGAGTTCGCCATGTACATGCATGAACTTCTACATTAGCATTCTTATTTGCATACAAGGTTAATAACATTGGTTGGACAAGTACAGTTCCAGTTTTAATAGCATGACTTGCTTGTCCAGCTGTGAAAATGTCACCTCATGTATCTGCTCTGGTCATCTTAAAATTTCTGGAACATTCAAAAAATACAAATAGAAGGAAAATTCACAGGAGCATTTTCAAATGTTTCACTCTAAGGCTGAAGCTAAAACAGTGCATTGAAAGTTTAATGGTCTGTACAAAGGATATTAATATTTAAGAAGGTAAGCATTGTTTAGTTTGTGACTGGTTTTCTTTTGCTAAACAACTCGGCATAATATTCTAGCACAGTATTGTTTCACACTGTGTACCATTCATCACTGCATTGAATTTCACCCACAGTTAGAAGGAGAGATAATACAGTTTCAAAAAATCTAATGCAAGGTTGCAAGTGGTCTTAATACAGTGTAAAAGTGCTTACTGTATTCTCTTAAACACAAAAGGATCTCATATTTAAAAAAACACATTTTATTTTTCCACTGCAGTTTCAAATTATGTTTAGAATTATTTTTCAATATTAACCATTATTTCTTCATTAATTATTAGGTATATCAGAGAAAAAACAGCATTGAAAATATACAGTGTAAAATCTGTTTTTTAGGACGCCAGCAATGATAGGCTGCTCTTTTGTGGTAAACCGGGAATACTTTGGGGAGTTGGGCCTACTGGACTCAGGGATGGACGTGTATGGAGGCGAAAATATAGAGCTGGGAATCAGGGTTAGTATGCCACCCACATCCCTCCGCTAAAGTAGAGCATTCATAACTTAGCCTCCCTACGCTCAGTCCACAGAACCTTCATTTGAAATGTATTTTAGCTTTTTTCCTTTTAAAATTACTGTATGCCAGAACTTAAGTTTTATAGGTGTGTGTATATATTTTCAAATCCCAGGTTTGGCTGTGTGGGGGCAGCATGGAAGTTCTGCCCTGTTCCAGAGTGGCACATATTGCTAGAACAAAAAAGCCCTACCACAGTAACATCGCCTTTCACACTAGACGCAATGCTCTTCGTGTGGCAGAAGTCTGGATGGACCAATACAAAACTAATGTGTATTTGGCATGGAACCTCCCGATGAAGGTAAACACTTAACATATTTTCAGTATTATAATAATAAATAGTATAACATTTTGTACTTTTACTTTTTTGTCCCTGCAGAACCATGGTATTGACTTTGGAGACATATCCCAGAGACTAGAGCTCAGGAAAAAACTCCAGTGCAAAAGCTTTGAGTGGTACCTTGACAATATCTATCCAGAGATGAGGAGATACAACAACACTCTCTTTTATGGAGAAGTGAGTGTCGTGTAAAATGACTGGTGTGGTAAAATTTGCAGTTGTTCTGCAAGATTTCGCAACAGGTTCAGTATGGTCTTGCGGATTCGCCGTGTTGACCAACGGAAAGCTGCTGGTTTGAAAGTGATATCTGTGTGAGCTGTGCTTCATACATCGATACACTATTGGCAATAGACAATGGACCTGTGTTTTGCCTGCAAATTTTCACAAATACCTTAACACTGGGTCTCTGACCAACACAGTTGGCACTTGTAAAGGAGGCTTTTTTGGAAGAACATTCTTCGCTTAATTGTTGTTAAATGGTTATTTCACCCAAAAATCATTTACTCACCCTCATGTCCTTCAAACCAGTATGACTTTCTTCAATGAAACCAAAATAAATTTTGAAGAATGTCTTCAGCACACTTTTCCATACAATGAAAGTTCATGTGAACTGGGGCTGTTGAGCTAACAAAATCACTTCAAATCAAAAGTCTTTGTATAGTCCAAATGATTGCATAGTGTGAGGCATATATCAAATTTGAAATCATTATTTAGCTAATTCTTACCAATTATCTTACTTCAGCTCTCAAGTTTTATATGCGTTTATTCAAAAGTATTGTCAAGACATGCAATGATTTAATTGTAGTGAAGGTCGTGACACCAAACCGCCAAAACTGACTTGAATTTCAGTCTGTTCTTAACACAAAGCTATATGGCATCAGAAGCCTTGGAATATAGGCTTTAAGTCATATGAACCACTTTTGTGAAACTTTTATGGTGCTTTTTTTTCAATCATTTTTTAGAGCTTGACAGCACCAGACGTTCAACATTCACTTCCATTGTACAGAAGAAAAAACATTCTTCAGAATATCTCTTGTTTTTCAAAGAAAGTGATATGATATCAGGGTGAGTAAAAGATGTGTGAACTATCTCTTAAGGGAGGCATTGTTATTTAGGTAAATTAAAACAGGTTTCATAGTGAGAGAATAACATTTTAACATACAAAAAGCAGGCCAAACTATCAGCTGCTTAGTCTTTTTATTGTGTTCTAGATTCGCAATACCAATGTGACCCATCTGTGTGTGGACCAGGGCATAAAGGAAAACCACACAGCAACTCTGCACCCCTGCCATGGCTGGGGTCCTCAGGTAGGGCTACACTCCTCACAGCTATACATCTCCACAGACTTGACCTCCACTAAACCTCTATTCACTCTGCACACAGGAAATAGGTTACATCTAGAGGGAATTTCTTCATGACACAGTTCTCCGCATTCTGTTCATCAGTGGCATCTAAGCAATGCAATGACAAGAAAGAAATAAAACATCTCTATATTCTGTTTTGAATTCAATCTGGAGACCAGAATGTCCAGATCTAGTCTTGACTAGGCTCTGGAGCCTGACCCAGCTAATAATTATTATAAATTAATTGTTATAATGTAAATAGCCATAACTGCCAAAAACTGTCTGGCAAACATCATCAGCTTAGGGTGCCAAAATGCCCCTGAATGACTCAGTGACCCAGTTATCAAATCACTGAATTAAATAAATTCACATTATCCCCTCTGTGGTCTATTTTGTAGCTGGGTCGCTACACTAAGGAGGGTTATCTTTTCCTGGGTCCTCTGGGAAGCACTGGCGAGGATACTCGGTGTGTGGTGGATGATAAAATCAGCAACTATCCACAGCTCCTGAACTGTGAGAAAGTCTCTAGCGTACGTCAGAAAACGTGGCACTTTGCACAGGTGAAAGGGTCGCATTTTATATAGAGCACTTTGTGAAAATTGTTCTTTTGCCTTCGGTCACTAAAATGATTCTTTTCGTTTTTGTTCCCTGAAGAATGAATCAATCATCAACCGAGCTACAGGACGCTGTCTCGAGGTAGTACCAGCTAATGTCTACTTTGGCTACGCTCTGATCCTGCGTTCGTGCACTGGCCAGAAGTGGAACATCAAGAATTTGATGAAACAGGACCAAGGGCAATGAGTCAGTGCCCTTAGAAAGTTGGGAATCTCAATGGCCTTCATCTAGTGTTTGGGAACTTTTGGGAAAAATTATTCAGTTTTGTGGAACTTAAGCTGATCTTGTTCGCATTTGTTGTGTTTTGGGTCTTACTACATTCCATGTTACAAAAAGTTTAAAAGATACTTGAAGCACCATTTAGGTTTCTCAGATTTCCTCCTTCTGGAGAAACTCTAAACATCCTTTCCAAAAGGACAGTTCTCTGATGAACGTTGAATTCCATAAGTTCCAGCAAGAACTCTAAAGAACATCAATGGTTCCTAAAGTAACCTCAGCACAATGAAAATATTTTGAGGCACTTGAACTATACACCGATCAGGCATAACATTATGACCACTGTCAGGTGAAGTGAATAACACTGATTATCTCTTCATCACAGCACCTGTTAGTGGGTGGGATATATTAGGCAGCAAGTGAACATTTTGTCCTCAAAGTTGATGTGTTAGAAGCAGGGAAAATGAGCAAGCGCAAGGATTTGAGCAAGTTTGACAAGGGCCAAATTGTGATGGCTAGATGACTGGGTCAGAGCATCTCCAAAACTACAGCTCTTGTGGGGTGTTCCTGGTCTGCAGTGGTTGGTATCTATGAAAAGTGGTCCAAGAAAGGAACAGTGGTGAACCGGCGACAGGGTCATGGGTGGACAAGGCTCATTGGTGCACGTGGGGAGCGAAGGCTGGCCTGTGTGGCTTGATCCAACAGACGAGCTACTGTAGCTCAAATTGCTCAAGAAGTTAATGCTGGCTCTGATAGAAAGGTGTCAGAATACACAGTGCATCACAGTTTGTTGCGTATGGGGCTGCATAGCCGCAGACCAGTCAGGGTGCCCATGCTGACCCCCGTCCACCGTCGAAAGTGCCAACAGTGGGCACGTGAGCATCAGAACTGGACCACAGAGCAATGGAAGAAGGTGGCCTGGTCTGATGAATCACGTTTTCTTTTACATCACGTGGATGGCCAGGTGCGTGTGCGTCGCTTACCTGGGGAACACATGGCACCAGGATGCACTATGGAAAGAAGGCAAGCCGGCGGAGACAGTGTGATGCTTTGGGCAATGTTCCGCTGAGCATTGTTGTAGACCATGTACACCCTATCATTGAAACGGTATTCCCTGGTGGCTGTGGCCTCTTTCAGCAGCATAATGCATCCTGCCATGAAGCAAAAATGGTTCAAGAATGGTTTGAGGAGCACAACAGTTTAAAGTGATGACTTGGCCTACAAATTCCCCAGATCTCAATCCAATCGAGCATCTGTGGGATGTGCTGAACAAACAAGTCCCATCCATGGAGACTCCACCTCGCAACTGACAGGACTTAAAGGATCTGCTGCTAACATCTTGGTGCCAGATACCACAGCACACCTTCAGAGGTCTAGTGGAGTCCACGCCTCGACGGGTCAGGGCTGTTTTGCTAGCAAAGTTGGACCAACACAATATTAGGAAGGTGGTTATAATGTTATGCCTGATCAGTGTATGTTGAAGTTCCTTAAATTTGCAATAGGATATTTGATGTTCAACCATATGAACAACCATGTGACTCAAGTTTTGAGTGCTGAAACCAAAATGACAATTAAACGTTGTAAATGATTGACTGCTGTATTGCAAGTACTCTATACATTATTGTATGCATCATTTGAGCCTACTCTTAAATTAAATACATGAAAATTTAGTTCCTATCCTGGAAAACAGCTTTATTTAGACTTCATTTTTAGTATTATTGAGTTGTATTTTTCTTCCATTCTCTTGTTTTTAAGTTCCCACTGTCAGCGACTATGGATCCTAGTCTGTTTTCTGTTTTAAATACGCTGTCTGCTCTGGAAATATGTTATTTATTGCATATTTTTTATACAGTAGCCCTTCACGAGAATGGCATTATGATATGTGCACAGTTTAATAGTAACTATGGTAACTGAGCTCTATCTTCTGCTGAATGGATCCTGTAGTAGTCATACTGTTATTTTGAACCACACTCTAAAGCAACAAGGCCAGTATGTAGGCGAAGGGAATATGGGAAAATGATGGGTAGGGATTGTCGACCAAGTTACACAAGAACACTTTAAATAAGTGATAAACTGTACATTTTCATTAGATGTTGTTGCACCCATACGTCTTCCATTTTGAATAGGACTGATTTGAATAAAATGGTGAACTGCAGAGTTGTAGAGCTCAGTGTCTAAAAGGGAAGTCTAATGCCCTATATAAGTACCACACTTGCTACTTTACCTGAGGAACTGTTGGCAGTGACACAGCGGTATATCTAAAGATCAAAGTTGCCCTCCACAAAAACATTTTAGGGTGTCATTTGAAGATATGTGGCAAACATTACAATGTTCCAGTGACAGGAGGTTGATGTGTTACTAAGAGACTGGTCTGACTTGTCAGAAAAGCACCAGCTGAGCTTCCTCACGCAACAAACCTTCCTTCAGCAATGGTAAGACTGTTCTAACTTAAAAGAGCATCAACTGTGCATACTAATCGACCCTCTGAGCGCCTCCCACCACTGAGCCAAACCTCTCCTGCTGCGATGCTTCAGGCTCTCTGTGACTGACAACTCCCAGTCATGTGAGCCGTGCCACATGTTTGAGAGCTGTTAAATATTCCACCGCTGTTTATTATGCATTTACATCTCAAATTAGGGCAAATATTCTTTTTCATCTTTCTACATTAAACAACACTAGCAGCTTTATAGACAGCTCTGCTGTATATCGGTTTATGGATTTTCTTTGTTGTAGAGGCTTGTTTCATTTTATGGTAAGCTGTGAAGCAGTGAGTAATTGTAGCTGTTCATAGCTCTCAAATACACATAATGACTTTGGAGTTCATAGCACAAGAGTAAATAATTAAAAAAAGATTACACGCCTCCATAGTTCACGGTTAATATTGATCATCATGATTCATTACTGGCTCATTAACTTAGTGATTCACCCTCAGAGCTGAGAGATATGGCTTATGTTTGTGAAGTGCGGTATGGCTTTATATTTTGGCAAAAAAAATCATCACTTACCATTTGTGTTTGTGCTCTCAGTGAAAGCTAGTTCCAGTGCTCAAATCTGATTGGACGAGCGTGTTCCAAAGGCGGTCAACTCAGAGGCATTGCACATGTGGACGCGCACATTCATTGTCAGTTTGTGGTCAAAATTATGTTTAAGGATATTATGAAATCAAAATAATGTCTGTATTGTACGTTATATTATGACAATTAAATACAATCTTTGCTATCCTCAGTCACTGAACATTTTACCTCAGGGCGTATGCTAACTGAATTAATTGAGAATCTTACCTGAAAATCCGATAACATCAGCAACATCTCCACTACATATTTTGTCTTTAAAGATTCTGATATTTCACAAGTCACAACCACAACATTGCGTGTTTAGCCGACATTTTCGTTATCTCTATGCTATTGAAGTACCGGCAACTCTAAAGTGTGTTGTGACCTGGTACCTCCAGGTGGAAGCACATGACAATGTAAGTACGACAGGCAAGTACATGTGCATCTCAGTAAATTAGAATGTCATGGAAAAGTTCATTTATTTCAGTAATTAACCCTCTATAGCACAGCGGTGCCCTCAGGCAACGGAAAGTTTTCTTAAGCCCTATGTTTAGTAAATTTTTCTTTAAATGATTACAACCAATTAGAAAGGTCGAGAAAGTACCAAATAACAGTCCAGTAAGGTGTTGGAGTCAATATCAAGCACCATTAAGAGGTGGGACGTCCTGTTCTGACACATGGTCACAGGAGCACATGGTGTGAGAAGAAGGCAATATTATTTGCTTTAGTAATCTTATTTAAAACGACATGAACTGTACATAAAAAATATGTGTGTGTGTATGAAGGTGTAGAGAAGCCTTTTGTCAGGTTTTATGAAGTTTTTTTTATTTTGCATGTTCAGAAATTCAGTTTTTCTTTTTGTTGCCTCAGGGCAACGTTGTGCGATAAGGGGTACTTTTCGAGGAGGTTTTAGAGAGTACCTCTCATTGGCCACAATGTATTATAAGAAGGGAAGATGCAGGGTTCCTGGGTGTGCAGGAACACCCAAAGTGATGTGCAAAAATTGTAACATACACCACTATGTCACAGCAGAGAAGAAGTGCTTTTTGCGTTTCAACAAAACTTAACAAAAACCCACTAATTCGTCTCAATAAATTAGAATACTTCATAAGATCAATTAAAAAAAAAGATATTTTAAACAGAAATGTCAGGCTTCTGAAAGTATGTTCATTTCTATGCACTCAATACTTGGTTGGGTCTCCTTTTGCATGAATTACTGCATCAATGCAGCGCGGCATGGAGGCGATCAGCCTGTGGCACTGCTCAGGTGTAATGAAGCCCAGGTTGCTTTGATAGCGGCCTTCAAGTCATCGCATTGTTGGGTCTGGTGTCTCTCATCTTATTCTTGACAATACCCCATAGATTCTAGGGTTATAAGATTATAGGGTTCAGGTCAGGCGAGTTTGCTGGCCAATCAAGTACACTAACACCATGGTCATTGAACCATACCTTTGGCAGTGTGGGCAGGAAGCATGAAGTGCTCTAAATTTTCTGCATAGATGTCTGCGTTGACTGTGGACTTCAGAAAACACAGTGGTCCAACACCAGCAGATGACATGGCAGCCCAAATCATCACTTCACACTGGACTTCAAGCAACATGGTTTCTGTGCCTCTCCACTCTTCCTCCAGACTCTGGGACCTTGATTTCCAAATGAAATGCAAAATTTACTTTCATCTGAAAAGAGGACTTTGGACCACTGAGCAACAGTCCAGTTCTTTTTCTCCTTAGCCCAGGTAAGACGCTTCTGACATTGTCTTTGGTTCAGAAGTGGCTTGGTACATGGAATGTGACAGTTGTAGCTCATTTCCTGAAGATGTCTGTGTGTGGTGGCTCTTGATGCACTGACTCCAGCTTCAGTCCACTCCTTTTGAAGCTCTCCTAAGTTCTTAAATCGGCTTCGCCTCGCAATCTTCTCAAGCCTGCGGTCATTCCTTTCACTTGTACACCTTTTTCCTTCCAGTCAACTTTTCATGAATATGCTCTGGCACAGCACTCTGCGAACAGCCAGCTCTTTCAGCAGTGACCCTCTGTGGCTTACCCTCATTGTAGAGGGCCTTGATGATCGTCTTCTGGACAACTGTCAATTCAGCAGACTTCCTCATGACTGCTGTTTGGATTACTGACCTAAACCCAGTATTTACACCCAGAGAATGGTAATTTAATAGAACTTAAAATTAAATATTCTAATAATTTGAGATACTGATTTTTTGATTTTGATGAGCAGCAAGCTGTAATCATCAAAATGAAAACAAAAAAGTCTGGAAATATTTTACTTTATGTCTAATAAATCTAGAATATATTTAAGTTTTACTTAAAATAAAAAACTAATTTATTGAGATGCACCTGTATATACTTTTGCTCTCAGGTAGTGTATGGGAAAAAATGGCAAAACAAAAGAAAAATTAAAGATTAGAAAGGGCTACATTTATTAGGCCTATACATTTTTTCCCTATGTTTATACTTTATTCAAGCTGTAAATCTATGAATGTAAAACTATCTTGCAGCACAGGGTGAAGTCAGTATTTACATTTATGATGATATGGGACACATATAATGTAATTTAACAGAAAACTGTGTTAGTGGCACCCTGTGGCGTGGCAGAATTTTGAACAGCGTCTGACTGGTGCCTTTAGGGTGCGTACACTCAGAGAATAAAATTAGTTCAAATTTTAGACGACCCCCTTTACTGAATTTGGTCTTTTCACTGTTTGACCGCACCTTTGCTGCTAGTTCAAGCATTTAGTTATAGGCAGGGGCGCCTCTAAGGTGGTGGTGAATCATTCACTCACCCAATTCTTTAAAAACACTGATTCATTCAGGACCAAAACCCTGCTGCCGTGTGTTGCAGTTGATTCTGCTGTGGCCTCCTTTGGAAATATTTTCATTGGTGGAGCAAAAATAGAACTGAAATGTAAGTTACTCAGTATTAACTAACCTGTGTCCTTATGACAGTGAAACAATATCGATTTTGCTTATATTGGTTATACTTGTACTTACGCCCATTCAAATAATGCACTCATAATAAAGCGTACCATTTGTTTTTACATCACTGCATTGGTCATGATGATACACAGTGCAACAAAACCAGTATTATTAATAGAGCCCGATCAATAGCGTGTTAAAAGTGCAATATGATTTTTTTTAGGAAACAGTAGGGAATCAGTGAAGATGCCACAGATATTACAAAAATGCTTTTTATTGCATAAACTCTATGCATTTGTCCTGTACATATTTGATTATGTATATTAAAATCATCTATGGGCAGCTTGCAACAAGCTCTCAAACTACATAGCTAAATATTCTGCATGCAAAGTGTACAGATCTATCATTAAGTGAATATGGTTATATACATTTTTTTTTTTTTTACAATTAAATTCAATGTACCACATATAATCACCCTTTTTCCGAACCCTAAAATCTTCATTTGAAATACAACCCACTTTAAATACAGAACTCATTTATAAACTGTCTTTGCACATCATTGTCCTAATTATTAAAAAGGCCATTTCATAATATTGTCTTTAGCCTAAATAAGATAATGACAAAACTGAAATAATTGGCTGTGTAATTATTATTATTAATATTGTTTTGGTACAACATTCCTACATTTCTAAAACCCCAACCCAATCCACCAACTCCAAAATATAATTAATGTATGTTTTTTTACATTCACCACATAATTGTGGAGATCAAAATAATCTAAATATGCAAACACATAGTATATATTATTTTATCAACCCATCCAGATCTTTAGTTGAATGCTACAAGCTAATGTTACATTCTGGATCAGACAAGGACAGTATGAGGACAAACACAATGAATTCATCAGTTCAAACATTAACCACCAGGTGTCGCCATTGTACCAAAATGAAATGTGCACATGGATCAACATTTGAGTGAGGAAAAAAGGGTTGGACTAACATTATACCTTTATAATTTCAGTGTATGCAGCTTTATTCTCTTCAGTACACCTGTGCAGACAAATATGGCTTTAGTCAGAACGGAGAGCTGGCAGACATGTATTGTTTTCAGCCAGCCCCTCAATAGGCCTGACAAGATCTGTGCAGAATGTACTGTTTTAAACTATCATGCACAAACAGAAAACACACATGTAAAGCTCTATTTACAGAGTTCTGTTCATTCACATGCATTATAAAGTAGAAGCAGACCTCAGGAAACATGGTGGAGAACATATACCAGTGTGTTTTCTACAGGTGTCCAGAGGAGACTGACATTCATGAAACACAAGAACTGCATCAGGCACAGAGTTTTAGCCTTCACACCTGTGTGAAAGATACAATCATCTTCCAGAATCATTCTTTTCCTTTTTACAATCTCATTTTCAAAGACTTGAAGCATCTTCGTTACATTTCTGTGGCTGTACACATCTTTTGAAACATCAACAATGCAATGCTACCGTGGCTTTAATGCAGATACAGAGATTTAGATGCAATATGAACATGTACCATACACTTAACTGTAGCTCATGGAAAAGTGAAGGATGTTTTCAATGCAGCTCAAAAAAGGACACTGGCAAAATAAAAAGAAAGTAATTGAAAGCTTTTCCTGGTGGGTTTGGGCGTATGGTTGATGGGCGTAAAACACTGCCCCTAGTAAAACAACTCAAGCTCATCCACTAGATCAATCCGAGAGCCATCTTAAACCTTTCAGAAATGCTGAAAATGTGCATCTCGACAAGTATAACCCTTGAAACAGCAATAACTGGCCATAAAGAACCATTAAGCCACATTAACCGCCTTGAAGTACTGCAAACTCCAAGCAGGCACACATTTTCTTCTCCACACATTACTAGTTTGAGACGGAACCTGCAGACATTTTATGGTCTAATTTTGGCAGAAAAGATTTGGAACGGATTTAAATTAGGTAAAATGTGTTAAAAAGACCTGAGAGTATTCTACAGTCTTATTGGTAGTTGAAAGCATAATACAATTAGCTAAAATCGTGTTCTTTCATCAGTATCTTTCTTTTGTTTTCCATTAAAAATATCGAAATATCTAAAAACAAGATAAATTTACTGTATGAGATTACACGCACACACACACACAATCACAATAATATAAAACTATCATTATTTCAAATTTCGCTTCTCAAGTAAATGTATCTTCTTTTAATTCGCTAATTAAGAAATCATTATTGTTTTAGTAATTCGTGGCCTCAATTGACTAATTTGTTCACTCGTTTTATTAATAATCGTGGCCACAAATTAAGAATTCATTCCCACGACTTAATTTGTTCCCTCGTTTTAGTAAACTGTGGCCACGTTGAACTAATTCGTACCCTTATTTTACTTTAACTAAAACAGGGGTGTCCAATCCTGCTCCTGGAGAGCCACTGTCCTGCAGAGTTTAGCTTCAACCCTAATTAAACACACTTGAACCAGCTAGTCAAGGTCTTACTATAGGCTAGAAGCTTCTAGGCAGGTGTGTTGAGGCAAGTTCACTTAAAAAAATGCTGTTCTTACTTAGAGTTTTTGTCTTGTTTCTAGTCAAAATATCTTAAAGTTCTTAAATCAAGAAGCATTTTCTTGACAAATTAAAATTATTTTCTTGTTTTCAGGAAAAATAAGTCAAAATTAAGTGAGTTTTTCCTTAAAACAAGCAAAATAATCTGCCAATGGGGTAAGCAAAGTAATCTTATTTCAAACCAAAAATAAGATATATAAACTTGTTTTCAGTTTGGATCAAGATTATTTTGCTTACCCCATTGGCAGATTATTTTGCTTGTTTTAAGGAAAAACTCACTTAATTTTGACTTATTTTTCCTAAAAACAAGAAAATAATTTTTACTTGTCAAGAAAATTCTTCTTGATCTAAGAATTTTTAGATATTTGGACTTGAAACAAGACAAAAATTCTAAGTAAGAACAGCATTTTTTGCAGTGTTGGAGCTAAACTCAGCAGGACAGTGGCCCTCCAGGACTGAGTTTGGACACCCCTGAACTAAAGGGATCAAAATTATTACACTCTGTGTCCGCGATTTAGTAAAATGAAGGAATGAATTAATGTATTGTGCACACAATTTACTCAAAACGATGGAACGAATTAGTAAAACGTGGGTCCCTGTAGCTTTCCACTGAAACATATTTTAAAAAATAAAAAATAAACTTCAGAAGTGTATATTTTAAAAAAAAAAATCTTATATAACAGTTAGTTCCTGTCCTTGATTCTGATTAAACATGGCTATGACCGTTTCACCCAGCGGTTATGTGTAACACTACACAACACCCTTAGCCGCCACTCTTAGCAACGTAAACTGTATGTTCTCAATTGATATTGCTCATTGAAGCTTACTGTATTATGTAGAAGAGTATTGTGAGAAAGAGATCGAGTGATCTGCATTCAGATTTAGCATTTTCCTTCAGGTCAGTCCTATGTTCATAATAAAAAATCTGTTTAAATGTCCGATGTATTATCTTGTCCTTTTAACAGTTAAGGGGTTTTCCCATGACTGACAGCGCTAGTCAAAGGATTTTTTCAGTTGCGTCTTGTTCCGTTTTCAAAACAATTCAGTCTTTTCAATGTAAAAGTCTTCGCTACTGACTGACACACTCATAAAGACAGTCTTTGCCGCCATCTAATGGCGTAATAATGTAACTTCTGTTGCTGTTCACGGTCAGGGACTATTTTTTTCCGGTGGAAGAAAGGCTTTTATTGAAAGTTTACTTCATGAAAGTTGCATGGATACATATTTTTGGCTTTAATATTTGTATTGTGTGGTAACCGTTTTATAAAAGCAATAAGGTATTCGAGGGTTCACGTTGTGCCTAACAACGCCCTTCAGCCGTGACTTATTCACGATACAGCACAGCCTCATGTATAATCGTGTAAGAATTAAGTTTATAATATTTAATTAAATATATAACTGTTTATATAATATATATTTTTAAAGTTTATAAATCTCCATATTTATGCAATTTTGCAAAGTAAATAATGTTTTAAGAATGTTTAGATTTTTTTTACTAGAAAACAAAGCAAAATACTCATTTTTTTGCAGTTACATTAATGCATTTGGTAGGCTCTTTTATCCAAAGCAATCTACAATGCATTCAAGACATACATTTTTTTAATCCCTAGGAACCAAACCTGTTTCAAGTGCCATGCTCTACCAGTGTGTACAAAACAACTGTTAGAACAAACATGGAAATGCTGGGGAATGAGTACACTAAGAAAATGCTGGGTTAAAAACAACCCAAGTTGGCTTTAATACGGACAAACCTAGCGGTTGGGTTAAATGTTTGCCCAACCTGCTGGGTAGTTTTATTAAACTCAACTATTGATTAAAAACACTTTAGTTTAGGGTCTGATTCTCACTATTAAAGGGTTAGTTCACCCAAAAATGAAAATAATGTAATTTATTACTTACCCTCATGCCGTTCCACACCCGTAAGTCCTTCGTTAATCTTCGGAACACAAATTAAGATATTTTAGTTGAAATCCGACGGCTCTGTGAGGCCTTCATAGCCAGCAATGACATTTGCTCTCTCAAGATCCATTAATGTACTAAAACATATTTAAATCGGTTCATGTGAGTACAGTGGTTCAATATTAATATTATAAAGCGACAAGAATATTTTTGGTGTGCCAAAAAAAACAAAATAACGACTTATTTAGCGATGGCCGATTTCAAAACACTGCTTCATGAAGCATCAGAGCATAATGAATCAGCGTATCGAATCATGATTCAGATCGCGTGTCAAACTGCCAACGGCTGAAATCACGTGACTTTGGCACTCCGAACAGCAGATTCGATACACTGATTCATTATGCTCCGATGCTTCCTGAAGCAGTGTTTTGAAATCGGCCATCACTTTATAAGTCGTTTTTTTGTTTTTTTTGGCACACCAAAAATATTCTCGTCGCTTTATAATATTAATATTGAACCACTGTACTCACATGAACTGAAGATTAACGAAGGTCTTACGGGTGTGGAATGACATGAGGGTGAGTAATAAATGACAGAACTTTCATTTTTGGGTGAACTAACCCTTTAACTAGTTGCTTATTAGCATGCATATTACTAGGATATTGGCTGTTTATTAGTACTTATAAAGCACATATTAATGCCTTATTCTGCATGACTGTATTCTACATCCCTTAATCCTACCCAATACCTAAACTTAAACACTACCTTACTAACTATTAATAAGCAGTAATTAGTCTATTGAGGGAAAAGTCATAGTTAATAGTGAGAATTGGACCCTAATCTAAAGTGAGACCAAAATTACTATATGGCTGGTTTAAAATGAACCCAAAATAGGTTGGAAATTAAAAATCAGACACATAATTACTAGAGGCAACAGTAATAATCAAAAGGTGAACATTAATTAATAAGCAATTTAATAAATGTTTATTATTTAATTATTATTTATTAAACTTATTAATAAGTTCATTTATTAATCGTAATCGTAATAAATGTTCATTTCCAACCTATTTTGGGTTCATTTTAGGCAAGCAACATAGTCATTTTTAAACAATAGTTGAGTTAAATCAAACTACCCAGCAGGTTGGGTCAAACATTTAACCCAATCGCTAGGTTTGTTCATACTTAACCAGAGTGTAGAACTTCTGAATGACGGTAGTTCCAATTCTGTGGAAATCTGCGCAACTTTCTGTGGAGTTTCAATATTTCGCATGGGCATGCTCATTACAAACCACTTCAGAAAAAGCATTAGACATGGTAAGATTGTACAATCAAATAGCAGAACACATTCGAAATGATCAAAACTATGAGTCAGGCTCATGGATTTTTGGAGCTGACGACTATGAATTTAATTATGGACTACAACAACCGCTCCTTCCCCAGCCTCCCACCATCCTCTAAGCCAGAAAAGCACTCTGGCAAGAGCAGACATAAATAGTCTCCGGAGTGGATGCTGTAACTCTCCCTCCACAAAGGTGTAATGAGTTGCCAATTACTTTTGCCTTCCTACATCGACAGCAGGCCCAAACCCAGCAGAAGCTCATCAGCGAATCCCTTCTGAAATATCTGGAGCCACGGAGGAGACGGCATCGCAGGAGAGGTGCTTATGAACTCCTGCGTGTTATTGCATTAGGGAACAGAGGTGGCACAAAAAGCAGAAAGTCAGCCCTTTAAAGTCCCTGCCTGAGAGATGAGGCCCCGTGTAACATGCTGGCTTGGCTCGCCGTACACTTCCTGTGTCTCTTGGTCCGCGTGGAAAAGTAACAGGAGAATACAAATAAAAAAAGAATAAAAAGCTCCTCTTTTCAGTAGTGAGGTGTTTGGTTTTGTTTCTCGAGTGTTAGTTTCAACAACTTCATCGACAGACATGCACATGCAGGCTCGGCCCCGCTCACAGTGGTGTCGCTACTCCATGCCGTTGCGCAGCATCTGATTGGCCGCGATGAGCATGACGCTGATGATGAAGGCCATGGCGAAAGCGCATATCAGGCTCTTGCGCACGCACGTCTGTCGATTCTTCTTTTTGGGATGAACTGCAATGACACAAAAACAGCGATTTAGTCCTGAGATCCTCAGGAAAACAACAGAAACAGCTAGCAATTAGCGTATTTGCTAATCTGAATGCGTTTTCTACTTGTGTCTGAACGCGTAGGTGTCGATTTGCATTCTAGGCGACCGCCTTTCATCTGCCAATCTGACCCGTCTAAATAAAGCAGCGTTTCTTGCGCAGCTGCGAGGTGGAGACGTTTCTCTGGGGCTTGAGGTTCACCTGAGCACATGTGGCTGCTCGGCTCACAAGCGTGGGGTGACAGTGGGGTCTGTGCTGAGAATAGAGCCAGTTATTAGGTGCTTCTGGAACACACAGTGAGACAGATTGTGTGCCAGTCTCACCCTGTGATATCATTTTCCGCTCTAGTCCTCCTTCCGGCACAGAGCGCTAGTCAGCAAGTCCCACCCCCCTGCAGCCAATCCCTGGCCTGGTTACGGCAGAGCGGAGGCACGATAATGAGCAAACGTAGGTACTCTTCTGCCTGAGTGTGTTTTGCTAAGGAGAACTTTCGATTTTGCCCCACTCTTGCCTTTCCAAATGGCAGCAGATAAAATGTCTCGCAGCATGCTCAGCATGTTTTGAACTTCAAAAAGTATAGACAGTACTGCGACCCCCTTGTGAAAAAGAAGTATGCTTAATTGTATTGAATGTGCACTTGTAGTGTATTTCAGATCTTAAAAGCATATTTTTAAGTATACTTAAAGAGAGTACAATATCATGACTTGATATACTTGGGTACATTTAAAAAAAAAAAAAGTGCAATAATGTCAAATTGAAAGCTTTAAAACATTCTTTTAATTATCTTTTGGGTCGTCGTGATTTTGCCATATTCCTGGATCGACATATTTTGTTGATCCTGGAACAACATTCCTGTCCAAAAATTTAGTCCTAACCCCATAACTAAACCTAACCGTACCCATAACTCATCTCTAAAATCAGAGGGAAATGGCAGGTGAATAACACTGATGTAGGAGCATCTAACCCTGGTTGTAAGCCTAAACTTAACATTTACGGTAAATTTATCCCTCAAATTTGATTAGTTGATTGGAAGGATGTTGATCCAGTAACGTTTTCCACTTGGTAAAACCATGATAGTTAATATATATATATATATATATATATATATATATACACACACAGTTAATACATTTTAAATGTACTAAATTGCAACTTCATTACAAATCTTATGCAAATATATTTAAACACGACATACAAGTTTCAATAGAGATGACATTAAAGTATATTTTAGTTTACCATAAATTCTTACAGTCAGTACATTCAGCAGTGCACTTTAATTATTTTTGAAAATTACAAAGATGTACTTAAGTCCCACTTAAGTGAGTAAAAAAGGCACTCTAAAGTTCAGCTATAATTGCATTTAATATAAATTTTAGCTATAACACATTTTCATTTATTTGCAGCTAGCATGTAAGTATATTCTTTTAAAGTATTTTATTTCCGTAATAGGTAGGCTACTAAAAGTATGCTAAAGTATACTTTGTTTTCACCACCTTTTTTTTTTTCCTCTCTAAAATGTAATTTTGTGATGGTGCTGCTGTAAAGCTTCAAGGGTTAGTTTATCCAAAATTGAAATTTCTGTCATTAATTACCCTCATGTCGTTCCACAACGGTAAGACCTTCTTTCATCTTCGGAACACAAATTAAGATATTTTTGATAAAATCTAAGAGGTTTTTGATCCCCCATTGAACGCAACGTGATTACCACATTCAAGGTCCAGAAATGTAGTAAAAACATCGTTAAAATAGTCCATGTGACTACAGTGGTTTAACCTTAATGTTATGAAGCGACGAGAATATTTTTGTGCGAACAAAACAAAAATAACGACTTTATTCAACAATTTCTTCTCTTTTCCTGTCAGTCTCCTATGCTGTTTACGTTGTAGAAACAGTGCAGCGCTTCCGGGTTCTAAGTCAGAACGCCGACTCAGTATTAGCCGACGCTGTACTCGTGACTCGTGGTTTTGCCGTAGAACCCGGAAGCTCTGCACTGTTTCTACAGTTGTTTTCTATGGGGGATCAGAAACCTCTCAGAATTCATCAAAAATATCTTAATTTGTGTTCCGAAGATGAACGAAGGTTTTATGGGTGTGGAACGACTGAGGGTGAGTAATAAATGACAGAATTTTCATTTTTGGATAAACTAACCCTTTAAGTATGGCATTTCTGCATCATTAGCATCACCAAATGAAATGCTAAATCAGTTAGCATTCCTGTTAGTCTCAATGGCAGTTGCTTGGCTAGTTCTAATACACGTCATATAGTTTTTGTGTTATAGAGTGGATACATTAACATAGTTTCAGTGTGTGGTCTGTTGAAAACACCTAAGCTTGGCCCAGGTGCCTCCATGAATGATTCATAAAAACACAGAGGGCTCAACAGAAGGTGTGGATGAGTGTTGCTTTAGCGCTGTGGACATCTGTTACTGCTGGTAGGACAGAGACTTACGGCGTTGACATGAGGGATGTGCTTGACCCCTGCAATGGTAGCACTGTGCTAGTGTGGTCCGTACTGAACATTCATACACTGGAATCATAACACTTATGTGCACTAAGTAACTTCATGGCTATTGTACACAATACAAAACAGTAAACACAGAATACAAAGCCTTTTGCGCTATGCTGGCCAGAGCAAAGTAGGCGGAGTTTTCAAAACTTTTAGCAGGAGTTTCTATACGTCTAGTCAATTGATGTCCTGTTTCTATTGGCCGCGAGGGTAATGGACAAAGGTGCACAAGATGGCACCGGTGAGCTGCGGCGATGCGAATGTGCACATGGTTACTTCCGCTCATGCCCTCTTATCGACGCTTGCATTTGGTGCAAGAAGAAACTTAAATATGAAACTTGGCTAGATATAATAGATTTTTTTTTAATTAAAGAGAAGATGGTGGTCTATCAGAAACGAAAGAAAACATCCTTGTTATATTATTGTGTAACGTTACCTCTGTGTGGTAATTCAATGAGATACGCTTTGACTTTTAATCTTTCTCCTGTTGATTATGCGGTTCAGGCTCAGCGGTGATCCACAGGGATCTCTTTATCCATACAAAACACTCAAGTTTGTAATATATATCTCCTGAATTTGTTCAGACAGCTGGGAGACTAAATGGCTCAAAAACTGCCTTCTCTTTCTGCATGAACACTGGACCATCGTGAAGATCTAATGTTTGCTATTGTCAACCGAAGCATCAATCCTCAGAAGAGATAAATAAACATGGGAATATGATATGGACTCGGTGTATGCTTTAGTAACTTTATTTGGTAACATTGTTATCGCTAACTGTATTTAGTAGCCAATGTAATTTAAATGCATAATTTTCTATTAATTACTGCATTTATTTAGTTCAAGTGAGATGAGTAAAGAGTATCTGTTGCACAAATCATTATCTGTCTCATCTAAGCAACAGAAAACGTATTTTACTACAGGTAAAAAAAAACTTACCTATATTAAACTGTTAGTGCTACAATTAAAAATGTAAATTAAAGGTGCTCTAAGCGATGTCACGCGTTTTTAGGCCAAAACATTTTTTGTCACATACAGCAAACATCTCCTCACTATCCGCTAGCTGCCTGTCCCCTGAACACACTGTAAAAAAACGCGGTCTCTGTAGTCGCCACAAGCTCCAAAAACGGCAATAAAAACAAACTGGTGCAGCCTGGACCACAAATCATAATAAACATGCTCCAGCCAATAACCGACAAGAATGATTTCCTGTTCCAGGAAGCACGGATGGGAGGGGAGGAGGAGGCAGAGGGAGGGTCTAGCTAGCCTCTGTTTTGTTTGACAACACTTCGAACGTCAACAGGAAGTTACTCCGCTCAGGATTGCTTAGAGAACCTTTAAATCGCAATCTTTTCACAGCCCTAGTTTTTATCTAAAAAAAATAACTGATGCAAAGAAATCGTAAAGTATGTAGTGATCATATTGATGGAGCGATTGAGGTAGGTAAGTGAAAATATATGCTCAGAATTGATAAAATAGTATTTATGGAAATAAATTTATCACAGGGCAAACGTGTGAATGTTCACAAGGCATTTTATGCAGACAACTCTAATCGTAGTTGTATATTTACAGGCATTATTGTCATTGTATACATGTATGCACCATGAGTTCGTTAATCTAACTAACCCATGCATGCATGCATTTAAATGCCATTGGCTCATGTGATTGTACTACATATCTTAGTTATTTTTTAAGTGTAACAGATTCTATAAACAACTATAAGAGATCATTTTCAGCTTTCCCCGGCACTCTGCACCGGCATTAAGCGAAACCGGAAGTGTATATGCGTACACTTACTGATCGAAAATCCAAAATGGTGGAGCACAGTGGCGAAAGTTGAACTATTTTGAACTAAATACTTCTAAGATCAGTGATTTTGCATTTTATACTGACACCTACTGGTGTGGATGCATGAAACTTTTGTGTATTAATTTTTAAACTGAAAGATTATGGAGCCGCGCACATGAGGAAAAAAACTAGATATCATGGCCAAGATTTAAATATGTGTTCCCAAAACGTATTCATTAATTCCCCATTTTAGGTAAATCATAGCCCTGTTGTACTAATTTGATCCCTCATTGTAGTTAAATTGTAGCCATAAAAAGAGGTAATGAATTAGTACAATGTGGACACGATTTAAAATGAGGGAACAAATGAATTCTTAATTTGTAGACACAATATCTCTTTATTCCACGTCAAATGCAGGTCTCCATAGAAGATAGAGCTGGCCACCATTTAGACACATATGTTGAAAGTACTATTCATTTACTCGATTTAAAATGTTTTTGGAAAAGATCATTTAAAAGCATCAAATAGGCTTAATATAGCTTGTTTGCGTCATAATTTCATAACTCATTTTCTCAACTTTCATGAGATGATTATAGTTTGTTTCGGGAGATCTCATAATGTAGTGTAGCATATGCGACAGTGAGCTCTTGTGACCCTGTAGATGGAGTGACGACACCCACTCACGAATCCTGAAATGAGCTGCCTACTCAAAATCCAAACTAGCATTTTCAATTCACTCCTCTGATTTTAATAACCAACAAATAAGCTTCTAAAAATTGCACCTCATGTCAGTAGGATGTGAATATCACATACTGTAAAAGAGCATTAACCCTCCTGTGTATTACCATGTGGAACATTGTGTTATTCATCACAGGATGAGATGAGGTGCGGTAAGAGGAGTATTATTATGCATGAAACAACAACATTAACATCAGCCCATATTAGTTTGGTAGACTGAAGCAGACAACCCTAAAATGAACTCAAGTGAAGCACTTACAGATCATTACAAGCACTGTTTTTAAAGCTAGATTCCAACATTGGGGTATGAAGGTGCTCAGAAGTATTTTATAGCTTTTAATTCAAGAAAAGAGCTGAACTGACAATTCTTTTCTATTTATTATACTTACTTTAATGTCATTTTCTTCTCTACATAACCTAGTTATTTTGTGTGTATCTATCATGTTTACTCAATTATTAAAATTATTGACTAAAATCATGAATATTGCAGAATACCCTTTTTAATACTCCATTTGTTTGAAATTATCTTTATATTAGTGGTTCAACGGATCACGAAAGGCTTCGATTATTTTTTATGCACAGCTTGTCAATGAAGTATGGCTCCAAATGCTAATCCTTCTGAAAGCACTGTGAGTTTGAGTCGCTTATAATGTACATTTGAAAAAGCAACACGCGTCAAACATCTTTCCAGACAAGCATTTATTAACATCTTGTCCAACAAAAGACAACATTTAATAACGTTTTTACTCCAAACTCACTTCATAACGACAGTTGAGCTGATGTTGCTTCTTACATAGAATCAGGCAGTCGTGTGTTTATTAGTCATGTTTAATCAATCAAAACATTTCAATCTTCTGTTTATTCAGCTACAGCGATATGACGCGTTATCTTATTCTGCGGCAGGGCATATTTGGAGTTTCTGTGCAAGAGCGCCCTCTGGCTTTCAGACGGAGAAGCATTTACTACTGATCACAGAGCCGTACAGCTCTGACAAGCTGCGCATAAAATAATCGCAGCGTTTGCCAAATTGCATGCGGTTTAATCGCGATAAATCGTGCAGCCCTAATTTTGACATAATTTTGTGTTCAAGCGCATGGAGATGTGAAAGAGGAATCAATTCGCTGTTTGTACTCTATCTGAAACATGCCTCTCTGTGTGTGGCTGTGCACACAGATATCAGTGTGCGAGTACCGAATTGATGGTGAAACTTAGCAATTAATCCGCGAAGCACATGCAAACTACAATCTTATTTTAGTGTACAATCTTAATTTAGTGTACGTCACCAGTGTAAGCTTCATTGTAAATACTTCTACATCGCTCTTGTCAATGTAGTTCATAGTTGCAACAAAAATGTATCTTGACTGGTTATTTTGGGAAAAACAGTAGGGGGGGCGTTTTACCCCAAAGGGGTGTTTTCCCCCTCTCTACACTATGTTTTTAAGCCAATTTAATTACGAGGACTCAGGAAATGTCCTTATGAACCACGTTTACATTGTAATACCAGTGTAATACCCATGTCATTATACAAATTTGTGTCCTCATAAATCATATAAACAAGCACACACACAAGGGAGCAATGTTTACACTCACCTCCCTCAAACTCTGTTTGACAGTTCCCCGAGTTCTCGTTCAAGCTCTCTTCCTCATTGATGATGATGTTCTCAATGTCCTTCATCGTCAGGTGGTCCCGGAAGGCATGAAAAAGGATGTGTTTCAGCTCCTCCAGTGTTATCCGCTGCATGTCAAACTACAAAGACAAATAACACAGGAGTTACTCAACCAAACTCAAGCATTTACTTTTACTTTTTTTTATTGAAATTAAACTACTATTTTATTGTATAGGTATATTTATAAAATATACTTTGAGTTTTCAAATGCCACATTAAAATGATTTTTTCAGGTCAGTGCTTAACAGCACAGAAAAAAAAAAAAATCAATACAGTCTTTGTAATCGAGGAGAAAAAATGCATCGATCAGTCTGAACACTTTCGCACGGCACTCAATAAAGAGACATAACGCAATTAACTGCAAGAAATTCAAAGGACATCTGAGGAAAACTGTCATGGGGACTGTAACTCAAAGTTGATTTTTATAACTTGTATCCAGAGGGCGTTTATAAGCTCCATCCCTTTAATTACCCGGGCAACATTAGCCTGCAGCAGATCGATTTTTTAGGAGGATGTAAATGAAACTGTGGCGCACAAGCTTAATGCCTTATTTGCAAAGCTGTCAGGTTAGAGAACAAACAGTCATTAGGAACACTGGGAGAACCGCTATACAGTCGACTACATGTTAATACACCACTAAATCATTCAGCCTTCTCTAACAAAACAGTACAGTGATGGTAAGATAATCTGGTTGACATATACGTATATACGATGGATGATATATTCACGATAACAATATGGTATATGTCCAAAAAAACATGCTATTATGATATACATCGTCCTAAATTTTTAAAGAGAGAAAAATGAATAGTTTAAATCCAACTTAACTTTTTTATTAAACATTCATAAGCACAGTGATACAATACAGAATGGAAACCTCTAACTTTGCGACAGGAAGCTCATAGTGCAGTTCTGGAGAAAGACACTTGACAGGCCATTGCAGCTCATGAGGAGAGACAGCAGGATATTACAATAGCTGGCAAGCTAATAAATCTGACAAGCCATTAAGTATTACAGCCTCACTTTGCTCACCTCCACAGTAACTTGTCATTTCATTCCACTTTAGCAAGTCAGAAAGAATAAGAGCAAAATACTGCTTTGTGATTCTGCATGCGAGCTGCAGTAAACACTGCAGAATAGGCCTATAAATCAGTTTATATCTGTGTTGTGTTTGTTTGTAAACCTGAGAATGCACAGGCTGAAAATATTATACTGTAATATTATGCCCATGAATGTTGACCTAGTGGTCCAATATGTGTTCTGAGTGTATATGACATAATGTATCCACCTTATTTTTCAATATTGAAATAAGCTATTTTTTTTTTTGAAGACTTCTGATTGATTAGTAGCTATGGGTAAATAACTTAAAGAATTTGTACTGCATACCAATTTGTTTAAGATTATGATAATGATTTTTTGAGGTTTTGTTTTTTATTATAATTTTTTACAATTGCTAGGACACATTTCTCAATACTTTAGTCACCCATTTATACTGGATGTCTCACACACTCAAGTTATCAAAGGCAGAGCCAGCATTTACATTAAAGGTGCCCTAGAATTAAATATTGAATTTACCTCGGCATAGTTGAATAACAAGAGTTCAGTACATGGAAAAGACATACACTGAGTTTCAAACTCCATTGTTTCCTCCTTCTTATATAAATCTCATTTGTTTAAAAGACCTCCGAAGAACAGGCGAATCTCAACATAACACCGACTGTTACGTAACAGTCGGGATCATTAATATGTACGCCCCCAATATTTGCATATGCCAGCTCATGATCAAGCATTAGACAAGGGCAGGACGTCTGGATGTGCACAGCAGAATCATCAGACTAGGTAAGCAAGCAAGGAAAACAGCGAAAAATGGCAGATGGAGCAATAATAACTGACATGATTCATGATAACATGATATTTTTAGTGATATTTGTAAATTGTCTTTCTAAATGTTTCGTTAGCATGTTGCTAATTTACTGTTAAATGTGGTTAAAGTTACCACCGTTTATTACTGTATTTACGGAGACAAGAGCCGTCACTATTTTCATTATTAAACACTTGCAGTCTGTATAATGCATAAACACAACTTCATTCTTTATAAATCTCTCCAACAGTGTGTAATGTTAGCTTTAGCCACGGAGCACCATCAAACTCATTCAGAATCAAATGTAAACATCCAAATAAATATAATACTTACGCGATTAGACATGCTGCATGACGAACACTTTGTAAAGATCCATTTTGAGGGTTATATTAGCTGTGTGAACTGTGTTTATGCTGTTCAAGACAAGCGCGAGCTCCATGGGCAGAGAGCACGAGATTTAAAGGGGCCGCAACCTATATATCGGTGCATAGTTAATGATGCCCCAAAATAGGCAGTAAAAAAATGAATTTAAAAAAATCTATGGGGTATTTTGAGCTGAAACTTCACAGACACATTCAGGGGACACCTTAGACTTATATTACATCTTTTAAAAAGACGTTCTAGGGCACCTTTAAAAATAAGGTGCAAAGTTTGTATTTCTGATAAAAAAAATAGGGTAAACCATCTAGATTGAAAGGGAATGTCATCCAGGGACATTCATGCAAACCAGCTCTTTAGCATCCAGACAGTGAAACTGGGATGTATCTGGGCTTACCAGAGAGAAAGAGTGGGCACTAACTGCATTGATGTAACCTTTGGACAACCCACAGCCACAGAGACGGAGTCGCCTGAGGGCATCAGATCCATCTGTTTTCATTGGAGGCCATGAGAGTGGGCAGCAGAGCAGCTCATTAAGAGCCCTTGTGCTAGATAACAAATCCCATTTTCCTTTCTTTCGAACTCTCTTTCTTGGCTGTGAGTATTTATATATCAGTAATGGTGGCTGGAATGACCTTCAAGGTCATGACTGGCTGTGCTGAAGGCAGAAGTAATCTTTGTCAGGATGGTATGTGTGTGATGGCAATTTCCAGACAGGCTGATACATACTGACCCTATAGGTCACCTAAGATCTTTGTTTTAAAGTAAGAAAAGACACCTGTAGGTAAAGAGAACCATCCACACCTTGGAAATATTTAGTATCATAAAAATAAGAGTTTTACTAAAGGTGGATATAAATGAAAGTATCAGATAGATAGATAGATAGATAGATAGATAGATAGATAGATAGATAGATAGATAGATAATTGTTTTTAAATAAATTAGGTACACATGCAGCTGTACACTATCAAATGTATGGCAGATGAGGGTGATGTTGTGTCCTGTGGTGGGACAGGGTGTCTGCTTATATTGAGTTGTCCCTATATACCGAGAGCAGGAGTATCGACAGCCTCTGTTCGCCACACACATCAGGCCGCTTAACAGCAATTAGAAACACATTAATGGAATTTCCCCTGCCGCTGCAGTAAACTGACAGCTGTGGTCATTGATCCTGTGCTCCAGCTCCACTAGAACACCACATACTGAAGGCTCTCTGTAAAGATGGACAAAATGAAGCTAATGAGAGTGTGTGAACAGTGTGAGAGGAAAAAGGAAGCGGAGAGATAAAAGATGTGGATGAAAGACAATCAGATTGTGTTCTAATGTTTGACTTGTTTGATGGTTTAATAAGGAAATACTGACATTGATAACATTAAAGTAAAAGTCATGCTCTGCCGCTGATTATCTAGCAAGACAATTACAAAAAAAAATAAAAATCACAAGCTTTTTTATCATTTTATTTTTCGTACACACACACATATATATATATATATATATATATACACACACACACACACACACACAGTGGGTATAGAAAAGAATCACCCCCCTTTAAAGCAATCAAATTTTGTTGCTTTGCAGCCTGAAATGAAGACGGACCGAGTTTTTGTTTTATCCAGCTGTATTTACTCTTTACAACTTATAACATCCAAGTGAAAGATATAACTCCAGCATGTCAGAAAAAAATAAAAATAAGTAAAAACCAGAATCACTGAATTGGAAAAAGGATCACACCCTTGTGTCAGTATTTAGTTGAACCCCCTTTTGCTTTAATTACAGCCTTTAGTCTGCTAGGATATGTCTTTACTAACTTTATACAATATTTGCCTTCCCTTCTTTGCAGAACTGCTCAAGTGCAGTTAAATTTGATGGTGACTGTTTGTGGACTGCAGTCATTCCACAGATTTTCAATGGGGTTTAAGTCTGGGCTCTGACTAGGCCATGCAAGGACATTCACCTTTTTCTCCTTCAACCACTGTGTGGTCAGTTTTTGATGTGTGTTTTGGGTCACTGTCATGTTGGAAGGTAAACCTTCTTCCCATTGACAATTTTCTGGCAGAGGGCAGCAGATTTTCCTCATCCTATTTTGCCCCATCCATTTTTCCTTCTATCCTGACAAGTGCTCCAGTCCCTGCTGCATAGAAACACCTCCATGTTTTACTAGGAATGTAGGAATGATGTTATTTGGATGGTGAGCTGTATTGGATTTCCGCCAGACATATCGTTTGGTGTTGAGGCCAAATAATTAAATTTTAGTCTCATTGGACCCTAACACCTTTTTCCACATGGCCTCAGAATCTTCAAGGTGCGTTTTGGCAAAGCTCAGTCGTGACTGCATGTGGCCTTTCTTGAGGAGTGACTTTTTTCTTGCAACCCCCCCCCATACAAGCCACATTTGAGGAGAATTTGTGATATTTCTGTCACATGCACACAAGGATCAGTCTTTTGTCATAAATTGATGTGTGGCCTCCATGGATCGGACTTGTTTGTTCAGCACATCCCACAGATGCTCGATTGGATTGAGATCTGGGGAATGTGGAGGCCAAGTCAACACCTCAAACTCGTTGTTGTGCTCCTCAAACCATTCCTGAACCATTTTTGCTTTGTGACAGGATGCATTATCCTGCTGAAAGAGACCACAGCCACCAGGGAATACTTTTTCCATGGTCTGCAACAATGCTTAAGTAGGTGGTATGTGTCAAAGTAGCATCCACATGGATGGCAGGACCCAAGATTTCCCAGCAGAACATTGCCCAAAGCATCACACTGCCTCTGCCGGATTGTCTTCTTCCCATAGTGCATCCTGGTGCCATGTGTTCCCCAGGTAAGCGGCGCACACGCACCCGGCCATCCACGTGATGTAAAAGAAAACTTGATTAATCAGACCAGGCCACCTTCTTCCATTGCTCTGTGGTCTAGTTCTGATGCTCACTGTTGGCACTTTTGATGGTGGACAGGGGTCATCATGGGCATCCTGACTGGTCTGCAGCTATGCAGCCCCATACGCAATAAACTGTGATGCACTGTGTATTCTGACACCTTTCTATCAGAACCAGCATTAACTTCTTGAGCAATTTGAGCTACAGTAGCTCGTTGGATCGGACCACACGGGCCAGCCTTCGTTCCTCACGTGCATCAATGAGCCTTGTCCACCCATGACCCTGTCGCAGGTTCACCACTGTTCCTTCCTTGGACCACTTTTGATAGATACTGACCACTGCAGACCGGGAACACCCCACAAGAGCTGTAGTTTTGGAGATGCTCTGACCCAGTCATCTAGCCATCACAATTTAGCCCCTGTCAAACTCACTCAAATCCTTATGCTTGCCCATTTTTCCTGCTTCTAACACATGAACTTTGAGGACAAATATATCACACCCACTAACAGGTGCCGTGACGAAGAGATAATCAGTGTTATTCACTTCACCTGTCAGTGGTCATTATGTTATGCCTGATTGAGATATATATATATATGTGTGTATATATGCGTGTGTGTGTGTGTCTGTGTGCCTGTGTGTGTGTGTATATATACACACACACACATATACATATATATATATTTATAGCCATACCAGAGTCATCTATATTTGGACTCACTGCTCAGCACTGTGACCTTGTCTGACTGCTCAGCCATTTAATTTCCACACATCCTCAAGTCCCACGTCAGGGAATGTCAGTAAAATGTTATGACGATCACGTTCTTAAGCCCAAGGGTATTTTTGATCATATAATGAAGAGCGGTACACTTTATGTCCATCCTATAACCTGGTTTCTATTGGCCCCACTGAGACTGTCAAAGTTTCAGCTCTGGCACCGCACACACTGGCTGACATGATGACTGTCTGAAACATGGTGATGTGAATGAAGAAAAATTATACTTCATCATTATGGACAAGTAAGGGTTCTCATTGCAGCAGTGCACAGGACAAGTTATCTTCAGCCATTTTTGCATATTCAACATTTTTGTCCTTATATTAAAAGGAGCCCAAATCAACATTTAGATCCAATTGACTTTCACTGTATGGAGAAAAATAACACATTTTTCAAATATTTTCTTTTGTGTTCAGCGGTAGAAAGAAATTCATACTAGTTTGGAATGGCATGAGAGTGAGTAAATGATGAATACTTCTCATAGCCTTTTAGAAATGCTTTGAGACTTTAAAATGGCCATTTCATTCAGTATATTTCATAAATGACAGTAGTTTGAGTGTATGAGAATGAACTGATGACTCTGCAAGATAGTTATCCATGAGGCATTGTATATGCATAATGTATCCAGGTATATTTATAGCAGAGGGGCACTTTAATCTGATATGACAAGCCTTGAACGTAGCCATAGATAGAAAAGAGTTATGATCCGCCATGCGCTCTGACTCTGCCTTATTACTAGCTTTGGGTAAAAGAGATCAGATCGTCCTTGTTGTTGAAACAACAGCTTGGTAAACAGCATTGATCTCTCAGCAGCCTGACCAAGATAGAGAGGCAATCGCTTTGGTTAATTAGGTTTGTATTAAGCACATCCTATTGACATATCAAAGCTAACAGCCTAAATGGTTACAACATGTGCAAATAAACCTGATGCGCTAACACTTTGCGCCTGTTGTCGACTGGTGGATGGGTTACTGGCTGTGCCCCAGGCAGGGTGACAGCAAAATGATGTGACCCCATTCGATGTGTACACTTTTCAGCCTATGGCAGCCATTAGTCAAGACCAATCCCAGAACCCCTATTTTAGTCCGAAGCTCCGGTTCTGCTGGAAATTGACTGGACAGATGGTTTGTGTCAATGGTGGAAAAGATGACAAAAATGCCACATTTAAAGTCTCCAGATGTAATAATCAAGGTTTTAAGGATATCCTCTAAGCTTTCTTCTTGGCCACCGGACATTTTCCCTGTCAGATATCCAGCACAAGTCTTCTGCAGCTGCCCGTGAGCCCGTGCTGACCAGAATGCAAATGATTGTGACCTTTGTGTGGTATTATTGTCTGAAATGGGGAGCAATGCTGAAGCCAGGAGGTTTCTATAGAGTTCATATTAGCGCCTCCCACAAAGGAACATACAATGGAGTAATTGAATCATCATATTCTCATTCAGTTTCATTATGTCTGCTGTCAGTGAGACCATAATGAAGAAGACAAGCTTTATGTCACAAAAGCAATACAAAAGCCACTTATAAGGCATATCAAGGCTCTAAACTCCTTTTTCTTTGTGCTGTGCAACTATTCAGATGGTTGTAGAAGGGCTATCAAAATGGCAACCTACATAAAAGCAAAATCATAAATGAGATCTCTTTAATATCTCAATTACTTCTACTAGATAGCAGTAAGATTAAGAGCAAATTGGGGAGCTAAAATGGACACAGAAGTAAATATTTTGAAAAATGTGAATAACCAAACATGACGGCAGCCATTGACTTTCATAGTATGCAAAAAAATACTGTGGAAGTCAATGGCTACAGTCATCTGTTTGGTTACCCATATTCTTCAAAATATCTTATTTTGTGTTCAACAGAAGAAAGAAATTCATACAGGTTTGGAACAACTTGAAGGTGAGGAAATGATGACAGAATTTTCATTTTTGTGTGAACTATCCCATCTCCTCTAGAGTTTCACAAAAAAAGAAAAAAAGATCTCAACAATGTCTCAAACTGTGCTCAGATTTACCAAAATACCAACTGCAATAAAAATAAAGCGTCATCATAATGGGTCCTCCGCATTTAAATAAGACAGATATGTCCACAAAGTGTCAAAGGCAAGAACAAATACTGTAAGCAGATGAAAACAGTATGTAACTGTCACTTCTCTTGTTTTCCAACTGAATCTATCAGTGGAGAATTACAACCAGATCCAGGTCTCATCACATCTCTCCAGCAGCAGAGAAGCATTTGTCAGAGCGCCAGCATCGTCCTATTTCCATATCTGAAATTAAAATGGGCTCCACAGAAACACCAGTGTTCCTTTGACACACTGCTTTAATATGCACACACTGCTACATGCGTCCCATGGCAATAAAGAGCCAATACATTGTACCAGTACAATACCCAATTTATATACACTCGCAGGCTGTCCAGCATAAACAGCGTTTCAAAAAGAATATATTATGTGATAAACAAACAGAAGAACCTGAACAGGGCAACATTATTTCTTCTAGCCTATGTTCTTTGGTTCTGTCATGACATATAAGTTCATCAGTAGCACAATATTAAAGAAATATTTCATCCACCAATGAAAATTGTTTAATCATTTACTCACCCTTGTGTCGTTCCAAACCTATATGACTTTTTGTTAAAAAAATTCTCCTATGCTCACCAAGGCTGGGTAATTTTATCAACAATACAGTAAAACTCTAAAATTGTGAAAAATTACTACAATTTTATTTTTTTATATATTTAAAATGTAAGTTATTCCTGTGTCTTCAGTGTCACATGATCCTTCATAAACCATATGCTGATTTGCTGCTCAAGCAATCTCACTATTTTCATGTATCATATCATTTTCATTATATTATTATGTTGAAGAAAGCAGTGCTGCTTAATATTTTTGTAGAAATCGTGATACATATTTTTCAGGATTCTTTGATGAATAGAAAGTTCAAACGAACAGCATTTATTTTAAATATAAATTTTTGGTAACATTCTGAATGTCTTTACAGTTACTTTTGATCATTTAAGTGCAACCTTGCTGAATAGAAGAATTAATTTGTTATAAAAACGTAGTTACTCAAAACATTTCAATATCAGACGCGTTTCTTGTTTCTAACTCAATGATTCGCAACCTCTCTGGAACAAAAGATTTTCAGTGAATAATTACTTAAATATCAGTCTGTTCATATGAACCACTTTTATGGTTCTTGTTGGTAACATTCAGCTCACATTCTCCTTTTGTGTTCCAAGGAAGAAAGAATATCAAACAGGCTTGGAATGACATGAGGGTGAGAAAATGATGACATAATTTTCAGCTTTTAATGAATATCATAAACTCGGGACTCAGATTATCACCAAAGTGCTGGGTCATTATTTACACATTGTCAACGAAATCACTTTTTTCTGCTAAATGACAATCAGAAAACGTAAAAAAAAAAAAAAAATTCTCCTTACTTCTCTAGCACACTATTCACAGCAATCAATGTAGGGGCATTTCGTCCGAGGAGGCAAGGGAGGCAGTGCCTCCTCAAAAAAACTGGATGAGAAAATAATCAATATTACAAAAATAAAAAAATGCAAATACTATAAAAATGTGTGTCCGTGTACTTTTGCGTCCATTCATTTTTCCTTTTTTAAACCAGAAATGAAATATGGAAAATGCGTTTTTTTTTGTTTTTTATTTTAACACTGATGAATAGAATTAGGAGATACAAGCTAATTTTCCTTATGCAAGATTATTATTTTGTTAAAAATAATATAAATGATATACAACTTGTTTTTTAATATATAAAAAAGCTAAATTTAATTTCCAGTGTTTTGCGTCATGCACACAGACACTAAAGCGCCATCTAGTGTCTTTTCCTCTGGCGTCAATAGAATGACTCGCTTCAAGAGCCTGACTAAATGACATTGATTAATTTTCATTCGTTAAATTAATATTATTATTATTTTTACATTTATATTTTAACCTAAACATTACATTTCTAAACCTTAGTCCTATAGCCTCTTGTTTAGCGCTCTAACATGATCAAGTTTCCGCTTGTGGTCTCAATCCTGTTATTTTGCTTTTCACTCTATTTTATAGGCTATGAATAAAGGCCAAAATGACATCTTAATTACTGTGACTTCTGGCTCTGTTAAGTGTTTTATATTAGTCTGGGTAAACCCAGCCTGATCTGCCAGCGATTTGATTTCGCTCGGCAACTCAGTCTGGAAACCCGTGCATTCATTTCTGCTGCACTGTTACACTTTTGCGGGAACCAATCACAGACTGGCTTATCCACCTTGCTCGCTATTGGCGGGTATAACACGATGACGATAGAGAAGCGACGGCAAGCAGCTTTCAAACTCTATCTGATCTACCCTGATCTATCCGTCTCTCCAAAATAACAATGCACAATCACAGTGACGCCGATTGTGTTAAGCATTTACCTTATCTGAGAGAAATGTAGCAGAGCGTTGATCCGACAGTCTCTTCATAGGAAGATTACAAACGGCGATTGATGACACACAATGATTCTGCTGTTATTTTGGTGGTTTGCTTCACGATGTGAGTACAGGACTCTTTTACTTCAATGCCCCTTGATGGTAGACAATATTTTTATTATTTGCTCTATATGTTTCGTCTCCCTGCTTCTTGAATCTCGCGCCGCCTGAGCTGACTGGAATTCTTTTTGGTTGTCATGACAATGACATAGTTTAGGGCGGCTGATTCCCTGATCAGTGCCCTGACTACTGAACTACTGTAGGGAGCTGATTGAGACACACGGTAAACCTGTCTGGAGTTTTCGCATCACTCTGCAAAGTACGTCACCCGGATCGTTGATCTGATTGGTTGAAGGACTATCCAATTGCGTGACTAATGCTCATTGATCACGCCTCTTGTGCAGTAGGAAATACATAGCAAACTCCCCAGACCAATGTTCAATTTTAAATTGAGCTTGGTCTGGTGACCAGACTAGTTTTATATTGTTTTATATTGAGAACGTGTTTGGGATTAGGAGTCACTTATGCTGTTCAAATTGAAAATATACCAACATTTGTTATGATGACAAAATTATACCCAAATATGTGATTTTCATGAAGACAAAATTCCCATGCCCTTTGCCTCAGTGGAGGTTTGACATGAAATATTTCTCAATTCTCATTAAAAGCAATGCGTTACGGCCGCGTCGCTGGACATTAACGCTTTACGTGGCTTAATCCTACTATCATGTTTCAGAGACACGGATCTCGATAGTGTGGGAGAAACAGCAATTTTACAAAAGAAAACTTGTAAATTGACTTTTTTTCGACTTTCATCTGTCCTTTTTTAATTTTGGTTTATAAAGATGCAAAACGTAATAAACAAAAAAAAGTTTCACTTAAAAAAAAGTTTTAATTTAAATTAAATTACCATGGTATTTACCATGGCATTTAAAAATACAACAACCGTTCGTTTTTTGTTTTTCTTGACGCGGTTAAAAAATTTAAAAAAATTAATGGACGCAAAAGTACACAGACCAATGTGACATTAAAAAGTGTAAAAGTTCAACAGCGTCCAACAGCGACACCCACAGGTAAAGTTACAGCGGGAGGCTTGCCTCCTCTGTCCCCATTTACTTTAAACAGATCCCCTAATGTATGCACTGGGTTTGGTGGGGGGTAATTGAGAATGAGTGGGGGAAAGTCATCTGAGACTTTCCATCGTGTTATGATTAGTCAAAATCAAACTTGAAATGGCCTGAAAACCTGATGATTGTAGGGGGTTTTAGTGAGCAGTCAGCTTGGAGAAATTAAAGGTACATCTTTGTGTCTGGGTCTGTGACCAGTGTGTACAAGCTTGAAGACTGCAATGTTAAAATGCTTAAAAACTTGAAATTTATACTTGGTTTTAATAAATAGAACATTAAGTAGTTAGTGTAAAAATACAAAATAGAATTGTATTTGGTCTCTCTTTTTAATGTAATGTTTATTTAACCAGGAAAATTAAGTGTAACAGGGACATAAATTTACATTTGATATATATATAAAAAAGTGAGGATTTTGCCTTCACCCCACTGATTCAATGTGCCCAGGCTTTGTCAAGCTTGCAGAGAATACTGAAATGTTCAAATGGGAACATTCTCCAACTTAAGAAGATAATTGTATCTAATAATAGCCAATTAAAATTGTGATTATTTCCGCCATGCACTTTGTCCTGCTGGGGAAAGCAGTGTGTAGGTCTGTGCTTATGCCTACCTGATTGTGTGTGTGTGTGTGTGTGTGTGTGTAAGAGGTGCAGTGCTGTAATTTTCACCATGTATATGAGTGACAGCTGCCGCACTGGGGTTGTGGAAACAGACAGAGGTAGGAGAGGTTTGCTGATTGCAGAAGGAAAAGCTCCCAGCCCATTCTCAACACTTGCCTCCATTTCAGAGAACAAAGGAATAAAAAAGAAAATACTGAAGAGGTGACATGGATGTATTTGAAATAACAATAAGGAGAGCAAAAGTGCACCGTGGAAACAAAGAAAGAGAGAAATTGTGAGAGACGGAAATAATGAAGCACTGAAAGCTTCTATTGATGTTGAGTTTTTTGGATATTCAATATGGCATTTAGCATCAGACCGTAAGACTAATTCAGACATTTCTGAGCTGAATTAATGCATTAAAGAAACAAAATGTCTGGTACCATTTAGCAACCCTGAAATACGAACGTACTTGCCAGAAATTATAATCATCAGTGATCATTTATTCACCCTCATGTTATTCCAAACCCATACAACTTTCTTTCTTCTGTGGAAGAGGTTTCTGAGCTGCTCTTTTCCAGAGAGAAAATGAATGGGGACTGGAATATCATGATCCAAAAAAAGCTCCATAAAAGCATCATAAAAGTCCATACAACTTGTAACCCTTTATTCCAAATCTTCTAAAGCCATATAATAGCTTCATGTGAAGAACAGATAGTCATAGTCACTGCCCCAGTCCATATTCATTTTCACTGTATGGAAAAAGCAGCTTTATCCTTTTCCATGTTTCACAAGTCAGGGGGCAGGATATATGTACATTTTAGGGTTAGTGCTGTCACCAAACTTTGAAGAAGCTCGTTGTAGTCCTTAAAGAGAATTCTTTAAAAGAAAGTATCTCCCTTTGATTTGAACTTTGCGTGTCCTGACTTTGCAGATGTTTTTTTATGCTCTAACAGCAACATTACAGACTAACTAAAGTTAAAAAAGTGAAATCATAATCAACCACCCCTTTAAAATACGTAGCATGGATTGTTCCTCATGGTTTATCTCTTCCTTCTTCAGGCCTCCAGAGAAAGACAGATGGACAATGGCAGTTGTCAATTTTCCAATACAAAAAGCTCTTTATGACAAGCCCATCACACAATCCTCAATAAAGCATCATGAATTGAGCCAAACAAAACTGTTACATAATAATTAATGTGCCACATTGACAGACATCACATATTTCCTGAAACACTAGTATTGTTTTTAGGCTGAGGTGTTAGTCTCTGGTTCAAAAAGAACCATGTGGGCTTTAATTCCAGGTCACTTCTCCCCATCAGACACCATTGAGAAACAAGAATAGAACCATATTCACTCCACTTTCAATGCACTTCTTCTATAATCAGCCCTTCGGACATTATGCAGATGATATCATTATTGTAGCTGGAGCATTACATCATCTCATGCAGAGCTGAAAGACCACAAAAGCTTGTCACTGCTGACATTTTACATTCATATGTGGGGTGCGTTTGACACAAGATTATTACTACCACCTTTCTTTTTGCAGGTAGGCAGTTCAGAAGCACAATTACCCCTTATGAGGCCAGTAAGAAGCAGAGGGCGATGCGTCTTAGAGCATGAGTCACTGGAACCCATTGACATGCTTCAAACTTATAAGTTAAAACCTCAGTTCTCTTACAGAGCTAACCTGCATTATTGCTATATAGAAGAATAGAGTAAACTACTATATAGAAGGAGAAGAATAGAGTAAACTTTATTGTTTCATACACAATGTGTATCTGCTATGAATAAAACACTTTGTCAAATTATATAACTGAAAGGGACACGTGCACTCATGTAAACAAGCCCAAAGTGCATGAGAAGCACATGGCAGAACGAGTGAAGGAGACGTGTTGAATGAAAGTGCACGTTCACTCTCTGACAGCAGAGGGCATTGATGGAACAGCAGAATGCAGCGGTTACCCCGGAAACCCGCTGTTAAGTTTTTAAAATTCTTCAAACAGCCATTCATTTTTTTTTGTAATCTCAACGTTGTTCATCTCAGCACCAAATACTTAATACTTAAAGACTTAATAGGCTATTTATTTTCAAAATTAAACATTTTATATTTTAATCTACAACATGCCCTAATGATTAGAAAAGTTCTGATTATTTGTTATTGTTCAGTAAAACTTTGAGACATACGGCTTCATTAGTAAACATGTTAATTCATTACTACCAAACTGACAATGAAAAATACTTATAAGGCATTAATTATTCTTAGTTAATGTTCATTTCTTAGTTACTGTTTCATAACATTACTAAAATCAAAAGAACTTTTTTAATGGACCTGAGATAAAACTAACAATGATTAGTTGTATTTCTTAACTAACATTAACAAAAAATAATACTTTCTGTAACAAATGTAGCTATTGCTCTTAGTTAATGCATTAAATAATGAGACCTTATTGTAAAGTGTAACCTTGTGTTCTGTATATCCTAATTCTGTTGCACTTTAATCTGTTTGAAAATTTAACTTTATATATTTCTTGTGTATTGTATTATTGTATTTAAACATTGTTATTACAAAAAGAGTTCTTAAACCTGTTATACTATGACAACACTTTTTTTTTTGCAACATTTCAATATCGTGATAATACCGTATACCGTGATAAAAGCTTCAGCAATTAACTGCAACATGAAAATTTGATACCGTCACATGCCTAATTGAAAGGGTTATTATTTCATCTTTCGTAGACATCAGTGTATGGAATTAGATTTTTAACAAACTATAAATGTCTTTTTTTATATAGCCTAGTATTTCATTCGAATGTGTATTTAAATATCTGAAACCTAAAATAAACCTGATGTGGTTGAAAACACTGAATAGTTGTGATATATGACAAGTGCTGAGCGCACGTCTGTCTCTAGCTCAAAGCCAAAGCACATTTGAATTTAGCGGTGAATCTTTGCATTTTACTCTTTGCCATTTATCCTAATTGAACACTGGGTGTATTACAACTTCAGAATTATATTGGTATAGACTGTCAATAGTGATAAGGTATAGCTAAGAGCGAATGACTTACAGAAGGTATTCTTAACTAAGAGCGTTTCGGGAAACCCACATTAACGTTAAGGTACAGATTAAAGGGTTAGTTCACCCAAAAATGAAAATTATGTCATTAATGACTCACCCTCATGTCGTTCCAAACCCGTAAGACCTCCGTTCATCTTCGGAACACAGTTTAAGATATTTTAGATTTAGTCCGAGAGCTTTCTGTCCCTCCATTGAAAATGTATGTACGGTATACTGTCCATGTCCAGAAAGGTAATAAAAACATCATCAAAGTAGTCCATGTGACATCAGTGGGTTAGTTAGAGTTTGTTGAAGCATCGAAAATACATTTTGGTCCAAAAATAACAAAAACTACAACTTTATTCAGCATTGTCTTCTCTTCCGGAATCCTTTCCATTGAATTGATTCCATTGAATCCTTTCATCTGTCAGTGTTGGTAATGCACTTTTACGTCGCCGTGGTTGTTTTTGGCGATTAGGACATCCGCGACATTTTGAAGCATCGAAAATACATTTTGGTCCAAAAATAACAAAAACTACAACTTTATTCAGCATTGTCTTCTCTTCCGAGTCTGTTGTCAATTCGCGTTCACGACTCCGCTTCTTCTTCTTCTTTCCTGTTTTACAGCGGTTGGCATCCAGCTTACTGGTGCATTACCGCCCCCTTCTGCTCCGGAGTGTGGTTCACGACTCCGCAGTGACGCTGCTGATGTAAGACACTGATGACGTGTTATCCGGTGTGCCTGAGCTTCGTTTACAGTCTGAGGGAGACGCACGCTGTATTCAAGATATTCTACATTGTTTGTATTTTGGTATTGCTATATTTTTTAAAATGGTGCGTAAGTGTGCATGGCGCGGATGTCCTAATCGCCAAAAACAACCACGGCGACGTAAAAGTGCATTACCAACGCCGACAGATGAAAGGATTCAATGGAATCAATTCAATGGAATCAATTCAATGGAAAGGATTCCGGAAGAGAAGACAATGCTGAATAAAGTTGTAGTTTTTGTTATTTTTGGACCAAAATGTATTTTTGATAGTCTGGCTATCACCAGACCAAGCTCAATTTAAAATTGAACATTGGTCTGGGGAGTTTGCTATGCATTTCCTACTGCACAAGAGGCGTGATCAACGAGCATTAGTCACGCAATTGGATAGTCCGTCAACCAATCAGATCAACGATCCGTGTGACGTACTTTGCAGAGCGATGCGAAAACTCCAGACAGTGTCTCAATCAGCATCGAGCGATTTTTGCAGGTTGTGCAAAAAAACATGAAAGTGATCGGTATTTACACCCACTCGAGCAATTTGTTTGCTAACTAAAGAAGTCATTCAGCATCGTCGACAGTTTAAAAGGCGACTCTGACACTGTTCTGGTTCAGTGTAAATGAACATGGAATATAGCCGCCCTAAACTACGTCATTGTCATGACAACCAAAAAGAATTCCAGTCAGCTCAGGAGGCGCGAGATTCAAGAAGCAGGGAGAAGAAACATATAGAGCAAATAATAAAAATATTGTCTACCATCAAGGGGCATTGAAGTAAAAGAGTCCTGTACTCACATCGTGAAGCAAACCACCAAAATAACAGCAGAGAATCGTCGTGTGTCATCAATCGCCGTTTGTAATCTTCCTATGAAGAGACTCTCAGATAAGGTAAATGCTTAACACAATCGGCGTCACTGTGATTGTGCATTGTTATTTTGGAGTGACGGTCGTGCGAGAGACGGGTAGATCAGATAGAGTTTGAAAGCTGCTTGCCGTCGCTTCTCTATCGTCATCGTGTTATACCCGCCAATAGCGAGCAAGGTGGATAAGCCCGTCTGTGATTGGTTCCCGCAAAAGTGTAACAGAAGCAGCAGAAGTGAATGCACGGGTTTCCAGACTGAGTTGCCGAGCAAAATCAAATCGCCGGCAGATCAGGCTGGGTTTACCCAGACTATATTTTTGATGCTTCAAAAACTTCTGACCCTCTGATGTCACATGGACTACTTTGATGATGTTTTTATTACCTTTCCGTACATGGTCAGTGCACCGTACATACATTTTCAATGGAGGGACAGAAAGCTCTCGGACTAAATCTAAAATATCTTAAACTGTGTTCTGAAGATGAACGGAGGTCTTACGGGTTTGGAACGACATGAGGGTGAGTCATTAATGACATCATTTTCATTTTTGGGTGAACTAACCCTTTAAGGTATAATTTAAGAGTGACGTAGAGTTAAGAAGGTTTCAGGAAATCCAGCCCATATCAGTATTTTGATGTAGGTACACTGTTTTGCTTTACTGCGTATGCCGTTCTTAAAGACTGTCACAACAAGAATATGATGTTGAGCATCATGAAGGTAGAAAAGCTCCATCTGTGTGATACCTTTGATTTTTCAGCCTTTGTTCATGGTGATACACCGGTGGAACAGACCTTTTAAGGGTTTGTTTAGATAGCCAAAGGCAAATAGTACAAGAGACCGTTATCTCTCAGTATTTTGTAGTGTATAAGGCAGCACTCAGGCTATGGCAATCTTTTTTTTCTTTTACTTGATGGCGGGGTCAAACTAAGGCTTTCTGTAAGCTACACTTGACTGTTATCAAAGTCAGCACTTGACAGCCAAGTATGGGTCTGAATAAGGCTGAAACCTACAGGCATACAGAAACACAAGAACTTTTCAACTCCATTTAAGTCACTGTACTGTTAAATCTCAAGAGATGATTTTGTATTGACAAAATCCAATAACAGACCTTCCCTGGTTCACCTTTATAATAACAATACAGGCTATGAAACCACAGGGTGAACATGATTTCACCAAGTACAACATGTTCCTGGATCAACATCTTTGTTGATCCTCGAACAACATTCCAATCAACCAATCAGATCTGAGGTACAAGTTTACCGTTTATGTCAAGTTTAGGCTTACAACCTGTGTTAGGTTCTTCCACAACAGTGTTATTCACCTATCATTTCCCTCTGATTTTAGGGATAAGTTATGGGTAGGGTTAGGTTTAGGGGTTGGGAAAAGGTTAGGACTAAATTTTCGGATAGGAATGTTGTTCCAGGATCAACAAAATATGTTGATCCAGGAACATGTCTTTGCAAAATCACAGTGACTGAAACGACAGAAAGGTCATTTCTGATATGCAGTATATTTCAATCCCTTTTCATACATCTTAATATATTAGATAAAACACACTTTTGGAAATCAAACTTGGAAATGTAATTAGTAGGTTTTCTCATCACAATATCACAATTAAGTAAAAATAGAGAAAACTGGAATTTTGAATCATTTCAAAACTTTGGTTTAAGTGGATGTCATTTTTGCCATATGTCATGCAATGGCAATTTATGACAAAATATTTGTCAAAATAAGTGTTTCTTACTGTTTTCCTTTCTCTAAACCAGCTAGGGTCAGAGAAACAAAAACATGCAAATACACTGTTAAATTATTGAAATATATTAAATTAAAAGGGGTTTGGAAATCCCTGCTCTAATAAAATATTTCAAACTAAATGCTCTCTTGTGAAAATAATTTTAATTTAGTAATTCATAGGTTTATCCAGTGTCCCCATTATTACTTTGAATTGTGTCAGTCTTTTCTAAAATTCATTTAAGTAACACAAGCTTTATCATCTAGTTTCATCATCAAGGAAGCGGCATCATTATGAAAGGTAAACAGTAGCAAAAAATAAAAAATAAAAAAATCAGTATTTGATGAATTCTTTCTAACTTCAAGTCGACACCCTCTTGCAACCTAACTCTCACAATGACTGTTAGGCACCTTAATAATTTTCATGCCGCTGGGTAAAAAATCAAGCTATAATGAATAAAGTGTAAGTAGCTCAGGTAGATCAGAGCATATTTTTGAAAATCTGCTATATACCATTTTGAATAAATACTTCACATTCACAATAACTGTGTAGTCACTTGAAATTAATTCATCATAATAAAGTTCTGTTGAATACTTGTTTCCTGTAGCCTGCACTTACTGGGGCGGCAGTGAAAAAAAAAGTGGGCTTAAGAAGAGTTCTCCAATCACTACCAAAACAAATCAATGTGTTTCGTGCATTATTCATTTCTTTTGATTGGTTAAGGCAACAAAAAAGCAAAAAACAAAGAGTTAGCACACAATAGAAAAAAATTATGAAAAATTAATGGGTGTTCATTTATGAAAATCAATCAAAGGGCCTCAGAAACAGCAGAACAGCAGGTCTTTGGGTTGAAATTTTTATATGAGCAGAGTGTTGCAGAAGTGCTGAGCTTGACTACAGCTGATGGCCTGTGACCTTACTTGTATAACTTTACAAGAGGAGTCTGTGTACAAGCACTAAACAATTACATTGGCAAATTAACATGTTCACACGCTGCCAACACCAGCGCAACAAGATCAGCACTTTTAGATGGGACAAAAGAGTCAAAATGCAACATGTACACTACAGTATAGCTGCCATTCATTCAAAAGATTTATGGAAATCGACTTAAAGGTGCCCTTGATTCAAAAATTGAATTTACCTTGGCATAGTTAAATAACAAGAGTTCAGTACATGGAAAAGACATACAGTGAGTCTCAAACTCCATTGTTTCCTCCTTCTTATATAAATCTCATTTGTTTAAACGACCTCCGAAGAACAGGCGAATCTCAACATAACACCGACTGTTACGTAACAGTCGGGGTGTACGCCCCAATATTTGCATAATGCCAGCCCATGATGTTCCCAGCATTATGAAAGGCATTAGACAAGGGCAGCCAGTATTAACGTCTGGAGCTGCACACAGCCGAATCATCAGACTAGGTAAGCAAAAACAACAGTGAAAAATGGCAGATGGAGCAATAATAACTGACATAATCCATGATAGCATGATATTTTTTACTGATATTTGTAAATTGTCTTTCTAAATGTTTCGTTAGCATGTTGCTAATGTACTGTTAAATGAGGTTAAAGTTACCATCGTTTCTTACTGTATTCACAGAGACAAGAGCCGTCGCTATTTTCATTTTTGCAGTCTGTATAATGCATAAACACAACTTCATTCTTTATAAATCTCTCCAACAGTGTAGCAATAGCCATTAGCCACGGAGAACAGCCTCAAATTCACTCAGAATTAAACTTTAACATCCAAATAAATACTTTACTCACATAATTCGAAGCATGCATACAGCATGCATGACGAACATCTTGTAAAGATCCATTTGAGGGTTATATTAGCTGTGTGAACTTTGTAAATGCGCTGTAATATAGGCGAGAGCTCGTGTGGCAGGGAGCACGCGATTTAAGGGGGCGGCGCCGAGTGTAAATCAGTGCATTGTTAATGATGCCCCAAAATAGGCAGTTAAAAAAATTAATTTAAAAAAATCTATGGGGTATTTTGAGCTGAAACTTCACAGACACATTCAGGGGACGCCTTAGACTTATATTACATCTTGTGAAAGAACGTTCTTGGGCACCTTTAACTCCTGTATATGCATATGTGGTCCCTAAAGAATATGGACACTGTGGTCACACAACGGTCGGGTATCATTAGTTTGCAGATGCCATTTAGTTCAATATTGTGTATAATGCAATGACATTTTAGTCACCATTAAGTCACCATAAAATCAAAATTGCTTTATGGGATATTGCAGTATGTATTATAAAGGATCTAACTGTGCACATTATTACTTTTTAAAAATGAATGTGTCCTTTTAATCTCTAATCAAAATAACTTCCCTCTCCCTCTTGCAGCGACATCTCTTCTTTCATGACGTGTTTACAGGTGCAAGGGCGGGACAATCTGTCACTCATATGAGATCGAACAACAGCAAACCACAATATTCCAATGACCCAAACAATTCCCAATGCACAAAATCAAGCCCAGCCCTACATTATTTGAAGAGTTTGGTTCCAAAATGCATTAAACGCCAATTTTTTAAAAATTGAGTTTCCGCCAAAATCAGTATTGTATCTGGTCGGTATTGAAAAATCATTAATTTTGCACAATATGCGATATCCGTCATGTTATTCTATCATGTTTTCTCCCTTTCTTTCCAAAACGCGACAAACGCCACTCTCCTTTCTCTGCAGAAAGCGATATATCCGCTCAACCAATCACAGCGCTGCATTCCACGTAATGGCAGTAATGGCACCGCCCTGAATACAGCCGGCTTCCTAGTTTTCCTTACTTTGTGAAAAAATAATAATTTTGACGGCATTGGTGAACCTGTGGTGGTTTCTGCAATGGGGAAGAAACGTAAGTCATCGAAATGTAATCATTTTACGTGAGGAGGTTGAGAAGATTTGGGAGTTGGGAGGAGGAACACGACAGCATCTTCAAACTTCTGTATTTTGAAAAAAAAAACGTGTCATGGACTTAGTGCATTTTGGGGAAAAAATAATACGTTTTTATAACAAACCTTTTAAAATCAAAATGTAGATTTGAATTTTTAATGTTTTTATAACCAAAAGATGCTATGTGAAAGTTTGAAACAGAAAATAGTGGATTTCAACTTGCCACTTTCTTGGTAAAGAAAACACCTTTTTACTCAATTTAATCAAAATGGAGTTATTGCGTTTTGGAAACAAACTCTTTTCCATTTCACTCAGATATACGTCACAATATGGAAGGAAAGACTATCGCAACTTCTATTTCATGCCAACTTTAAATGCAACTTAAAGGGTTAGTTCACTCAAAAATGAAAATTCTGTCATTAATTACTCACCCTCATGCCGTTCCACACTTTCATTCATCTTCAGAAAACAAATGAAGATCTTTTTGATGAAATCTAAGCAATTTCTGTCCCTCCATTGACAGCGACACAACTACCATCTTGACGCTTCAAAAATAAAATCGTAAAACTAATCCATATGAATTGAGTGGTTTAGTTTAAATTTTCTAAAGAGACACAATCGCTTTATATGATGAACAGATTGAATTTAGGCTTTTATTCTCATATAAACAGTGATCAGTGAACATAAACAGAAGCTCAACTGAAACTGTTTGACGCTTCCATTTACCACAACTGATGTGTGTTGATGAATGTTTACTGTATATGTGAATAAAAGCCTAAATTCAATCTGTTTACCATATAAAGCAATCGTGTCTCTTCAGACAATTCGGACTAAACTGTTCTATTCATATGGATAAGTTTTACAATGTCTTCATAAACGTTTTGAGAAAGTTTCAGTTGCATAGGCTGTCAATGGAGGGACAGAAATTGCTAAGATTTCATCAAAAATAACTTAATTTGTGTTCCAAAGATGAACGCAAGTCTTAGGGGTTTGGAATGACATGAGAGTGAGTAATTAATGACAGAACTATCCCTTTAAGTCTCTAAAAGTGTCCAAATAATTTTTGGGGACACTGTATCTGTTATATATCAAATTTTAAAGGTTGCCTGAGTGAGAAAAGTGACACTGATAGTGAAGAAAGCCCACCTATCCTCCCAGATCACACTTTTGAAAGCACCACAATGCATCTTCTCATGTCATGTCACATCAGTGAAGTGAAGAAACAGCCTTTAAAGCCAATAATAATCTCAGCCTTAGTCAAGCATGGAACTCTATTTATCAAATTCCTTCAAGGACAACCTTTCCCACTGAACTGAAACCATGGTAATATGACAGACAGGCTTATAACATTCATCATTTCTCTTAGAATAAACCAAGCACACATACTGTAAAATGGCACTCATACTGCAGGACTCATTTGAGGTTACTGATATCCAACATTTCAGCATTTCATAACAGAAAAATCATTTGTGATAATGACTGTCAGTAATAAACACAATCGCATTACACTAAAGCAAGCGCATTTGGTCAATTAGTTGTGTCTGCGAGTGTGAGAAAGGTAAGCGTGTCATAAGTGTCGAGTTAAAAATGGTGACAAGGACTATAATCACCTGCCGCCCGCTGCGTCTCCTCTCATATTTTATTCCACAGATTCTCATAATTCATTCCACCTACACAACAATCTCATGTATAAGTTCTTGCACTGAACGGTCTTGAAAAAAATAATGTTACATGTTAGTTTTTTGCTGTTTTTTTTTAAATGTTAGAACTTTTTTGTATGCTTTTTAATTTAAATAAGTATTATAATTAAATGGTAAAATATACATGACTTAAAAGTGCACTTACTAAAAGTACACACTCTGAAGTTACAGACTGACCTTGTTAAAGTAAGGTTGTTGTTTTATCTATTAAAGGTGCAGTAAGCGATTTCTGAGGCCCTGTTTACACTGGTGCGTTTTCGTTTTAAAACAACATTTTAAAATAAAAACGATCCTCGTCTAAACTGTTGTTTCCACTGCGTTTCAGAAATGATCTCCATCTACACTAGTCGCCCGAAAACCCATGTCACATGACAGTTCATGCACACAGGGCACACAGCAAAATCCCCAGAGTTAAATCAACTCTGCTCAGAGTACATATGGTCCCTCTCTAAATAGTGTTAAAATAACACTGAAGCAGAGTTAAATTTAATGAGATAATTAAGCAGTTAATAAGGCTGTTTTTTTTTAAAGTTTTTGTGTTTTTTTCTCATTTCTTCAGTGATTCTGCTTGTTAACAGCAGGTGTTCATCACTAATGCACAATCATTACTTAATGAATTGCTTAATTATCTCATTAAATTTAACTCTGCTTCAGTGTTATTTTAACACTATTTAGAGAGGGACCATATGTACTCTGAGCAGAGTTGATTTAACTCTGGGGATTTTGCTGTGCATGCGTGCACAGGTGTAAACAGTTGCCTCTTGTGCGTGTAGGCAGCTGCAGTATTATAAAATGCAGAGTTGCACAATGGCTGCTAAAAAGGACCATAAAGTCAGCAAAGCATGCAGTTTTGTCTCCATGTTACTGTTTACACAGTTGTTGAATCTGGTTGAATCACGGTTGTTGAATGTTACATAGCCGTTGAGAGAGACGGCTCTGGGCTGCATTTCCCAAAAGCATTTTAAGCCATCCAATGGTCTCTACGATCAATTTAGCTTACGGTGCTTTTGGGAAACGCAGCCCTGGTCTGTTATTGTTGTTTTCCGGTAGCGCAATGTGGGCAGCCACGCCATCGTTTTCAAAAGTCTCCGTTTTGGTCCATTTACACTGAAACGCAACCCCTGAGTTTTCAAGCTAAAACGGGGTCTGCAGCATTTTCGAAAGTCTCCGTTTTCGTGGGTCGAAAATGCCGGAGTAGTGTAAACGACAGGCGTAACTGTAGCAAAAGTTAAGCATTTTAAAATGAAAATGCACTAGTGTAAACAGGGCCCGAGAAACACTGTCGATATTTGAAATCAACCCAAATAAACACACCCCTCCCTTAATTGATTAAAATACACAAACACACAATGCGTGGATGTAATAATAACGCGTGAAAATAATGCTTCGCGAAAAAATAAAGTGAACATGACGAACGAACGACAAGGAAGAACAAAAATGAACATACAGTTCACAAGAGTATATACAAGCAAGAGTTGGTTGTTAGTCGCCAGCAGCTTCAGACAAATAATGACACTCAAAACTGTCCTGTTACTATAGCTTACATTACAGCAATAGCATATCTTGGTTCTGTGACACAGCAAAACCAATGTTACTCATGTATGGAGCAGAAACAACGCAGCCTCTGTTGTTTTCATCTGTCGGCGTTGGCAATGCACTTTTACGTCGCCGTGGTTGTTTTTAGCGATTAGGACATCCGCAACATTTTTAAGCATCGAAAATACATTTTGGCCCCAAAAAAACAAAAACTACGACTTTATTCAGCATTGTCTTCTCTTCCGGGTCTGTTGTCAATCCGCGTTCACGACTCCGCTTCTTCTTCTTCTTTCCTGTTTTACGGCGGTTGGCATCCAGCTTATTGGTGCATTACCGCCCCCTTCTGCTCCGGAGTGTGGTTCACGACTCCGCAGTGACGCTGCTGATGTAAGACGCTGCTGACGTGTTAGCCGGTGCGCCCGAGCTTCGTTTACAGTCTGAGGGAGACGCACGCTGTATTCAAGCTATTCTACATTGTTTGTATTTTGGTATTGCTATATTTTTTAAAATGGTGCGTGAGTGTGCATGTCGCGGATGTCCTAATTGCCAAAAACAACCACGGCGATGTAAAAGTGCATTACCAACGCAGACAGATGAAAGGATTCAATGGAATCAATTCAATGGAATCAATTCAATGGAATCAATTCAATGGAATCAATTCAATGGAAAGGATTCCGGAAGAGAAGACAATGCTGAATAAAGTCGTAGTTTTTGTTATTTTTGGACCAAAATGTATTTTCGATGCTTCAAAAAATTCTAACTAATCCACTGATGTCACATGGACTACTTTGATGATGTTTTTATTACCTTTCTGAACATGGACAGTCTACCGTACATACATTTTCAATGGAGGGACAGAAAGCTCTTGGACTAAATCTAAAATATCTTAAACTGTGTTCCGAAGATGAACGGAGGTCTTACGGGTTTGGAACGACATGAGGGTGAGTCATTAATGACATAATTTTCATTTTTGCGTGAACTAACCCTTTAAGACCTCTGTTCTTGTAACTCTGTGTCATTCATTAATGATTCACAACTTGACTTTGAAAGCAAAGCAAAAGAAGACCTCAAAATGCCAACAACCAACTGATCCTGTCTAGACTGCTTTTCAAAGCTGTTGCCATTTTGATGGAACTTCCAACACATATATTGAGCAAGATAAATTTCCTTAATATTTAATAGGGTCCAACAAATCTGAATCAAATGCATACTCTACTTCTGACAAAAGACTGATGAAAGAAAATGGCTCTACCATAAGCTATTTTTCTTAGGTAAAACTCTTTTTATCTTTCATTTACAAATCATGTCGTCTACTAAATCAAAGTGCCTGTGGCTGCAGCTATAGATCATTTATTTTAATATTTCAGAATAGATTAGGGTCCAGAAAGCACCTCATACATAAACAATAAGATTATTAACATTTTCTGATTATTATAGCAATAAAGCAGGCATAAGTCAACGTGCAAGCTTAGCAGGGGTTTAGAGCTCAAAAAAAGTGGTTGCGCTTCTCAAAAACTCTCAAAGACCTTGGAGCGAATATCATTTTCATCTGCTCAGATCTCTGAGGAATAAAGCATTTGATCTGTTTTATGTATTGTGCATGAATTTTGTCTGGCACCTCAGGAATCCACTGTAAATAAAATAAAATAAAAAAAAACAAAAACAAAAAAGTAGAGCTGTTAATCACACATTTTAATTAAAATAATTTAATTAAATGGAACAAAAAAGTCCATTTAAAGTCAATATATAATTTCCATTTATCATTTTCTTAGTCAACAGCATTTTTGACAGCCCTAGATATACTGTAAGCTTTAACATGAGCAAAATCGGATAAGGAGTGACTGATCATTTGCTTGCACAATAATAGCAACGCATGATCACATTTGAAGATTGCAGCTGGTGTGCTGCCAAAAGGAATTGAACGCCTCAATCTTTCAGACGGGACATTAGTTGTGACACACTGAGCAAATGTGTAGTTATGATTTGAATTTGGCTTTGGGAACAGATTTTTTCATGCTTCTAATTTTCTCATCATTTCTCACTGAGTGCTCAAGATGATCCGTCATTATCCTTCGGCGTCTCTTAAACAAAATCCTTTTCTCATAATTGAGATGCAGTGTGGTATCCCGCTCTGGGGCACATTAATAAACCCGACACACGGTGGTAATTAAAAGCCAGACATAGGTATTAATTCGCTAATCTGGGCTTGATTTGAACATTTTAGCTTTTTGGACTTCGAGTGTATGCCAGTTTATGGGTGAGCTTTGAGCGAATTATCATTTTCATCCTCTCAGATCTGTGAGGAATAAAGGGTTTGAGTTCAGCCTCTCGTCTCGATAGATGTCCTCAGCTTCTGAGGCTTCAAGCTGTGTCACACAGCAGAGTCTGCATTCGTGCTTCCAAAGCAAAGGTTTCTTATGCCGTTGAAAAGAGAGGTATAGAGAACATAAAAAACAGAGGGTTTTGGGCTTTAAAGGTGAAGTACTGTATGTAAGATTTGTGTATGGTAAAATACATTTTCTTAACCCACTTTATTGTTCATTGACTACTATTAGTAAGCCATTCATGGGTTTATCTCGATAATTTCACCCAAAAGAGAAAACATTGAGCCCACCAGGCACTAGGGTTGTCAAAAGTACTGACTTCGGTACCAATTGGTACTGAAATTTGAAAAACTGTTGAGTAAATTCATAAACACCTCTGATTGGCCATTGTGTTGATGTGCTCATCAGATATGTCTGTGATTGGCTACAATGATCAACGCACAGGAGCGTTTGAAAGCACACTGAAGTGTTTGAGTTTGAAAGCGTTTTGAAAGCGGGAGCAAATGCTTTCAAATGCTTCTGTGTGTTTCTGCGCTCTGCGAGGAGCGTCACTGATGACTGTTTATGTTTTTGAAGCACTGATCATTAAAGCCAATCACAGACATATCTGATGAGTAAATGATGACAACATTTCCATTTTTAGATTAACTATTCCTGTCAAATGCTAAGTGCAACATTTGGATGGAGATTTTGGACATTTGGATGAAGTGCAGCATGTAGGCACTGTACTACAAAACTGTTTTACTCTTTTACTCTCCAAATGTTTTTATTTCTCTCTGAATCATATTATTAATAGTCATTTGTTTATATCAATTTATGCCAATTTGCCTTTTTTAGATGAAAACGGCCATTAGCTGAGGAAATGTCCTCCAAGTCTGATACAATGGCAAGGCAAGGCAAGGCAATTTTATTTGTATAGCACATTTCATACACAATGGTAATTCAAAGTGCTTTACATAAAAAAGAATAATACAAATAGAACATAAGGAATAGAAATAACAGTAAAAACAGAGAATTTTGCTATCTGGATGGAAGAGCTAGGAAGTCTTAGGGAGTTTGTTGTTGTTGTTGTTGTTGTTGTTGTCCATCAGAGAGGATCTAAACGGATCTATCCATCAGAGCAGATCGGAATGGATCTTCCTCACACGACAGGACTGCTACCTGTTAAGGCACTTCAAACTGATAAACACAGTTTCTATCTCCCCTTTTGCCAAGACACCTCAAACTGCACGACACAGCCCTAATCCCCCTTCCGGAGATATCTCATCTATGCAACGCAGTTCAAATTTCCCTTTTGGAAATTTCCCCCTTTGGAAAGTGTCCTGACTGTAATCCAGAGATATCTTAACCATGCACCACAGCTCAAATTTCCCCATGGTTTGTCCCCTTATCCAAATTTACCAATGCCATTGTGTTCAATGACAGAGTTTTACGACTGTAAAAAGAAAGACAGCTAAGTGCAAAGTTGTCAAACATCTTTTTTAGATAATCTTTAGAATTTTCTCAAAAGATCACTGGAGATAAACAGAGAATGCTAAAATTTCCAAATGTATGTGTGTGCGAGTGTTTACAGTTGCATGAAAAAGTATAGGAACCACTTGCAGAATCTGTGAAAATATGAATAATTTTTAAAAAATAAGAGGGATCATACAAAATGCATGTTATTTTTTATTTAGTACTGTCCTGAGTAAGATATTTTACATAAAAGATGTTTACATAAAGTCCACAAGACAAAAACATGTATTAAAATATTCCCGTTCAAAAGTTTGTGAACTCTTGATTCTTAATACTGTGTGTGGTTACCTGGATGATCTCTGACTGTCTTTATGTTTTGTGATGGTTGTAAATGAGTCGCTTGTTTGTCCTGAGCAGTTAAACTGCCCAATATTCCAAAAATATCCTCCAGGTTCCAAATATTCTTCAGTTTTCAAGCATCTTTTGCCTATTTGAACCCTTTCCAGCAGTGACTGTATGATTTTGAGATCCACTTTTCACACTGAGGACAATTGAGGGACTCAAACACAACTATTAAAAAAGGTTCAAACATTCACTGATGCTCCAGAAGGAAACACGATGCATTAAGAGCCGGGGGGTGAAAACTTTTGAACAGGATGAAGATGTCCAAATTTTTCTTATTTTGTTTAAATATCTTTTTTTTTTTTCATTTAGTACTGCCCTTCGGAAGCAACAGAAGATACTTGCTTCTGATTGCTATGTTTCCCATAAGACAAATTAAGTACAATATTCCTTGATTTTCAAATTCAAAAGTTTTCACCCCCCATCTCAAAGCATCGTGTTTCCTTCTGGAGCATCAGTGAATGTTTGAACCATTTATAATAGTTGTGTTTGAGTCTCTCAGTTGTCCTCAGTGTGAAAAAGTGGATCTCAAAATCATACAGTCACTGCTGGAAAGGGTTCAAATAGGCAAAAGATGCTGGAAATCTGAAGAATTTTCAGGAGCTGAAGGATTTTTCTGAAGAACAGAGCTCAGTTTAACTGCTCAGAACAAACAAGAGACTCATGAACAACCATCACAAAACATAAAAACAGTCGTATATCATCCAGATAACCACAAACAGTATTAAGAATCAAGGGTTCATAAACTTTTGAATGGGGTAATTTTAATAAATTCAGCAATTTTTTTTGTCTTGTGGACTATATGTAAACATCTTTTATGTAAAATATCTTACTCAGAACAGTACTAAATAGAAAAAATAACATGCATTTTGTATGATGCCTCTTATTTTGTTCAAATTATTCACATTTTCACAGATTCTGCAAGTGGTTCCATATTATATATATATATATATATATATATATATTATATATGGAAATTACATTGTGGAAATGACATCAGAAAGTACATATTACAAACATAAACATCCATACATGCAGGCACAGAAGCTGCTGTAGGACAGATATTATTATTAAGCTGCTATAAAAGAGACACTGGTAGGTAAAGTATGACCCAGCTTTAACTGGAAAGCCACTCTGAGCACACAAGAATGCTGAAGTGATGTAGCATTGATGAAATAAGCCTGACGCAGCAGCAGCACGGCAGAAAATAAATACTTTAGAGCAGAGTCCTCTATGAAGTCTGGGGAATGATTCATAAAATATAATTAAAGCACTGACAGCAACAGAATGCTCCAAAATAACCCCTTCGAAAGCCACAGGAAGAGACCAGCTCAAGATTCTCAGAACAGTATATTTAGAGCATCTCTACAGAAGTGGATCTCAAGCGTTGGGTCATGGCAATAACAATGAGGAAAAACAATGTTAAATGCAAAGAACAGGCAGCTAATCATCATGCCAATCAAGACGGCAGTATGAAGAAAAAAAAAATTATATACCATTCAACTGTTCTCTATTGTAAAATGTTTTAAAATATAATGTATTCCTGTGATGCAAAGCTGAATTTTCAGCATCATTACTGCAGTCTTTGATGTCTAATATGCTGATTTGCTCCTCAAGAAACATTTCTTATTATTATCCATGTTGAAAACAGTTGTGCTGCATAATATTTTTGTGGAAACCATTTTTCAGGATTCTTTGATGAATACAAAATTTATTTATTTGAAATGTAAATATTTTCTAACATTATAAATATCTACTGTCACTTTTGATCAATTTAATGCATCATTGTTGAATAAAAGTATTCATTTCTCTTTTTTTTTTGTATTTAGGTAGAAGAAAACACTTCCCATTTATTTTAGTCAACGCATGTCCAATGTAAAACGTTGGTCCTAAAGCAAAAACATTTGAGGAGCACTGCTGCAGGGCAACTGTCCCGTCCTCTAATGACATACACCAGGAATAGTGAAGTCACTCAGGAAGTCATTCTCTACCAGCATTGGCTGGAACTGGATTTATAACAGGGAAAAAGTCCTTCATAACAGGAAGGTTGATTCCTCCTATTTCACACACAGATGATGGATGGGGCGTCTCAATGATTCTTTCCCCTCACAGCGGGAATGAGCCACTCTTGGGACTAGATTAATTTAGACAGATAACACTGCAAGATCAAACACTCCATGTCTAAAAACAACAAAAGGACATTTATCACTTAAATCAGCAGTGAAAGGAATCGTCACACTGAGCAGATGTTAACAGTACAACAGGGAATCATGCACCGTATATGAAAGTAACCCGAGTTCTTTTACCTTAAGTGCAACTATTCATTTTTGTTTTGTTTTGTTTACATTAATTAAAATAAAATATAAGTATTACATGAAAACCTAAACTCCAAAAACATAGACTCTGATTTTTCTAACAAAAATGTCTTGGCTACTATACTGAACTAAGATAAGTTTATGTTGAAGGACTAAAACTAAAACTGAAATAAAAATAAATTAAAGGATTAGTCCGCTTTTAAATACACTTTTCCTGATTAAATTTACTCACCCCCATGTCATCCAGGATGTTCATGTCTTTCTTTCGTCAGTTGAAAAGAAATGAAGGTTTTTGAGGAAAACATTCCAGGATTTTTCTCCTTACAGTGGATTTCAATGGCTACCAACAGATTGAAGGTCAAAATTACAGTTTCAGTGCAGCTTCAAGGGCTTTGAACGATACCAGATGAGTAATAAGGGTCTTATCTAGCGAATCGATCGGTCATTTTTGAAAAAAATACAACCGTTTATGCTTTATAAACAAAATATCGCCTTGAACATACTTTCCGCTTCCGCATTCTTCATAACGCTTACGCTGAATGTCCTACGCCTTCTCTATTCAAGTTACAGAAAAAAATGAAACTGGCGCCGAGTTCGTTCCGTAAGTAGAATAGGGAAGGCGTAGAACATTCAGCGTAAGCGTTATGAAGAATGCGGAAGCGGAAAGTACGTTCAAGGCGATATTTTGTTTATAAAGCATAAACGGTTGTATTTTTTCGAAAATGACCGATCAATCGCTAGATAAGACCCTTATTCTCGTTTATCGTTTAAAGCCCTGACGACTGAAACTGAATTTTGACCTTCAACCTGTTGGTTGCCATTGAAATCATGAAGGAGAATAATCCTGGAATGTTTTCCTCAAAAACCTTCATTTCTTTTCGACTGACGAAAGAAAGACATGAACATCTTGGATGACATGGGGGTCAGTAAATTTATCAGAAAAAGTGTATTTAAAAGTGGACTAATCCTTTAACAGTAAACAGAAAAATATATATTTTTATAAGAACTCCTGCATTATTCTAGTTTTAGTAAATGAACAGCCTTCGATGGTTCACTGAGCTACTGTCAGTACAGAAATATCTCACACACTGATCTCTATAATAACTGTAGCAGGCAGTGTGGAAACGTGTGAAAAGCAAATTTATTGGCATTCAGGCATTCAGCATGTGCTCATATAACAGTGTTTTTGGTCAAGAGGGGTTCTGAAGACCAAACATAGTGGCTGTTTAGCTCAAATTTTTACTATGGGGCAGTTGAACTTGAATCTGATTGGTTGACAAGCGTTCTAAGGTGGGCAATAATTTATTAGTAAATGCACAGCTATTTCCAGGCAGGTCTTGACCGGATTACAGTGTTGACCGGATCAATGCTGTTGAGAGCCGCACAGACTCAGGTAATTCACTGTTTTTAACATTATTAATAATAAATGTTTTTGAGCAGCAAATCAGCATATTAGACTGATTTCTGAAGGATCATGTGACACTGAATACTGGAGTAATGATGCTGAAAATTCAGCTTTGCCATCACAGGAATAAATTACATTTCAAAATACATTCACATTTAAAAATTTAAATGTATAAAAATATTATTTTTACTGTAGTTATGATTAAATAAATGCAGCCTTGGTGAGCAAAAAAGACTTAAAAAAAAAAAAAAAAAAAATCTTACAGACCCTAAACTTTTGAACGCTTGTGTATGTTCCAATTCGCACTAGATCACAATTCTCTCTAGCTACATAAATCAGAAGCATTTTTAAAATGTAATATCAAATAATTTCACAGTGTATAATGACAAACAGATGATGCAATGGAGGTGTTTGTTGCTATTTAATATTTCTGAAAATATACCCAAAAGATGCCTGTCAAGTTACTGACAAATTCTTCACGCAGATTTATAAAGTCAGGGTTAGGGTGCCTATTACAAAATTCCCTGATCGTTCAAAGAGTGAGTGATCTGGCCTCAGAGATAGTCTCTCCAATGATGTCAGCCAAGGTCGCAAGCACCCGTCTTAACCAACTAGAGCTGGCATGGGCTCTGCTTCATCTTCCCCGATATCATCACACAGCACTCCATCACAATCCTGAGAGTTAACCAAACCCACAGGGATCCTCTCCGCTCAGCCAGATCATGGCCATGCCAAACACTGCTATCACTCTCCTCTAATCAGCCGAATATGATTCTTACAAACATGAATCCTGAATCCAAACCTGAACACGTAAATCTCACTAATGTAACATTATCCACACAATGCAACCCTACATAAACCGCCATTCAGACACTCCATGATGTCTCCCATTCCTGTTATTCAGTCTGTCAGAATAACAAGTGTCATACAAATAAAATGTCTTATGTAATACTGCAATTTTAAGACTCTTTGAAGCTTAGTCCTTCACAACTACCAGTAAATTGTCCTCCACAGCTTCTTACCTGCCAGAATATGCTGTCTATTGTGTTTCCAAGGAAACCTTCCCGTGTTTCGGAGGACAGGAGCTTAGGTCCGAGTATCGTCATGAACTCCTCAAAGTCCACCTGTCCATCACCTGTAAAACAAATCAAAGTCAGAACTCTGCTCACAAATCACAAATTTTAAAATTGAGGGAATTATTTTATGACTGGAGGCATTAAAGATGAGGTGTTTTTTTATGCAATTAGCAGTACCAAACGAAACTGCCACTGCTAAGGTGTTCCAAGTGTTTGTCTGTTTTTTAGCATGTTGCTATGCAGTTGCTAAGGTGTTTTGAAAGGCGTTTAGCATGTTGCTCTCTAAAGTGTTGTATTTATGTGGTTGCTAAGGGGTTCATTCTGGCACTTATCAGAATGTTATGGGTGGTTGCTAAGGGGACCTGGGGGTTTTTACTTTTTAGAACGTTGCTATAGAGTGCAACAGTCGGGGTTCGGAAGTAAAAACTCCAAAATTTTCCATAAGAAAACTGATTTTGAATGAAAACTTATAAACCTTTAAAGACAGACCTACTGTGAGCTGTGAAGTTGTTAATCAATGGTATTTGCCTCAGCTGAAGCCATCAGATCGCATTTTTCAATTGTTCTCTGAGTAATGTGACGTCACATTGCTCAGGCCCCGCCCACTACCGCTGACTGACAGTCCTGCATTACCATAGTTTCCGCCATGCTTGTGTAGATAGATGCTTCGTGAATATTTTGTTTTGTTTTGTTTTTTATGTTATCTCTAAGCGGCTTTGTCCCGAAATGTGCGTATTGTTTTTAGAGAAACGTGATTAACGAAAAACAAATCCTCACTTTCTTTCCAGTCACTTGAATGCTTTACTTTGCGTGTCCAAATGTTTGAACTCAGACCACTACAGGTATATGGAAGTTCAAGTCCATTTACTAACATTTTAAATATATAAGCCTGTAGACTACATTACATTATCATATGTTCTGTCATATAAACAGTCTAAAAACAATAAAATAACAGCACAGTTTACTTGCCTCAAACAACTCAGTAGGTATTAGTAGTATTATTATAGTTATTGTTTTTGTTGTTACATTTAATTTATTGCCACTTTAAAGGTGCTCTAGAACCTTTTTTTAAAAGATGTAATATAAGTCTAAGGTGTCCCCTGAATGTGTCTGTGAAGTTTCAGCTCAAAATACCCCATAGATTTTTACCTCATAGAACTGCCTATTTTGGGGCATCATTAGAAATGAGCCGATTCAGGGTGTGTGGCCCTTTAAATCTGTTGCTCCACGCCCCAAGAGCTCGCGCTTGCCTTAAACAACATAAAAAAAGTTCAAACAGCTAATATAACCCTCAAAATGGATCTTTACAAAGTGTTCGTATGTCTAATCGTGTAAGTACAGTGTTTATTTTGATTGAGTTTGAGGCTATGCTCCGTGGCTAACGGCTAATGCTACACTGTTGGAGAGATTTATAAACAATGAAGTTGTGTTTATGCATTATACAGACTGCAAGTGTTTAAAAATGAAAATAGCGACGGCTCTTGTCTCCGTGAATTCAGTAAGAAACGATGGTAACTTTAACCACATTTAACAGTACATTAGCAACATGCTAACGAAACATTTAGAAAGACAATTCACAAATATCACTAAAAATATCATGATATCATGGATCATGTCAGTTATTATTGCTCCATCTGCCATTTTTTGCTATTGTCCTTGCTTGCTTACCTAGTCTGTTGATTCAGCTGTGCACAGATCCAGACGTTAATACTGGCTGCCCTTGTCTAATGCCTTTCATAATGTTGGGAACATGGGCTGGCATATGCAAATATTGGGGGCGTACATATTAATGATCCCGACTGTTACGTAACAGTCAGTGTTATGTTGAGATTCGCCTGTTCTTCGGAGGTCTTTTAAACAAATGAGATTTATATAAGAAGGAGGAAACAATGGAGTTTGAGACTCACTGTATGTCATTTCCATGTACTGAACTCTTGTTATTTAACTATGCCGAGGTAAATTCAATTTTTGAATCTAGGGCACCTTTAATATATGAATTATCTTATAGGACTGCACGATATATCGAAATTATCAAAATATTGCGATATGCATATCGCAACGGTACAAGATATATGAATGATTTTAAAAGGCTACTGTAAAAAGTCAAAGTTTTAGGTCAACGCATATAGCAGTGAATAGACTGGGCATGGGATTGTTAATAGCTAATAAAAAATGGCATTTCTCTAGGGAAATATTATATCGCAAGAAATATCATTATCGCAATACTCAACAACAATATCGCATATTTTCCCAGTATCGTGCAGCCCTATTATATTATCTGAAAACTGAACGCAGTTAGCGTCGTCAGGCTTTTATTTGTGCTTAATGAATAAAACAACAGAGTTGCGCACTCAGGTTTATGACTGCTATAAACTTGACCTGCCACAAAATGGCACTGCTTTCGACACTCTTGATGCTTTGAATCTTTCCCCGAAACAATCAGAGAAAAGCTTCAAAGATTTAAGAGGCTTCATTTCTTCATCCCTACTCAATAGTTTTAGGCCTTTTTGCAAATGTTTCAATCGAATTTAGCTGTTTTATAAAGCGTACTGATTTTGAGCCTGTTTTTAAACATTAACTATCTGTAATGTCACGTTTCATGTGTGAAAAAAGCGTCGAAACTAAACTAGCCAATCAGATTTCTTTTCACCCATATCCCACATGCCCAACCATGCACGTACATACACATTTTGACTTTACAACACACAAACGCACACCTTTATTTATTCTCATTCTCTCTTGCTCTTTTAATATGTAATGAGTGTACGCAGATAGATTTTAATAATCAATTTAAAATTATGTAAAAAATAAAAACTGTATTATTTAGCGCCCTCTCATGGTACGCAGAGTGCATACAGCCGTACAGCTGCTGGCGCCACTGGCTTTTTTTTAATTTATTTACATTTTATTTACAAAAATGCTGGCCAAACACCTCTACTGTTTCTTCCATTTAAGAATTGGAGACTCGACCATTGGTTAAGTCAGACTTTTTGATGAACACAGAGCCACATGTCAGCCTAAAAATGGCTCACTTATAGTTGACTCAGCAAATTAAACTGGGATGGAAAAAATATTTTAGCATTCAAAAATGAGTCACTTCAAACACACATTTAAACACACTAACATGTAACAAATTATCTGTTATGAGCAATCAGTCTATAAATGAACAAACATAATGTGTTTCTAGCATGCTCTTTCAATGAGTGCTTGAACGAGTAGGCCTGTGCTTGCAAAATTACTTACTGGCTTCCTCAGACAATGTAGCACTCCTGAAGATGACTCAGTCTGACAAACTTCATCTGAGCTCTGAACATTAATATGAATTATCAAGCGCTGCTGCTCATCTGATTATATCAGCTGGCAAAATCCATCTGCTGTCAGGCAGTTCAGCTCAATGATCAGGTATCATGGCCGTTGAATGTACAGATGTGCTGACAGTGATGAAGGTCAATTGGAGTCATTATGATTTTTATCCCAGAGCTTTCAAATGATAGTCCATCACTCTATCTAATGAACTTCAGAAGCAGCCTTTTGTCATGAAAACTAAAGAAGGTCAAAACCGTAATGAACAATAACCGATAGTAAAATACTTTGACATCAGGCACCAGTGTAGCAGTTGAACACTGATTGCAACTCCAAGTACTTCAATTACTTATAGTATACTTAGTCACATTATTTGATTTAGCAAGGGTCACTCTATATAACCAAAATTACATAACATTTAAACAAATATGTTTTATTTTGAATAATGCTGTCAAATCGATTAATCGCGAATAATCGCATCTAACAAAAAATGTGTGTGTATGTGTGTGTGTGTATATATATATATATATATATATATATGTTTGTGTGTGTTTGTATATATATATATATATATATATATATATATATATATGCATAAGGATGACTAGGCAAAGACCGTGACTCACAAAAATGAATTAAAATGTGATGAAAATTTTATTAAAACAGAATTTAGCTCTCATAAAAAAATTAAAAAAATAATAATGTTGGGTCTCTAATCTAAAGTGCACAGCCTGAAATCAAAGGTAATGTCCAGTTACTGTTTTATGACCATATGCTAATGAAGCAGGAAAATATTACTGCTTTATTGATTCATTTCCACTTAAACTCCTCATACAAAAAAAAAATCGTCCCTACAGATACACTACATCAATGGTCCCCAAACTGGGGTACGTGAACAAAATTTTTCATTCATTTAATTCTTCCCCATCTTAAAATAACATTAAAACCGAGCATGCATTTCATGGCACAATGCCAAAAATACATGACATCCAATCAAAATACCCCATCTTTTGCGGTCAAACTGACTAAATCCATTTCCACATAAGCAGCGTGCATTTGGGTGCTGATAGGTTTTGTCAGAGTCTGCTGCCTTAGCAGATCGCGCTACATGACTGCAGTTCTCGACAATATACCTGTAGATTTAGCACTTACTAGCATGAAAAACAAATAGCCTGGCACAGAAGGTGCATAGAGATCAATTTAAGATTCAAACTCTTGATACAAAACATACCTTTTGTGAGTTCTTGTTTTTAATGTTGATAATATTATAGAATGCAAATCCAAATATCCACACGTTTGCAAATGTGACATTGATTTTATAGAACAGTTCAACAAAGAAATGGGTAATATTGAGTGAGGTTGTTCACAGTATTGTCAGTATTTACTCTATTTTGCAACGAACTAATAGTTCTGCAGAGCTAGAACTGCAGCACACAGTAGTGTTTCGTGAACGAATCTGTGGCTTTGAATGAATCGTTTGTGAAAGTCTTGATTCAATGGGTGCTTCTCAATTCTTATTTGTGCATCCTCGTTTCCTTTCCTCGCTTCCTTTCCTCGTGTCTTAGCTCCACCCCTTCAGGATGCAAGGGAAGGATGTGAGGAAAAGACTCGAGGACGAAGGAACTGAATCAAGTGAAATGATATATCCTCACTCCCTTTAGCGTCACTTCAAAGCATCATCAACTGCACTCGAGAGATCTACCCACATGTTGTTAACGTTTGGTTATTTAAAAGAATTATAATAAATAATAATAAAGCAAGATGCATCATTGAAATATGTGAGATGTAAAGTTTATTTAAACTACAAAAGTAAAGCATACATTTAAATTATTGTGACAGATATGAAGGGGGAGGAGAATTTATACGCGTGTCAGGTCTTTCAATGAGAAAGGTTTCCGCAAAGGATACACCTGTGTATCCTCGCTCATGACTCCTCAGGAAGCTTCCTCACTCCTCGTTCCTCGCCTCCTCATGGTGCAATTAGAGAATTGAAATGTCCTTCAAGATGGCTGAGTTCGATCGGTTTCCGGGACATAGGATGGAGGACGGAGGAGCGAGGAAATGAGGAGGGATATTGAGAAGCACCCAATGATTCATTCATAAATACAGCCACTTGCTTTGTTACTGAATGAATGGATGACTCCGTGACTCACGCATTAAGACTTACTGCCACCTACTGGCGGTTTTAGTATGTAACAGAATCACTTTTGACATTTTTATCATCATTGCTTATTTTACTATTGAACTTATATAAAAAAAAATTTAAAACATAATGTTGTAAAGGTATTTATAAAGATAATACATGCTCAGGGGGTACTCCACTCTAAAAAGTTTGGGAACCACTGCACTACATAATATGTCAGGCCCAACAGATTAGAGGAAATGAAACAAAAGTAAATTGCTTTGATAATATAACCTCAGTAAAATAAACATATTGACAACTAGCAGATTCTGCAATTGACTGAAGATTGCTAAATCTTTATGAATATGAGTTACAATCAGAACATCACATACACATGGATGCTCCTGTCCAACTCACTGACATGATCAGATCTTCAGACATCAAAAAATTGTCACATGTGTTTATACTGTGTGTGTATATATATACATACATACAGTACTGATCAAAAGTGACAGTAAAGACATTTATAATGTTACAAAATATTCTTTCAAATAAATGTGGTTCTTTTGAACTTTCACAAAAATATTAATATGTAACTCTTCACAGAAATGTTTTGAGACACGAGACTACTTTTCGCCTCGACGAGAAATCTCGTCAAATTTTAGTCTCTATTTTAGTTGAAATCCGATGGCTCAGTGAGGCCTGCATAGCCAGCAATGACATTTCCTCTCTCAAGATCCATTAATGTACTAAAAACATATTTAAATCAGTTCATGTGAGTACAGTGGTTCAATATTAATATTATAAAGCGACGAGAATATTTTTGGTGCGCCAAAAAAACAAAATAACGACTTGTATAGTGATGGCCGATTTTGAACAAAACGCTGCTTCATGAACATCGGATTTTAACAAAAATATCTTAATTTGTGTTCCCAAGATGAACGAAGGTCTTACGGGTGCGGAACGACATGAGGGTGAGTAATAAATGACATTATTTTCATTTTTGGGTGAACTAACCCTTTAAAGTTAGGGAACAGAAAAGATCATTAATGCAATATAAAACCAACAGAAGTCAATGACACTTCCCATGACAGGAAAACAATCATATGTGTTGGTAAGTAAGGGGACTCACCATCCATGTCCAATCTCTGCATGATGATTGCCAGCTCCACTTCACTGGGCATGTACCCTAGTGAGCGCATGGCCATGCCAAGCTCCTGCTTGGAGATGAACCCATTACCATCCCGATCCAGGACCCTGAACGCCTCCCGGATCTCTGCCAAGACAAACAAGTGTGCGACTCAACACCTCAAGTGGCTTCCCATCATAAGACCTCTCATTGGTCGTCGTCCACTGAGCAATGATTGCCACTTTCTCTGCACCTGTTATTACACCAGTGGCAACACGCACTGCTGTGCTGTTTCTCTCCTCAAAACGCTTGTCAGCTTCTTATTTTACTGTTCATTTGGAAAGCTAAAAAGAGCAGTAAATGTCTGAATTTTAACCAGCCTCAGAAACATGACTTGAGGCCAGGCTTTTTCCTGGCTTTTTCTTTTGATATCTGCTCTACAGAGGAGGACTCTGCCTCTGAAATGCATATATAACTCGAATCGCGGAGACGAGCTCCATCAAATGCATATTTTATAAACAATCCTTCTGTGAGGAGAAAACTTGTGGCAGCAAAGGATTCGTGTTTTAAAATAGAGCTTGAGTGTCACATCTCTGAAGAACACACAGCATGCTCGAGCACACAGCAGTACATTGGGTAATTTTGCCTACGTATTAAAGGCAGTTGAAGTCAAGCAACCTGGGAATTAACACGTGGGAAACAAAAGATTTCTGAGATTTGACGACACGCTGCACTATTCTCATCCATCTAAATCTAGACTTATTACTGCTGCATATTTTCACACAACAAGTTCTGCAATTTTGTCAGGGTCATATATTCATTTATATATTTGACAAGAGGAATTTTGAAAATAATTGATTCCTGTAAAAAATAATTACTAACAATTATTTTGCCTTTTCTTTTTTGGACTTGTAATTAGTGTATTTTTTAATATATTATAATACTACTTTTAAATATTTCTAAGCCATTGAACAGGGAATTTATACAGTAATTCTGGGTTCCTACATTTTTTTAATGAATATCCATTATTTTTCCAGTATATTTCCAATCGTTTTCAGACAGTGGCATTTTTTGTACATCATTTTATAGAGATTTCTGGGGCAGATTTCCATTTAAAGGGTTAGTTCACCCAAATATGAAAATTCTGTCATTTATTACTTACCCTCATGCTGTTCCACACCCGTAAGACCTTCGTTAATCTTCAAAACACAAATTAAGATATTTTAGTTGAAATCCGATGGCTCCGTGAGGCCTCCATAGGGAGCAATGGACACTTCCTCTCTCAAGATCCATAAAGGTACTAAAAACATATTTAAATCGGTTCATGTGAGTACAGTGGTTCAATATTAATATTATAAAGCGACGGGAATATTTTTGGAGCGCCAAAGAACAAAATAACAACTTATATAGTGATGGCCGATTTCAAAACACTGCTTCATGAAGCATCGGAGCATAAATGAATCAGCGTATCGAATCATGATTCAGATCGCGTGTCAAACTTCCAACGGCTGAAATCACGTGACTTTGGCGTTCCGAACAGCAGATTCGATACACTGATTCATTATGCTCCGATGCTTCCTGAAGCAGTGTTTTGAAATCGGCCATCACTAAATAAGTCGTTATTAATTTTTTTTTGGCGCTCCAAAAATATTCTCGTCGCTTTATAATATTAATATTGAACCACTGTACTGACATGAACCGATTTAAATATGTTTTTAGTACCTTTATGGATCTTGAGAGAGGAAGTGTCCATTGATCTCTATGGAGGCCTCACGGAGCCATCGGATTTCAACTAAAATATCTTAATTTGTGTTCTGAAGATGAACTAAGGTCTTACGGGTGTGGAACGGCATGAGGGTGAGTAATAAATAACAGAATTTTCATTTTTGGGTGAACTAACCCTTTAAATTTCAGGTACCAATTATTCGTCAGGGTCACATATTCAATTATTCATTTGATAAGATAAAAACCTATTTTAAAATTAGAATGTGCTGTTAATATTTTGATGTTGAACTGAATAAAAGTGATGGTTATGTTCTGTTTGCTGTAGTTAGTTCCTGTTTCCCTACTCTGTTCAGTTTCGGTTTCCTTGGTTTAGGATTATGTTGTTGTTTGCTTCTATGGTTACGTACTTGTCTTGTTTAATTCCCTGGTTATCTCCTGCATATATACACCCTGTTCAGTTCGGTCCTCTGTCGGTTATCGTCATTGTTAGGGTAAGTTTACAACGATGTAATAACTTTTTTCTTTGCATTTTTGAAAAGTTTTGCGTACATACGACAACAATGTCAAATGATCCCTCTTCACACAAATGTGCAAAAACAGCTGAAAATGCTGTATTATTCATGCCAGGCCAGTAGTTGGCGATGTCACTTTGTAAAGAAAAACTACACGCCTATAGAGTACCCCAGGGATGACGTGTTTTTGTAGGCCAACCCGGAAGTTAGCGGCGCACGGGTTCCCTCGGTCGAAAGCCTATGCATTTTTCCCATAGACTTTTGGAAAATCGCAAAAAATAAGCTCTGTGTTTAACAAAGGGTTATGACACTTACACGTTTTGTCTATCAAGATAATCTTTACAAGTTAACACAACATTTATAGATTTTGAAGCCTAAATAAAGTCGTCAGATATAAAAGGCTAACAGTAGGCTATAAACGGACTACGGCACACCATGGTCGCGGATCAACATCACCACCAAGCTTCCTCAAACTTTATTTAGAAAACAACTTTATTTATAAACATGCTTGATTATGATCTGTGCTGTTATGAACACTTATCCACTTTTTCATGAGAAATGCTGTCCAAATGTCCCGTTTTTAATGATGACGTCTAAAGTCCCCGCCAAAGGAAGTAGTCCCTTTTAGCAATTTGTTAGCAACCGTGGGTTATAACTGGTGTGTTTTATGTCATAGATCAAAACGTGAAAGTATTTAGAGGCTTTGTTAACCACAGACCTTATTTCAGGCGATTTAGCAAAAACCCATTCAAAAAACCCATAGACTTTACGCCGTTGGAACCGGAAGTCCTAAAATGCTAACTCGCTTCCGGGTTTTGCCTACAAAAATGCGTCATCCCTGAGGCACTCTATAGACTGAACACGTAATACACATGCGCATGACGTCAACTTTTCACAAATTCGCGTTTTTGCAGTTTACAAAAATTTGCACTTTGAAACCCGTTTTCAAAAGTTCGCATTTTCAAACATCGTTGTCATGTAAATGAAAGACCGAAACGCATAAAAAGTTTTTAGTTGAAAATAGAGTCATGTAAATGGCCCCATAGTATGGTTTACGTTTGCATTCTCCTGTGCGTTTCTAATTGTGGAGACTACTGAGAGTATTCCAGAGTCATTTGCGTTTGGATTGCACCATACACTTTACAATCTTGAAGAGTGTGACTGTTCCTAAAAATTTTTTAAATGAATTTCCATTATTTTTCCATGATCTTTCCAGTCAATTTCTGACTATTTTATAGAGATTTCTGGGGAAGATTTCCATTTGAATTCCATGTACCAATTCTTTGAATTACTAGATTTAAATAACTTTCTACAAAATAAATGTCTCCAATAAGACAAAAAAGGCCCTGAGATTGGATTACTGCCCAATACACGATTCAGTGCCTCCTTTGTCCTTAAGGAAGACCATTTTGTGTCCCATAACAATCCAATTAACTAGTAATATCTGCCACCCACACTGTAAAAAAAAAAAAAAATCTGTTAAAAAACGGATAATGTACTGGCAGAAAATTACCAAGACAATATCCAGTAATTTTACTGACATTTCCGTTAATCCTAAAACACAATGCAATGAAGCTCAAAATTCAAAATACAGGTAGAAAACTTGTAAAAAAATAAATACTGAAAATTCCGCCAAATTAATACAGTACATTGTGCCTTAAACAGTCATCCTCAACAGAGAGTCTGATGTTATCGGTTATCAAATTTTACTCTACACAAGGGCTCATGAAAAGCAATATCTAGTGAGATATTAAAATGTTTTAGAGCAGAGAGTGACTAGAAAAATCGATACTGAAATAGAAACACCCATTATTTTCAATGGCCTTTAAATTTTATTCATTTCCAAGACCTTTCCAGGTGTGGAAAACATTTCAATTCTCTTATATTGACAGGTTTTCCATGACTGTGAGAACCCTCGAAAATAGGATTGAAATTCAACCCCATCTATTGGCTAAAAGCATTCCGCTGACCCTGTTGCCAGTCAAACAGGGAAAAGCTACAACTCAAACCAAATCAGTTTAACCAAGCACACAGTATTTAACAATAATCAGTGTCAGGAGGAAATAAAAACATAAAACAAAGCTATTTATCACACATTAAGTGTCTTACTGTTCACAATTATAGAAAATGGCTTTTATATCAACAGCAATTTTACACTGACAGTTATGTTTCAGAGCCAATTCAGAACATCTGTCTCAGGAAAAGGAGGCTCGTAATTGTTATTCAACACAGACACGCGCATGCAAAAAGATTTTGGGAGCGCTGCAAAGTGTTTGCACACTAAAGACTTTAGATTTGTTTTTGTGCATAGAGGCAAACTCATGAATATATAAGGAGTCTGTTGTGGATGTAAAGCCTGTTTGAACACAACATTCAGAAACATTTTGTCCTCTCAATTCTGACTATTCGTCTGACAAGCACTGTTCATTTTAGAGATCTGAGTCTGGCAGCCATATTTAAATGATGTAATAATCGTGTTTTAGATCTATCTGGAAAGACACCTGAAGATGCAATGATATTGAATGCTAATATACTTAATTGAAATATCTATATTTCTACAAATGTGCTCTTCATATGGATAGAGACTATTACAAATCCACAAAGATCCTCTGAAAAACATTTTGTTCATCTGAGAAATTAAACACAGCATTCCTCTAGTGTAAGGGAAACCTAACAATATCAAATGCAGTTTCAATAAAATTTGTTCTGCGTTTTAATACAGTAAGAACTTCAGAAATCTCTATGCGAGTCTCCCCCTTTTACACAAGAGTATCTCTGTGATTAATATGCTACAGAATATTTGCTGACCCCTCCTGATACGATCAATATAACATCAGCAGGCCTCCAGCAGCTGTAAATCACAGTTTGGACTGTTTCAGAGCAAAACCAACAAAGTCAATGACTTGTAGCAGCTCTGTATATCTGCAGATGCCCCGCAGTGTTAAAATGTCACTTAAACATTCATTTTCAGGCCTCAAGGGTTCAATGTATTACTCTCCTTTCTGCTGACAAAGGCAGCATTAATTGATTAACCCTCTGCCTCTCTCTCCCGAATCATGATGAAGAGTGTTGAGGGATGTGTTCTGCTTTGATCCTCGTTTTTATTTAAATTTTCATTTTTGATTCATGATTTAATGTTGGATTTACACATGAAAACCAAAAACATTCAGGGTTACAGACTCTTAACAGCCTTCATTAAAAAGTAATTAATAATATATATATATATATATAATGCTTAAGCGATTCATCCAATTTATCCACATTCAAAAATGAATATTTTATAAAAAATGATCATATTAATCAAAGTTACATTACATTACATTAAACACATAATATAATATAATATAATATAATATAATATAATATAATATAATATAATACATTTGTTTGTTGTTTTTGCCTTTATTTGAGATTAAACTTTAGGGATAGAGACAACATATGCTTACTTATCTCAAAAAATCATAAATATTATAAAACTCAAGTTACAGTTTTTATGTAATTACAACAACAGTTCACAGCTACAACATTTGAATGGATAGATGGATGGTTGGATGGATGGACGGACGCTCTTTAATGTGGCATGAAAGATCACTGTATATAACGCGATCATCTCTTCCTCTTTAAAACTAGTTACAGAATAAATGAATGAACATCAGAAGGTATGTTGAAAGATATAGTACAACTTAATGAAACATATATCTCATGTAATCGCTCAATCAGTGTTTCAATGGCAGAAAGACATCAGTAAAACAGCTTGTAAATGATATGTCACGTAGCATTTACCTCAGGCAAGTCATTCAGTGTCCACAGCTTGTTAGTTCGCCAGAGAAAATCTTTCGCCAAATATATGTGTAATTTAGGCTTTAATTTAATTTAATTTAATTTTTTTTTTTTTTTACCTAGACCTATACATTTTGTTAAAGGTGCCCTAGATTATGTTTTTAAAAGATGTAATATAAGTCTAAGGTGTCCCCTGAATGTGTCTGTGAAGTTGCAGCTCAAAATACCCCATAGATTTTTTTAATTAATTTTTTTAACTGCCTATTTTGGGGCATCATTATAAACGCGCCGATTTTATGCTGCGGCCCCTTTAAATCCCGTGCTCTCCGCCCACAGAGCTCGCGCTTGCCTTAAACAGTGCATAAACAAAGTTTACACAGCTAATATAACCCTCAAAATGGATCTTTACAAAGTGCTCGTCATGCATGCGGCATGCATGCGTCGGATTATGTGAGTATTGTATACTGTTATATTGTTTACTTCTGATTTTGAATGAGTTTGATAGTGCTCCGTGGCTAACGGCTAATGCTACACTGTTGGAGAGATTTATAAAGAATGAAGTTGTGTTTATGAATTATACAGACTGCAAGTGTTTAAAAATGAAAATAGCGACGGCTCTCTTGTCTCCGTGAATACAGTAATAACCAATGGTAACTTTAACCACATTTAACAGTACATTAGCAACATGCTAATGAAACATTTAGAAAATAAGTTTACAAATATCACTAAAAAATATCATGTTATCATGGATCATGTCAGTTATTATTGCTCCATCTTGCTTGCTTACCTAGTCTGATGATTTGGTTGTGCACATCCAGACGTTAATACTGGCTGCACTTGTCTAATGCCTTTTATAATGTTGGAAACATGGGCTGGCATATGCAAATATTGGGGGCGTACACCCCGACTGTAACATAACAGTCGGTGTTATGTTGAGATTCGCCTGTTCTTCGGAGGTCTTTTAAACAAATGAGATTTATATAAGAAGGAGGAAACAATGGAGTTAGAGACTCACTGTATGTCATTTCCATGTACTGAACTCTTGTTATTTAACTATGCCAAGATAAATTCAATTTTTCATTCGAGGGCACCTTTAATATTCAATTTATCCTGTTAAAATGCTCTTTTGGCTCAGTCTGAACATGTTAAACAATGATTGTTAAATGAAACAACAATTTTGTTGATTATAAATTCAAAGTTTATTTTTTTTTGTTTCAAAATACTACAAATCCATCCTTTTTTTTTTAGCCTTTTTATATAAAAACATCTACAATCTCAGTATTGAAAGGGTGACTATATGTTTTAAACAGTTTACTGAACAGGTTGATCGCCTGATACGATGTCACACACGCACATACGAGGCGAGGCGAGGCGAGGCGAGCCGAGACACCCTTATATTCAAACGACCCTATCTCGGGAACCGAGCCGAGTTGGCGCTCCGGACTCCGGCCCTCAGGTGTAGGTCTCACTGGCTCATCCAGGCCATTAAAAGTGTTAATAGAGTTTCAAGCACTCATTTTGAAGACTGAGCACGAGCAAACTCCCTCGCTTCAAAGAACCGCAATGTTAGATTGCATCGAACGCTCGCCGAATTCTGATTGGGCGAGAGGACATATCGCATTTAGGCAAAATACAGGTTCGCCGCTTATAGCGGTTTGGAAAGAAACTGCATCTTGCAGTATATTTTAAACAAGGAAATATAGCGATTTGGCATGAAACATTGATGGAGCAGAGAATAGGTTCAGTACACAGCAAACTAACTAACTCATTTTTTTTTTTATTTGCCGTTTATAGCATTTTGGAAAAGAGCTCTTCATATACTGTACATCAGTTATAGTAAACAGATGCTCAAGCATGCTTGTTTGACTTGCGAGAACCAATGAGATTAATTCTCATGTGTTATGCAGCATGTTTGAGCTTCTGCAAGAGGTTAATTCTTGCGCATCAAGCAGGTTCGGTTGAGCTTTTGTTTATGTTTGCTGATCAATGTTTATATGTGAATAAAAGCCTAAATTCAATCTGTTCATCATATGAAGTATTTGTGTCTATTCAGAAAATTTGGACTATTCATATGCATTAGTTTTGCGATCTTTTTATGAACTTTTTGAGGTGTCAAAGTGGAAGTTGCATAGCTGTCAATGGAGATACAGAAATCTCAGATTTCATCAAAAATATCTTCATTTGTGTTCTGAAGATGAACAAAAGTCATGGTTTTGGAATGACATGAGGGTGAGTAAATGATTTTTTCATTGGGTGAACTAACATTTTTGAGCTGCTGTATGAAAACAACTGTGTGAAGATGAAAACTAGTTCATTTTTGAGTGAACTATTCCTTTAATGAAAATAATTATGAAGTACCCATGATTAAAAGTTTGACCTTCATTAAATATAGTGCAAAGCATTTGTCTTTTTGTCAGTAAGGTTAGTACTCACCATCTAGTTCCTCCACAGAGATGCTGGCGAGCTGTTCGCTATTGCTGTGTTCGGACAGTGAGCGACTCAAGAAGTTCCCCTTGTACAGCAATCCTGCCGTCACATGGTGGAACGGCATCTTCTCCCTGAGAGAAAGCACAAGAAAATGCTGAAACAACCAGATCAAAAGACACATCAATGATTTTCGCAAAACATACATTGCTAAAGATATATATTAGACTATAATAGAGCACTCTTAAGTTGATAACATGAAAATGACCAGTTATGTCTCAGGAAATATCTCCAAGGAGGGCTTATTCGTTATCACTTTGTTCAGTAAACACCATTGTAATATTTCAAAAGTTCTAGTGCAATATTAAGTGAATATCTTGTTGTAAAAGCATTAAAAGCATTAAAATTAATGAAATTAGTAGCCATAAAATGGCAAGCTGTTAAAGCTGAAAGTGTATACTATCCTTCTGAATTACCCTTGAGTTAATAAATATATGAGTGGAGTCTCCAGTGTCTATGAGAGCACAATTATTGTTCACATTTTTTATTGTAGTGTCATTAAAATCTTGCTGACATTTGCAGTTTTCCCCTTTAACAACTGCATTTTCTCACATATAAACTAGTGGTCTATATACAGTGGGTACGGAAAGTATTCAGACCCCCTTAAATTTTTCACTCTTTGTTATATTGCAGCCATTTGCTAAAATCATTTAAGTTCATTTTTTTTTTCCTCCTTAATGTACACACAGCACCCCATATTGACAGAAAAACACAGAATTGTTGACATTTTTGCAGATTTATTAAAAAAGAAAACCTGAAATATCACATGGTCCTAAGTATTCAGACCCTTTGCTGTGACACTCATATATTTAACTCAGGTGTTGTCCATTTCTTCTGATCATCCTTGAGATGGTTCTACACCTTCATTTGAGTCCAGCTGTGTTTGATTATACTGATTGGACTTGATTAGGAAAGCCACACACCTGTCTATATAAGACCTTACAGCTCACAGTGCATGTCAGAGCAAATGAGAATCATGAGGTCAAAGGAACTGCCTGAAGAGCTCAGAGACAAATTACTGAACATAAACATACAAGCTTGATAAAAATGCTAATTTTAGAGGAAAATTTCAGATAGAGGAAAATTCATACTTAGAGGCTTTTGCATCTGAACTCTTCATATATATATATATATATATATATATATATATATATATATATATATATATACATACATACATTCAAATGTTCGGGGTCAGTATTAAATGCTACCAAAACTGCATTTATTTAATATTTTATTTATTATCAGCATCATTACTCCAGTCTTTAGTGTCACAGAAATCATTCTAACGTAGATTTACTGCTCAACAAACATTTCTGATTATTAATAATGTTAAAACAGTTGTGCTGCTTCATATTTTTGTGGAAACCATGATATAAAAGAGTGTTTATTTGAAATAGAAATCTTTTGTAACATTGTAAATGTCTTTACTGTTACTTTGGATCAATTTAACACGTTATTTATTTCTTTTTTTAAAAAGTCTTGCCGACCCCAAATCTCTGTACGGTAGTGTATAATAAAATGTAATATAGCAAATAAGGTGTATTTTTTCTTTTTACTTAACTAATTATTCATTTATTACTTTTATTAACTGAAAAGGTATTTGAATAAAATTAATTAATGAAAAATTAAAGGCTATATCCTTACATAAAGCTAGATTACAATTCAACTGGTTATGAATATGATGTTCTCAAAATAATGGACAGTATACTGATCATATATAAACAATTCTGCATACCCAAAACAACAATCATTTTACCAAACAAACGCAGAGTTCACAAAGTCAACATAACAATAACTACAAATCAAACTGGAATTGCTCTTTATATGGAAGTCTCTCATCTCTCAGATATCGTGGTGAACATGAGCAAAAATTCTCTATTAATTATTCAGCACAGTCAAAGCCATGGGAATCATTTTAATACAATGCCATCAGATAGAGATGTGAGATGGAGTTTCTCTGTAATTGGGCTCCATGTTGATTAGTATGAAGTGACTGCCTTTCGAAACCGAGAGTTTTAAAAACAGGCTTGAGTGTCAAAAGCCCACTCAAAATGCACAGTACTCAAAATCCTGCAGGCCGTTTCAGAGATCAAGATGGATTCTGTGCATACAAAGTACTCCCACAAACAAACCCACTGAAGGCTTTACTGTAGTTTTTGGCTCATGGCCCATGACAGCCGCTAACCATGCACTAGCCATTATTAAAATACATCCAAAAATAAATACAAATCAACCTTTCAACAATATAAAATTCTCTAAATCAGCCTTACATTTAAAGTGGCAGAGAAAGTCCAGTTTACTTTACTGAATGAGGTTGAGTGTTTCTCTACAAAACTTCACAGCACTGGTTGATCGATATGGGTTTTTCCATATCTGATGCTAATGCTGATATCTAGAGAGCAGAGTGCTCAATTTAATGCTGATATGTGACCTGTGCTGGCAAAAGTCGCAATGAGCACATTTTCAAAATTGAGTCACTGTTATTCTCACATTCTATATTAAAAAAACTTCAAAATGATGTACGATTTGTTGGAATCCGACAAAAAATGACTGAGCTACACCTGTTTGAAGTCAATAGAGTCAGCAAAGTCAATTTTGAGAAAAATCGAGTTAAAGTTTTCTGAGGGTTTCAAAATAAAATCACCTAGCAACCATACCTTAAAATCCCAGGTAATACCATCAAATTTGGCACAAACCAAGTCAAGTGGAAAAAATATATAAATATTCAACGTTTTTTTCCCCCATGATTCCACAATTGTTTGAATAACATTAATGAAACAGACATCAAGACCCACCGTACCAAGCGGATCTAATATAATGTTACACATCAGATGTTTTTCCCCAACAGTTAACCAAACGTTCACTTCAGACATAACAGATAATGTTTGCGTGAATAATCGCCAAGACAGATTTGTTTAAAATTCTGTAATTCTGTTTAAATGTGTATATTGAAATCACGCTGTCTGAGGCGTCTTTGTGCGTGCGCTTCGGATCTGTCAGTCAGCGTGAGTAAGATCGTTTTGTTTACATCAGCATGAGTTTGAAAATCACATTTCATTGGTTCAGACTCATTTCATCAAGAATTCGCCATGAATGTTCACAAAGTTGGAATGCTTGGGTCTCCGGTGTGGGAGTCGGACGCTCTAACGAGGAGGCTAAAGGCTGCAACCTCTAGCGTCAGTCGCTAGAGCATCTCTTGAGATCAGAGGAGTGAGGTTTACTCGCACAGCAACTACTAGCTGGCCTCCGTTACACCAGCAATGTTGGGGAAAGTTACTTTTAAAATAATGTGTTAAAATATTTATTACTCCCTAAAAAAGTAACTAATTGTGTTAGTTACTTTTTATGGAAAGTAATGTGTTACATTACTTTTGCATTACTTTTCTCACCTGGCCTGTGCTTGCTTGTTGGTTTTTTAATAATAAAAAACAAAAGTTTTATTTTTGGCAAATGTAAAAGCCCTTTCACACTAAAAGTGAAATGAATAAGCCTCAGGTTGAAGGAAGTGCAAATTCACGCCTGTACAGTAGAGGGTGCAGCTCAAACAAACCTTTCAGCTGTGCTGACATTCTGGATTAAAGAAGAATAGGACACAGGAAAAGAAAGCTCAACACTCTTACTTCAGCAATAAAAACAAAAATGAAACACAAATGTGATGTTTATCTAAAGTAATTTTTGCTTAGTATGGTTGAATTGGATCATTGAATGTAAATCTCCTGATTTCTCTCAACATGGGGAAAGGAGAGGTATTATAATAAATTCCCAATAAATGGGAAAACCAAATAACTTGCATTACTTATTTGACAAAGTAACTTAGATATTTTATTGTAAATTTTAAAAGGACTGCATTACTTTACTCATTGCTTAATAAAAGTAATCAGATTACGTAACTCACAATTAATATTTGAAAAAGAAACTCAGAATTTTTTTTTGTAAATTTAAAAGTAATGTGTAACTTTACTCATTGCTTGATAAAAGTAATCTGATTACGTAACTCACATTACTTATTTGAAAAAGTAACTCAGATATTTTGTTGTAAATTTTAAAAGTAATGAGTTACTTTACTCATTGCTTGATAAAAGTAATCCGATTACGTAACTCACAATCCATATTTGAAAAAGAAACTCAGATATTTTGTTGTAAATTTAAAAGTAATGCGTTACTTTACTCATTGCTTGATAAAAGTAATCCGATTACGTAACCCATGTTACTTATTTGAAAAAGTAACTTCGATATTTTGTTGTAAAATTAAAAGTAATGCGTTACTTTACTCATTGCTTAATAAAAGTAATCAGATTACATAACCCATGTTACTTATTTGAAAAAGTAACTTAGATATTTTGTTGTAAATTTTAAAAGGACTGCGTTACTTTACTCATTGCTTAATAAAAGTAATCAGATTACGTAACTCACAATTCATATTTGAAAAAGTAACTCAGATATTTTGTTGTAAATTTAAAAGTAATGCGTTACTTTACTCATTGCTTGATAAAAGTAATCCGATTATGTAACCCACGTTACTTATTTGAAAAAGTAACTGATATTTTGTTGTAAAATTAAAAGTAATGCGTTACTTTACTCATTGCTTGATAAAAGTAATACGATTATGTAACTCACATTACTTGTAATGCATTACCCGTATTTTTAAATGAGGCAAAATTACTGTATTGATGTAAAAAAAAAAAAAAAAAAAAAAACCTCTCTCTCTCTCGTCTCTCATTTAGGCTGCTTTACAGACAGACCTCCCTTCCGTTGAGCTAAAAGCTGGCCTTCCTTCAGAGTGTGACGTTGCACTGCTGGTGTCCTGTACAGGAACTTAAAGCTCTCATGGGGACAATGTGGTCACCCAGCAGGTTAAATACCACGACACCGTCAGCAAAGAGCAAGAGAGAGAAAAGCCACTTGAAGTAGCAGTCAGCATGAAGGGGCATGAGGTTCCAGATCACAGACTACGCTTTGGGATATGAGCCCACAGTCACAGTATGTGCTGGGCTACAGCCAGTCACCAAAGCAGAGGAAAACACATACAGCTTGAGCCCGTAGTAGCAGTCTGCTGAAAGACATATCACATGATTGATGGCAGATCCTTGTAAAATATGGATGCTTCATTGGGACAAATGAAGGAGACTGGGAGTTTGCTCTAATGGCGCAGCTGATTGGGATGTGCAAAGCCTTTAATGGCCTGAGCATAGTTTAAAATCTGTCTGGTTCAAGTCCAGAAACTCTGTCAAATGTGGAAATGTAAATGCCTTAATTTAACACTTCAGACTCGAGGCAACACTTGGACTACAGCATAGAGATTCTGCAATTATTCCAACAAAAATGTATACTGTGATGAATAGAAAGTTTAAAGCATTTATTTGGAATAGAATTCTTTTGTAACATTAGCATTTCTTTACTGTGGATAGATGTCCATATCCATCCTATAATGACAATGAAAACAGCGATTACTTGGAACTACCTGTGCAAGTGTGCATTAAATGGTTTCACTACACACCTTCCAACCAATCAGAATCGAGTATTCAGACAGACCATGGTATAAAAACACTAATAGGCTTACCATAGTGAGAAAAACACGTTTTGGAGGAAGGATTGATGATGCATTGACCCATTACTTAAATTTTGTTAATTTTGAACAAAGTTATATAGTGTACCTTTAATCTACCATAAAGTTTAATGGCCGAAATGATTTATAAAAAATATATAATTAGCCTTTGGTGGGTTGTTTCATGCCAATGAAATCCATTTCTCCATTTTTACAGGGTACTATGTGAACAGCTATAAAGCGCCATATGTCAACACTTTGCACAAGTAGATCTGAATTGGCCAAATAAATCATTGTCCCCAAAAGGGGAAAAGCACAGATTAACTGTTTATGTGGGCAATTTTAATTAAGGTAATTATCACAATGCCTCCAGGTTCATTAGCATTCAAATCAAAAGTTCTTGTTTTCTAATAAATAACTCATAAATCATGGAAACTCATACTACACATGCAATTAGTTTTTATAACTGGCTAACTACACACATCACAATTATGAAGACACACTTTAAATGGCATAGAAAATTACAGAGCAAAATGAACAGTTTCCTTTTGACTACATAAAACATCCTATGACGGCAAGCTGCAAAAACATGTCTCCATGTCTCTGTGCATTTTTTATAGTACTGTAGATCCACACTTAAACTCTCTCTGGGCCAAAGCCTGACAGTCTGAGTGTGTCCAGGGGGAAAGTATGACTAATTTAAATATTATGCTGTTCAAATGATGGAACTTCAGGTGTACATGACAACTGCATAAAGCCAAAGGGACTACAATTGGCAAAAGTAAGTAGAAGTATTTCTTAAAAATGCATCAGTTAATCTGATAGACAAAGTAAGAGTATCTTAAAGTGTAAGAGTATTGATCAAAGAAATGTAGACGGGAAGCTGACAGATATCATGGATGTGAACAACATCTAGATTTAACATTATTATACATTATTTTTATATATAAAATTCTAAATTTTTATTTATGTATATATATATATATACACACTACCGTTAAAACGTTTGGTCAGTAATATTTTTTAAAGGATTAATAATACCTTAATCAATAAGGATGCATTCAATTGATAAAAAATGACATTAATAATGTTGCAAAAGATTTCTATTTTAAATAAATGCTGTTCTTTTGAACTTTCTATTCATCAAAGAATCCTGAAAATATCACGGTTTACACAAAAAAATTAAGCAGCACAACTGTTTTCAACACTGATGATAAATGTAAAATGTTTCTTGAGCAGCAAATCAGCATAGTAGAATGATTTCTGAAGGATCATGTGACATTTTAAAATATATTAAAATAGAAAACAGTTGTTTTAAATTGTAATAATACTTAACAATATTACTGTTTTTACTGTATTTTTGATTAAAAAAAATAGTTGTCTTGTTGAGTATAAGAAAGTAAAAGACCTACATTTTTGACTGAAGTGTAAATATATATAAGAAATTCATGTTAAAGAAATGTTGACCAATCACAGCACATCTCTCACTCTTTTAATGCAGTTCACTTAAATAGTCCTGCGTTGGCGTGATGGATGATGGTTAAAAGTATGTAGTCTCTAATTTAACACAAAGTCATAAAACCTGCATTTATAATGACTATGTAGTCGTATAGTTGAAGTAAATAGTTTTAGGTGAAGTACGTATCAGCATGTGGGACACTGTTTGAAATGTAATGTCAGCTACCCATTACAAGGAATTATGTTCAGAAGGGATAACGGCATGTCTGGACATGAAGAGTGTAACTAAGGCAACATTGATCACAATCTGTTTACAGAGGGCAAAACTTTCCAATCTATCACATTCTAAATTCCCTAGAAAACAGCTGTCGAAATGTCAAAAATACAAGCATAAAGTGCTTTTCTTAAATTAAGAAAAAACTGCATTTCTGCACAAAAGCCATATCTTGTTTATAAGAGTCTGCATCCTTTAATCAAATCACAGTCACTGGAAAAAAGTCCAGCATCAAAATGTCACTTCACATCACGTCAAAATAACTCAATCTTCTCCATCTTAACCTCCTACAAAGGCAACCTATGGTTCGAAGGATAAATACATTTCAAGTTATTAAAATCAATACAAATACTTCCAAGCCAGTGATCACACACATACCAAAACAGCATCTAACCGAACTACTCTCATTCACGCAAACACACGTTTAACATTAAGTTCAGAACACATACCAACAACAACAACAACAAAAAAAGCTTTTTAAAACATGTTTCCTGCATGCCAGAGTGTTACAGCAGCAAGATCTCGGGATGGCGGCTATCATCCCTGTTGCTTACCCATACGGATCAAACCCTACAGGATACTGAAGCACAACAGACTCTTTCCCAGGACTCCCTTCACCACTGCTCGGGACGCACGGCCCCTCTCCTTCAGACCCCTCCGCCCGAGGGTCCGGATCCAGATCGGTGACCTCCATCTGACAGCACACTCCGGCTCAAAGTCCCACAGTCCCACAGCCTGACTATGTCCCACCGCTGGTCCTTTCCCCGAGCAGCATAGAGTGCCCAGAAACACCTAGTTAATATTTCAGCAGCCTGGAGCAGGTAGTCACTCATTCATCCGTTTATTCATCATCCCTTCAGCCGGTCAGCATCTCCCTCATGTCACACTGGGATGCAGTGGTGTCATCGGTGGGCTCACATAGTGGCTCGGTGACATAAGTAGTCCTGCCTCTGCAGCTCCGTTGAGAACACACACACACACACACACACACTGCTGACCAGCCCCCCGGACCGCACCGCCACTCCTGCTCTCTCACACTCTACGCTGCTCCTCCAGGTTCTCTAATCATTAGCATGTCCATCACTTTTTTTCCCCTGAAGGGGGTGTTGGCTGGACACCACCTGACTTGTCAAATGAGTCTAAGGTGGATAATTTGCCCAGAAACTGGCACTTAATTGCCAGCAATGAATTACACTTAATGTTGTTTTTGTTTTGCACAGGTTTTAGGAATGCAGAACTAAATATTCATAGCAATATATATATATATATATATATATATATATATATATATATATATATATATATATATATAACAACATAACAGCAGTAATAATAATAATAATAATAATAATTTTAAATTCAATAAAAATTAAAAGATAAAAGATAAGACATCTTAAAAAATAATAATAGAAATAGGTTAAATTTAATTATAATTATTTATAATAGATTATAAATTAAATATAATATAATTATTTAATAATAACAATAATAATAATATGTTTTAATCATTTAAACAATATATGTTTAGAGAACAGTTAAAAATTTGAACAAGCCATTATCCAAGTCGACTGTAAATAAATCATAAATCTTCCGTCCGATCGATCAGTACATATAAACCCATTAAAACAACAGGTGCAAAAGTGTAGAAATAGACTGCAGTTTCTGAAATCACGCTGCCCATTAAAGCTTCCATGTCACACAAAACCAGATTTATAAACTCTCACGCACAAGCTCTTACCTTTAATGGTGATGATGGGCGATCTTTGAAAGTGATCCCTCAGATCTCGATGGGTTGATGATCCGAGCCGATGTCGCTTCAGGATCCAGATAATCCCACTGCTAAAATCTGGATCATAGATTGTCGCTGAATTATGAGGAAATTCTCCAGATCTCATTCGCGATTGTACACACAATTATTTTTAGCCATCGGGTGCGAATGGCAGTGGACTGTGGTCCTTTTCCTGATGGTTAGCTATCCGAAAAAAATACGTCCGACTTCCAGCCAAAAGCAGTAAAACCAGTTGGACTTTTCCACCAACTCCAATCAGCTCTAATGAGCCCCTGGATGTTTCAGTACTTCCATGATCTAAGCGAATTCCTGCTCATAGTTCCCGAGCTTAATTGATTCACATCGCAAAAAGCTGCTCATAGATTTTCGACTGCCACACACAGACACGAGCCTCATAAAAGCAATCAATAAACATCGCTGTCAAATCAGCAGTCCAGCTGGATATTTTTGTCCACGAGCTGTCGCTGGGCATTAACGGTCACAAAACAAGAAATAGCAGGTTCCTATGAGAAAGAAGCAGATAGATTCCTCACAGAACATGAATTAACCCATTGAACACACTGACTGACTGACTGACTGACTGAGCGCTTGAGTCATTAGTCAGCGGGGTCCAGCCTACTAGCTCATACTGTCATTCATCCGCAGGTGAGCGCTGGGATCAGGTGGAATTAGGGATAGGGCATATCACATCATCTTTTGCGGGGATACGACGTTTCTGCTATTTTTACATATGATGAGAGTCCCTATCTATCTATCTAATAGGATATATTGGTCCTTCCATCTGCCCATCAATTTGTCCATCCATCTTTCTATCTGCCCATCCAACCATCCATCCATCTACCTATCTGTCCGTCCATCTATCTATCCGCCCATCCATGCATCAGCCCATAATCCATGCATCCATCCATCTGCCCATCCATCTATCTATCCACCATCCATCCATCAGCCCATAATCCATCCATGCATCCATCCATCCATCAATGCATTCATCCATGCATTCATCCATCCATCAATGCATTCATCCATGCATTCATCCATCCATCAGCCCATAATTCATCCATGCATCCATCCATCCATCAATGCATTCATCCATGCATTCATCCATCCATCCATCAGCCCATAATCCGTCCGTCCATCCATCCATCCATCAGACCATAATCCATCCATCAGCCCATAATCCATCCATGCATCCATCCATCAATGCATTCATCCATAAATCCATCCATCCATCATCTACCTATCTGTCTGTCCATCCATCCATTCATCCACCTATCTGTCCATCCATCCACCCATTAGCCCATAATCCATCCATGCATCCATCCATCAATGCATTCATCCATCCATCCACCATCCATTCATCAGCCCATAATCCATCCATCCATCCATCCATCCATCTACCTATCCATCCATGCACCCATCCATCAAAGCATTCATCCATCCATCTGCCCATCCAACCATCCATGCATCCATCCATCAATGCATTCATCCGTGCATTCATCCAACCATCCACCATCCATTCATCAGCCCATAATCAATCCATCCATCCATCCATCCATCCATCCATCCATCCATCCATCTACCTATCTGTCTGTCCATCCACCCATCCATCCATTAGCCCATAATTCATCCATCTATCCATCCATCCATCCATCCATCCATCCATCCAATTGAATACCTATGCAAGTAATAATATTTGATAGATACTGACAAGAGAAAGACCCTTTCATTGTATGAAAATTGTATTGTTTGGTATACACATGCACACTAACCTGTATCAATCACATGTAAACATTTTTTTAAAACATTCTGACATTAGCATTACAATATTAAATTCTACATTATACATTCAAAGGTTTGGTGGTCTAACCCAAGATGGATTTAACCCAAGATTTAAGTTTGGGAGGGACCAGATGTAAGAATTTTAGAATTGGTAATTGAAAACCCCATACTGATTGACTCAATGGAGCCTAAAATACCTGGACAAAGCTATTCGTTAACATTCTCGTTCATCTCAATGGGTAATTGAATGGTTCTGTTTTTGAGCCAATAAACTGTGGTGTAAATATCATGTGATGAATCACTCAGCAAACACATGAAAATGTCATGACAATGCTGATTGGTGCAAAACAAGAACACACAGTCTCAAGCCCTTCAGGGGAGCAGGGGGAAATATGAGCTCTTTATTTCAAGCTTTTAAGGGACCAACAAAAATACTGCGCTGGTTGCCTGCTTATAATAATAATAATAATATAATAAAATATATTTATATTTACACATGTACAGACATACACACACAGGCCATCAATGAGGAAAGATGATTTTAGCCCACAGAGTGTGTAGTTAAACTACCACCTACCATCAGGGCTAATTGGTCAATCCAAAATCTGACCCCAGGGATTGACCACTAACCTAAATATATTTGAACATATATAGCAGATACAGCACAGGTCTATTCCTTAAAATGACCATTAGCTGATATAAACTTCAGAAGTGAAATATTATAAGCTATAATCTAATCATATTTATATGAATTAAATGAAGAGCAAACAAATATGAAAGGTCACAAGCCTCGTCACTCGTTTTATACCAGTTGATGAGTAATAAAAGACTTCAGGTCAGTGCATTGAGGCTTCAGGTTTTTTCAAGGTAAGGCATGCTATATAAATAAAATGTTATATTATTTTCATGATTTAACATGAAATAATATCAATACCTGTAGCTAAAGCAATCTCTCTTATTCCGAGTAGCTGTGTCAGGGCAGAACTGTAAAGGATTGTTTTTGTGTGAGGTCCTGGAGTTATGAGGACAAAATGTCCCCACAAAGATGTAAAAATCCAAAATTCTTGTCCTTGGGGACATTTATTGGTCCCCAAGAGACAAACAGCTTATAAATCACACTAAGAGATGTTTCTTGAAAATGTAAAAATGCTGAAAGTTTTCTGTGATTGGTAAGTTTAAGGGTAGGGATAGGGTTAGGGGGTAGAAGAATATACAGTTTGTACAGTATAAAAACCATTATGTCTATGGAATGTCCCCATAAAACATGGAAACCCATCGTGTGTGTGTGTGTGTGTGTAGAGGAAAGCCAGCAAGCACCTCAACCCTGGAAACTTAATGAGTGCTGATAAGAAAAAAGAACAGGAAATGGGCAGAAAACCACTACAAACACACAAGAAAACATTTCAGTAATCAGCAAAGCAATCAGCACAATATGAACCCACAGCCCTGCGAAAACTGACAAAGAAGTGAGCCTACTCATTCATCAAAGCACACAGAGATCATGTATACTGCCATGAATCAAAGAGAGAGCTTCATGATCCTGAGTCACATATGTGATCAATTGAATGGTCAGCATGAGACACAATGATCATGCTTGAAGAACACTCATAGTTTTCTTTTTGGACAATCACAATCATAAACATCTAGTAAGTAATTCATCTATTTTACAAGTAGTTGTGGAAGCACTGTGACAAATTTCTTTTGTTCCTCTGTTAAGTCACTTTAAATAAAACCATCTGCCGTTTTTGTTTTGTTTTTTTCTGTTTTGTGATGTATATCCAAGTTGAAACAGATAAAAAACAAACAAAAAAAGATAGATAGAAAAGAAAAAAAAAAGGAGGATGGAGACCTGAATAAACCCGGTTGTTGATTGGATGAAGGCAGATCTGAATGTGAGCTTGCAGTCAATTATAATAAGAAATGGGCAGGGTTTATAAGGATGAAATGATTGGAGAAGTCTGGCATATGTCAAAAAATGTATGTAAAAAAAATTAATCATATGCAGTTATGCAAGGATGAAATGTTTGCAATAAGATCAATAATATGCATTTAGAAAATGGATGAATTTCTATTTCATGTCGACTTTAAAACAAAGTTTTACAAAGTGCTTTTATAAAATAAAACAGCGAAACCAAACTAAGAGAATGAGAATAAAAAATAGAACTAAAAGAATAATACAACTTATATATGGGGCTGTTGAATGCTTGAATCTGATTGGTTGAATAAAGTCATAAGGTGTGCAATAATTTTTTTTAGGGAAACGCACAGCAGGTATTGGCCACATTAGAGCTTAATAATAATAATAATAATAATAATAATAATAATAATATAAAATATATTTATATTTACACATGTACAGACATACACACACAGGGTTCATTTTGAATGGCCATCAATGAGGAAAGATGATTTTAGCCCACAGAGTGTAGTTAAACATCTACCATCAGGGCTAATTGGCCCATCCAAAATCTGACCCCAGGGATTGACCACTAACCTGAATATATTTGAGCATAAATAGCAGTTACAGCGTGGGTCTATTCCTTAAAAAGACCATTAGCTGATATAAACTTCAGAAGTGAATGTTATAAGCTATAATCTAATCATATTTATATGAATTAAATGAAGAGCAAACAAATATGAAAGGTCACCAGCCTCGTCACTCGTTTTATTTTTAAGGTGTGCAATTATTTTCAGGGAAACGCACGGCTAAAGTAGTGTCGGCAGGTCTTGACCGCATTGTAGTGATGGGAAGTTCGGATCATTTTACTGACTCGGACTTTTGAGTCTCGTTCAACAAAATGAACGAATCTTTTTTCGAGTCATTTCGTTCATTTCGTTCATTTTAGCAAAATGTAATTAAAATGTTACGTGTTACTTCCCCAACACATCTACTACTTATGCAAACGTTGATCCCACTACAAACAATACAAAACTACAATGCTATAAGATTCAGAAATGATTAATTCATTACCTGGGTCTTCAGTTTATGACAAGCTGATTAAGCTCACCTCACCTCTTGTCTGACAAGTCTTCGGGTTTAAGGCAGTCCCATGCTAAACCAATGCAGTCCGAGCCGCAAAGAGAATTGATTAGTTCATTTCATGAGTCTTTCGGGTTTTTGAGTCGTTCCTTAAACACGTGACAGACCCATACACTAAGCCAATGCATTCTGAGCCGGAAAGAGAATTGATTAGTTCTCTTCCTGAGTCTTTCGGGTTTTTGAGTCGTTCCTTAAACACGTGACAGACCCATACACTAAGCCAATGCATTCTGAGCCGGAAAGAGAATTGATTAGTTCTCTTCATGAGTCTTTCGGGTTTTGAGTCGTCACGTAACAGACCCATACGCTATTTCTGACATTTCTGTCACTGTTTTTGTTACTGAGGATCTGTGGTGTGTTATTATAAATAAATAAAGCCCTGTTATAAATAAAATATTGATTAATTTATCTTTTTGACTGTCTATCTGTAAATAAACACTAGGCTATATAATAATATAATAATCCAAGCCTACAATACAAAGTATTTATAGCCTAGTTTGTTCATTTTTACTCCAATTTTGAGTTTGCTGTTATAATAATTGCTTTTCCTAGGCAGACTTGACATATTGGTCTAATGTAAGAAGATTGCTCAAAAAGGACATAATGACATAAATTAAAAGCAAATAACATTTTGAATTTGAATTATTAATGTTAGTTTAAAACATCAAGGTTATGATAACTTCAGCTTTAACAGTTGTAACACAAACTCAAACAAAACTGGAGAGTTAACGTTATTTACTAATAAATATAATGTGCTTGGGTCACACAGCATAGTGTATGGGTATGTCACGTGATTAAGGAACGACTCAAAACCCGAAAGACTCATGAAGAGAACTAATCAATTCTCTTTCCGGCTCAGAATGCATTGGCTTAGTGTATGGGTCTGTCACGTGATTAAGGAACGACTCAAAAACCCGAAAGACTCATAAAAAGAACTAATCAATTCTCTTTCCGGCTCAGAATGCATTGGTAGCGTATGGGTCTGTCACGTGATTAAGGAACGACTCAAAACCCGAAAGACTCATGAAATGAACTAATCAATTGAATCATCAGGTGAACTACTTCTAGCAGTACAGAACCTGTAGAATATTGCACATGCGCGACTGAACGAATCACCCCCCGAGACGACTCGTTCTTCCCAAGTCACATAAAAGATTCGTTCAAAATGAACGAATCGTTCAAGAACGACACATCACTACCGCATTGCAGATCCATATCACTTCGCCAAATGATTTCAGTTATTTCAATAGGTCCTACAGCCTACAACCGCAAAACAAACAAAACACACGACGACACCGAACAAACAAATAAATATAGTAAACAATAGGATGAAAACGACAAATTATTATCACGGTTTTTGCCACAAAACTTGTTTTATTGTGTCCTGAAAGTGCATTCTCTCGCGCGCTTGCTCTCTCTTTCAAACGTACACACATAACTTACTGTATAGTACGGACACACAGCGCTGCTCTGACAAATTAATCAGTAAAATAGTTTAACAACTTAAAAGCTACATGACATTTCTGACCAGCGAGGTAATAACTGTGCAGTTCTTGTGGTAGATAAACTTATAGTTTCACTATTAGTAGATACACTGTTCCCGTTAGAGAAGTACAGACTCAGGTAAGTTAGGCTAATTCACATTATGCTTATTCTCTCTCTCTCTCTCTCTCTCTCTCTCTCTCTCTCTCTCTCTCTCTCTCTCTCTCTCTCAACTGCGTTAAAGAGTTAGTTCACCCAAAAATGAAAATAATGTCATTTATTACTTACCCTCATGCCGTTCCACACCCGTAAGACCTTCGTTAATTTTCAGAACACAAATTAAGATATTTTAGTTGAAATCCGATGGCTCAGTGAGGTCTTCATATATAGCCAGCAATGACATTTGCTCTCGCAAGATCCATAAAGGTACTAAAAACATATTTAAATCAGTTAATGCGAGTACAGTGGCTCAATGTTAATATTATAAAGCGACGAGAATATTTTTGGTGCGCCAAAAAACAAAACAAAATAAGTGATGGCCAATTTCAAAACACTGCTTCAGGAAGATTATGAATCAGTGTATCGAATCTGCTGTTCGGAACGCCAAAGTCACCTGATTTCAGCCGTTGGCAGTTTGAAATGCGATCTGAAGCAGTATTTTGAAATCGGCCATCACTAAATAAGTCGTTATTTTGTTTTTTTGGCGCACCAAAAATATTCTCGTCACTTTATAATATTAATATTGTACCACTGAACTCAGATGAACTGATTTAAATATGTTTTTAGTACATTAATGGATCTTGAGAAAGGAAATGTCATTGCTGGATATGGAGACCTCACTGAGCCATCGGATTTCAACTAAAATATCTTAATTTGTGTTCTGAAGATGAACAAAGGTCTTACGGGTGTGGAACGGCATGAGGGTGAGTAATAAATGACATTATTTTCATTTTTGGGTGAACTAACCCTTTAAAAAATAATGCACACCAGAGGCGGAGATGCGGTCACGACGTGAAGTGGGTGTGCATTATTTTTTAAAGGGTTAGTTCACCCAAAAATGAAAATAATGTCATTTATTACTCACCCTCATGCCGTTCCACACCCGTAAGACCTTTGTTCATCTTCAGAACACAAATTAAGATATTTTAGTTGAAATCCGATGGCTCAGTGAGGTCTCCATATCCAGCAATGACATTTCCTCTCTCAAGATCCATTAATGTACTAAATTATTTTCTAAGAATCCATCGTCAATTATTCTTTACACAATCCATAAAACAAAAAACAAAACAAAATAGAACTAATAGAATAAGAAAATAATAAACGTAAAACTTGGCAGATCATTCTTTTCATAATTCAAAAAAACATTTTAAATTCGTTTTATTTGTCCATTTGTCTATTGTTATAAAAAGAATGTCATAAAAATGATTTATTTACTTATTATATTTTACAACTAAAAAATAATAAATAAATAAAATGCACAATCAAGCATAGTAGTTTTTCAGAAAATGTAAAAAAAAAAAAAAAATCTAGTTGGAACTTTTATTTTGAAGCTCAAGAAGTACCATTTATGGTCATCTACCATCCTTCATAACAATTAACACAACAGGACATGCAACAATCAATCAGTATATAATCCTAACTAAAACCTGACTCCTGGGATTGACCATTAATATGAACACATTTGAACATTTATAGTGGCAACAGCCCTGCTCTATATCTTGAAATGACCACTAGCTGATATTGTTAGCTGATTATTCAAAAGATTTCTAAACCCCGCACGCTCCCTCTTCACAGTGAACATCTTGAGCATGTTATGACCCATCACATCGGACCACATAACTAACACAACTCAACTGAAACCAATTCATTCGATCTCTCACACACAGCGCACACAGTGATATAATGATGTGATAATTAAAATCCCCCTCATTTCTCGGCCTGAGTGTCCTCTAAATTCTTCCACCAGCTGACTCACACACAGGGGCTGAATCAGTGACTCACACACACTTTGTGAAGCATGCTGGGATTTTTCTTCAGACATCAGTCACATAGAGCAGCAACAGGATAAGCTGACCTCAAAGTTAAGCCCGAAATGAACCTGACAACCGGCTGATATTGATGACGACACTTTGAAAAAGCACTTCCTCCAAAGCAAAGCTTAAACTTCAGCGATATCGTAATCACAAATGGAGAGAACATTTTTAATACTGGATTACCTGTCATATTACGCAGCTGAATTGGGAAACAGCAGCTAAAGGTAGAGTTTATTGGAGCTGAGAAATGACTCCGGTTATGAAATAAGGAAATCACAATGTTATTCCTGTCAGACCGGCAGAGAAGATTTACTGAAGTGTTAGCCGTTCCAAACACACTTGCTTTTTACCTGTCTCTCGAAATGTAGTAACTGCAGAGTGATGAGAAGCTTTTTATCCGGTTTAACGCTCGTCTCAATTTTGCTTCACAAAGTGAGTCTGTCACAGCATGAGAATATGCTTTGAAAGAAATAAAAAAAGAGATTCATTCATTCTCATTAGCTAAGTAGGGCAACCTGACATGCTCCAGCTAGACCTAGACACAAATGTTGTGTTCCTGTTGTTATACAAAACTTTTACGCAGCAGTGACCAAACTTTTTTTTTCTTTCAAAATCAGCATTTTGTCCTTATTTACTTACCTTAATTTATTTTGTGAAACAAGTCAAATGTATTTGTATAGCGTAGTAGGCTGTACATTGTTTAAAAGCAGCTTTACAGAAAATCATGATGTTAATGTTTATAATATCTTAATATTTTCGTGCCGATAATATTTATACACTGCTCAAAAAAATTAAAGGAACCCTAGAATAGCATCAAGTCAGTTAAACTCCTGGGATATTGATCTGGGCTGCATTTCCCAAAAGCATTGTAAGCTTAAGTTGATCGTAGATCCACTGAAACCAATGGAGCTACAATCAACTTAGGCTTACGATGCTTTTGGGAAATGCTACCCTGGTCAGTTAAAGGGGTACTTCACCCCTGGAAAGATGAATGTGTATTTAAAATTGGTCATTTATGTAGTAGAAATGTGAAATTATTTTTGAATTTGGAGCTTTCTAGACTGAGAAAAGGCAGAAAATGTATTTTTGACTAATGTGGATGAAAGACAACAACTCCCAGAATGCACTTGTTTTGCTGCCCTTGCGAGGCCACGCCCAAACCACGCCTATCGGTTACAGGCGGCATTACCAGGAAAATTCAAACAACTAGGCTTGCTTTGTTACATATTAATTCTATAAATCGTGAGTTAGTTCATACATTTACAGCGAAATGGTGCTAAATTGCTTTGTACCTGGATGTACACCAAAACCAGGAAAGGACAAGCAAGTTTCCATCATTTTCCGATTAAAGATTTGGAGCCATTTAAACAGTGGCTGCGGGCCATCAAACACCCGAAGTTTGGAGATGACACCGTTATAGAAAACCTAAAAAAACGCAGAATATGTAGTCTCCATTTCAAGCACGAGGACTACGAACCAAATATCCTTGCAATGAAGAGAACCATTCTGAAGGACACCGCGATACCATCGATATTCACTTTCCCAGAGGACGAACAGCCTGGGCCATCTGGTACTAAGCGTATTCGCCTATAGGTAAGACTCGCTGATACTAGACTCTATTTCTGATAACACAGTAGCCTATATGTAGTGTTGTAGGTAGCAGTAAAATTGCAAACTTAGCAAAGTAACCTTAGATAGACAATTACATATAAGTTGCATATAAGTTGACTGTTATCAAAGTAAAGCCACTGTTCTGTAAAACTGAGATAGTATATTTATCTATTTATGCTAACGTTACCACAAAAGCCTGTTGCTGTATTGGTTGAGATGACTGCAGAGACCGATAAATTTGCGAGATGAACCACTGATGTAGTGCAGACTATAACAAAATAATGTTAATTACTGTAGGCTTAAAAATATAATTGACACCCACTTTTGATAAAATCTTTGATCTATGTCCGTGAGTAACCTCAAACGTGCATATGTTAGAGGTATTGCCTTCTTATTTGGGCAACAAAAAACCCACATTTTTTCACTTCAGAATAACTTCAGTTCCTTGAAATATTATGTAACATTATTGAACTTGTCATTTCAGACTGCATTAGTGAAACCCCATATGGGCATGGTGAAAAAATGCGGAACTACCTGCTATTACTGGCTGTAGTTTTAAGCCTCTGGCCAAAAAAGCCTCCGATGACGCAAAATGACGATTTTTGCGTCATTGAAGGCTTTTTTACAGAATAAAAATGCATAAATCTCTCATCTTGGGCTGATATGAAGGGGGAAAGCACGGTAATTCGAAAATACTAGTGGTATTCTACTAATACAAAGCTTAATGCTAAATCCTGAAGTATCCCTTTAAGTAGCAGAGGGGGTTGTTAATCAGTTTCAGCTGCTTTGGTGTTAATAAAATTAACAACAGGTGCACTATGGGCAACAATGAGACGACCCCCAAAACAGGAATGGTTTTACAGGTGGAAGCCACTGACATTTTTTTCCCTACTCATCTTTTCTGACTGTTTTTCACTAGTTTTGCATTTGACTAGGGTCAGTGTCACTACTGGTAGCATGAGGCGATACCTGGACCCTACAGAGGTTGCACAGGCAGTCCAATTCCTCCAGGATGGCACATCAATATGTGCCATTGCCAGAAGGTTTGCTGTGTCTCCCAGCACAGTCTCAAGATCATGGAGGAGATTCTAGGAGACAGGCAGTTACTCTAGGAGAGCTGGACAGGGCCGTAGAAGGTCCTTAACCCATCAGCAGGACCGGTATCTGCTCCTTTGTGCAAGGAGGAACAGGATGAGCACTGCCAGAGCCCTACAAAATGACCCCCAGCAGGCCACTGGTGTGAATGTCTCTGACCAAACAATCAGAAACAAACTTCATGAGGGTGGCCTGAGGGCCTGACATCCTCTAGTGGGCACCGTGGAGCTCAATTGACATTTACCATTGAACGCCAGAATTGGCAGGTCTGCCACCTGCGCCTTCAGATGAGAGGAGGTTCACCCTAAGCACGTGACAGACGTGAAAGGTTCTGGAGAAGCCGTGGAGAACGTTATGCTGCCTGTGACATCGTTCAGCATGACTGGTTTGGTGGTGAGTCAATGATGATCTGGGGAGGCATATCCATGGAGGGACAACAGGCTAGACCAGGGTTCCTCAAATCCGGTCCTGGAGGGCCACTACCCTGCTGAGTTTAGTTTCATCCCTAATCAAACACACCTGAACAAGCTAATCAAGGTCTTCAGAGTTACTAGAAAATTGCAGGCAAGTGAGCTTGATTGGGGTTTGAGCTAAACTATGCAGGACAGTGGCCCTCCAGGGCTGGATTTGAGGAACCCTGGGCTAGACAATGGCACCCTGACTGCTATTAGGTATCGGGATGAAATCCCTGGACCCGTCAGACCCTACGCTGGTGGGTCCTGGGTTCCTCCTGGTGCACAACAATGCCCGGCCTCATGTGGCGAGAGTATACAGGCAGTTCCTGGAGGATGAAGGAGTTGATACCATTGAATGGCCCCCATGCTCGCCTGATCGAAATCCAATAGAACATCTCTGGGACATAGTGTTTCGGTCCATCCAACGCCGCCACGTTGCACCTCAGACTGTCCAGGAGATCAGTGATGCCCTGCTCCAGATCTGGGAGGAAATACCCCAGGACGCCATCCATCGTCTCATTAGGAGAATGCCCCAACATTGTAAGGCATGCCTAAAGCACGTGGGGGCCATACAAACTAGAGTACCATTTTGAGTTGCTTCAATGAAATTTCAGCAAAATGGACTAGCCTGCTGCATCATTTTCTCATTTTGACTTCTGTTGGTTGATCATTTTCATTTCCATCAAACGATGTGGCATCCTTTCATTTCTAACACATTACCCAGTCCATATCAGTATATCCAGCATGATATTTCCCCCCATTGAGATCTGATGTGTTTTCAAAGTGTTCCTTGAATTTTTTTGAGCAGTGTATTTTGCGACAATATACACAACCAAGCAGCTGAGATTTGCCATACAGGATATATCACTTTACATGAGTGCACTGTAAATATGCAGGTACAGTTGGATATACTTATATTTCAAAAATTATATTCAGAGGTATCCGATTATATAGCTAGGAGCACAAAGGGATGTTTTGTAGAATGTTCCTGGTGCTCTTTTCCATACAATGACAATGAACAGGGGAAAAAGTCTTGAAAGATAATAATAGAATTTTCATATTTGGATGAACTTTCCCTTTAAATGTACCAGTACTGACCCAGTTACCCACACTGTTCATGCACAACAACCCAAAACTCATGACAGCACTCCAACACTGGAAATGATGCAAAGCTAATACCTTGCTTGCAAAATTAAAGGCAACCAGGTGGAACATGCTGCGTTTTTACAGGGAAATTGTTTTATTATGAAGGATTTGAAGGATAAAAATATTTGCGAGGGAAGGAAGTCTGAGGTGCGGATGGAATATGGTGTGTGTTGGGCTGAAGAGAAGATAAATGACACACAGGTGTGTCCCTGAGCTCTCCATTACACACTGGTTAATAACTGGCGCTCTGCTCACTGAGGCTTTACTGGTCTCTCGCTGTGTGTCAACACCTGTTAAAGACACACTGTATCTTTGTTAAAACAAGGCCATCTTAACACCAAAAATTGAGTTAGGGATGGGGGGTACTAATACTTTTTCTTTTCCATCTAATACCAAGCATCAGGCAAATATCACTAATAGACTAATACTGATACCTTTTTAAAAAAAGAATGGTTTGTTTTGATTAATGGGGATAAAATGGGTAATTGTATTTAAAACAAGCATTTTATAATTCAATTAAATGTTTAAATTAAATTAATTACAAAATCATTAACATAAAAAATCAGGTTGAGAATAGTGCAAGGACTTTATTGAGGACAGCCTGTGTCTGAGTCAGCTACAGGGACAGAGACCCTGTGGTGCATGAGGACACATTTAGGTGTGACACTGTGTCAGCTGGCATCAAGCGCCCAGCCCGCTGTCCCTCTCTGCCTTAAGAGCAGCTTTTCCAAATAGTGGCATATTCAGACATTCCTAAAGAAATAGTTTATATAAAAATTATAACTTTGTCATTATTTACAAACTCGTTTGACTTTAATCTTATGTAGCCCTGCCCCTTTTCAGGGCTGCGCTCGTTGTGTACTTTCTTCCGATTTGTATTTCCACTACATGAAGGTAAGATGAATGAGCCGCTCTATATAAAATCTATGTCTACTGACATTTGTTATGACATCCGCTTCAAACATTACAATACACATGATAACTTTCTTTAACTCTACGATAAGTAAATTCACTTCACCAGCTAATTGCTCTCCGACAGCGAAGCCATAGAAATATACAGAGCAACCGCAAAAACTGAAGTTCAAACACAAAATTCTAAAGATGGCTACATGCTTATTTCTCTGGCGCATAAGGACTATTGAGGAACTCTGAAGTCTGGTCAGTCCATGCAGTTTCAATGGCCCTGTCCCAAATGCCACACTTCATGTGCGCTTGCGGTCTCGTGGACTTACAGTGGCCGTTGTGTGCCCGTTAAGTCCAAAAGACTGAAGGGTGTCCCATTTGTCATTTTAGGTTTCAGAAGGGTGCTCGCAATATCTCATAAAACAATATCGCGCAAAATCTCATAAACTGCTTGGTGAAATCACAATTAACATATTTCGAATCAGCAACAAAATCTGACATGAACTGTGCCATAAATGCTCAAATAGCGTTAAAACCCTTATTTTTCAGACTAGACAAGCTAAAGCACATGTGCAGTCCTAAGCACGAGTTTCAAGTTTCAATGAGCCTCTAAAGGCAGCTGCAGTGACGCAATGACTTTATCAATCAATGATTGGCTCTTTTACTTAGAAGGCGGGACGTTTTCCGCCATATTGAGCGTTGCTTCCATTCATTACTAATAGGAGAGAACCGTTTTTCTATATCTAGTCTTTGAGTAAGTGCGCAGTGGTGAGCGTGAAGTGGAGCCGCAATATCAAGGTCCCACCATACTCCTGCAGAATCGGTTAATAGTTTACTGCAGAACAACTCATTATGTCGGTGTGAAATAAACATTTCTGAAACCAAACTTATTTAAAGGGTTAGTTCACACAAAAATGAAATTTCTGTCATTAAGTACTTGTTGTTCCACACCCGTAAGATCTTCGTTCATCTTCGGAACACAAATTAATATATTTTTTATGATATCTGGGCGTATCTGATCCATAGGTAGCAATATCATTGCACCTTTTAACGTCCAGAAAAGTAGTTAAAAACATGGTTAAAACGTGACTACAGGGGTTCAACCTTAATGTTATGAAGCAACGAGAATACTTTTTGTGCACAAAAACGAAACTAAAATTAAAGCTGCAAGCAGCGATGCGGGCCCTCGCACCCGGGCTCACCGCCACCCGGCCTAGGAAAAAAGTGAACAGTGGGCTACATGCATGTAAAGGAGTAAATACAAGGGAAATATGGCAAAGTCATTTCAAAGTGCCACACTTCCTGCTGCCAAGAGGTGGTGCTTTGACTGTAACTGAATATTGCCATGTTGATATCTTCAGGCCAGGACTGTTAATCAACATGTGAAGTTTGGAGCAGATCAGACATTGTATGCCTGAGTTACAACAACTTCCTGTTTTGTGGCGTTAATCACATATATTAGCATTTAGCCATGTGTTGCATGATTTAACTTGTTTCTAGAATGTTTGGCACTTAGTGGCTTATTGGAATGTGTTTCTGGGAGTGAATTACAGTGTAAAGCATGCCATTTCCTGTTGCCAGCAGGTGGTGCTATGACTAACTGAATATTGGCATATAGATGTCTTTAGGCCAGGACTCTTATACATGTCAAGTTTGTGGCAGATCGGACACTGAATGCCTGAGTTACAACAGCTTCATGGCGAATCATCAGATTTGTCAGGCCGCCACGAACACACCCTTCAACGAAAACTCAAGATCTTCGAATTTTAACCTCACTAAGGCCTCAAGATTAGACTGACCAAATATTGTTAAAGTACGTCTGGAAATGGCAAAAATTGCACAAATTTTACAAAGTTAATTCAAAATATCTGACTTCCTGTTGGTTTTCAGATTTTGCTCTAAGAGACTTTTTTGTAGGTATTGGGCTGTTAAATGTGTGTACGACAAATATGATGTTGATCTGGTTAAATGTCTATGAGGAGTTAATCACAGTGTAAAACGTCATTTCCTGTTGCCTACATGTGGCGCTATGACTATAACTGAATATTGCCTGAATGTAGATGTCTTCAGGCCAGGACTCTAATAAAACATGTGAAGTTTGGGGCAGATTGGACATTGTATGCCTGAGTTACAACAACTTCCTGTTTCATGGCAAAACATCGAATTTTGTCAGACTGCCAACGGACACACCCTTTAGTGAAACTCTACATCTTCGCAATTTAACATCCCTAAGGCCTTTAGATTTGACTGACCAAATATGACCTTGATCTGATTAAAGCTCTAGGACGAGTTCGTTAAAGTACAACATCTGGAAATGGCAAAAATTGCACAAATTTTACAAAGTTAATTCAAAATATCTGACTTTCTGTTGGTTTTCAGATTTTGCTCCAAGAGACTTTTTTAAATGTGTGTACTGAATTTCATACTTGTACATGAAACGTAGTGTCAGGGGCACTTCGTTGAAATTTTGTAGGTGGCGCTATCGAGCCATTTTGCCACACCTAATTCTGAAACCCATATCAGACGTACATTTTCACCACTTCTGACGCATCTGGAAAGTTTCATGAGTTTTCGAGCATGTTTAGGCCCTCAAAATGTGGTTCCCCTTTCATGGCGAAACATCAGACTTTGTCAGTCTTCAACGAAAACTCAAGATCTTTGCAATTTAACATTGTGAAGGCCTTACGTTTAGACTGACCAAATATGATGTTGATCTTGTTAAATTTCTATGAGGAGTTAATCACAGTGTAAACCATGTCATTTCCTGTTACCCACAGGTGGCGCTATGACTGTAACTGAATATTGTCGTGAAGATGTCTTCAGGCCAGGACTCTAATAAAACATGTGAGGTTTGGAGCAAATCGGACATTGTATGCCCAAGTTACAACAACTTTTTTTTTAATGCCGAAACATCAAAGTTTGTCAGGCCGCCACGGACACACCCTTCAGCAAAAACTGTACATGAAACGTAGCACGAAGGGCGCTTGATTGAAATTTTGTAGGTGGTGCTATCAAGCCATTTTGCCACACCTAATTCTAAAACCCATATCAGACGTAAATTTTCACCACTTCTGACATGTGTGCAAAGTTTCATGAGTTTTCAAGCATGTTTAGGCCCTCAAAAATGCGATTCATTTCGGAGAAGAAGAAGAATTGGCCGAGCAATTACAATAGGGTCCTCACACCATCAATGCTCGGGCCCTAATAACAGTTTTTTGTTAGTGTGATGTTGTTTATGCTGTTTCATGACTAAGCACTATGAGCTGGCCATTTTTACAGTTTGCACAGGCAGTGATGTTGTGGATATCGTTAGTCATTCACATATATTATTAGCCCCATTTCACCGGTCAGGACCCCTGTGATGGCGGGAAGACCTGAGACTGCCAAATAATTAACCTACAGCCAGTAATTGAGGCCAGGCACCCATTCATGTATTCATTTGGCACTTGTTTATGGGCATTAAGATGGATTATGTGCAATATGTGGGATACATTGTGATTAATTTTTGTGTGATAAATATATTAAGTTGGTTTTTAATTAAAATGCAAATCTTCTAGCAAAGAAACAAAACAGAACAGTATTCCTTGTAGCCGTGCAGTTAATTGACTGTTAATAAGGGAATTAGTAGAGATGATTCTCCTATCACGGTCTCAGGATTGGTATTGATGTTGCACTTACAAACAATAAGAATTAAAAAAAATAAAAGCTGTTATGAGGGTGGATTTCATATTGTGTAAGAAAGCAAACAGAAGTATATTCTGTTAGGGTCTCCACTTGCATCTCTCTTTAGTAGGTGAGAGCTTTGAGAGCTGTTGCTGTCATTTTAAGCAACTTCCTTTTTGGCAGCGGACAGCTCAGTTTGGCTCCAGCTCCAGCAAAATCTGTCTGTTTGACAAGAAGCCCAGAGCTTTGGGCTTCTCAGCCATAAAACAGAGCTGCCATTTGCTCCTGACCGCCTCACTTGTTCAGGCAGTGGGTTAGTGTCGGATTCAGAGAAAGGTAAAGAAGCAGCGGTGATGGCCGTGATTCTGCCAAGTAGGACATGTTCCTGGATCAACATCTTTTGTTGGTTCTGGAACAACATACATGTCAAACACAGTCCTACCCCTATAGACCTAACCACTAGAACTAAAGCACACATTGCCAGACAAGCTCATCTAGTCGACTCAATTACTGATGGCAGTCAGAGAAAAATTTACTAGGATGAATATGACAAAGAAATACTGACACAAAAAAAAGTCTAAA